>NC_136483.1:149204395-149626895 GCF_053919585.1 Euprymna scolopes
AATAGTTATAGTAGGCAGGTAGGCTCGAATCCGTACTGCGAAGGAGGAAAAGAACGTGAAAAAAAAACGTGACGTCTTTGCTGTTGCGCCCATCGCCAAATCGGAAGTGACGTAGGTTTAAATTAAGGCTAGTCAATCGAAAAAAGGCGATGACTTTTGAAAATATCGGTGAAAAAAGCAACGCCTCCCTGTAGAAATGTGTCCAGTTGAGGGTGAAGAAATTAATGTTTTAGCTAATTTTTCGATATTTGTCGTCCGAAGGATCGAGCTTCAAAACAATACCGATCTCGTGAAAATCCGTCGCCTCTGTCCAAAGTTTTAGGCAAACATACAAACGTACATAGATACATACATACATACATTTAAACAGACAGGTGAGATTTATATTACAGACTAGCCTGGGTTCTCAGCGTTGCCCAGGTGTTTGGGAGTGTGTGTTGAGCATAAAAAAAGAGGTAGTAGGAAGGCAGGCTCGAACCCGTGACGCGAAGGCGGAAAAGAAAGTGAAAGAAAATCTAACGTCTTACCGCTACTCCACAATGCGACCACTTCTTGTAGAAAATTGCCCAGTTGAGGGTGAAGGAATTAATGATTTTAGCCAATTTTTCGATATTTGTCGTCCGAGACGTCGGCTTCGTGAAAATCCGTCATCTCTATCGAAAGTTCTAGGCATACATACATACATACATACATACATACATACATACATACATACATACATACATTTAAACAGACAGGGGAGATTTATATTATAGATTATGACGGATTGGCAAAATACGATAAAAACGATTTTTATTGTTAATTAAAATTCTACTCGCTAATTTTCCTGATTTTTTTTTTTTTTTCGTATAGATACATATTTTTGTTTGATATGTGAGGATATCAAAACGTTTTCCTGGTAATTTTTTTAGAACTGTGATTTTCAGTTGTGCAGTATTTTTGTATAAGCATCCATTTTGTTTTCATTTTTTTGTCTAAGTTATTTTAACAAAGATTTTTCAAGGATTAATTTTTATTTACAAAACAATTTTGTTAAAGAAAAAAAAACAGCAATCATTACTATTAGTGAAGCAAATTATTTTAAAGGAAACACAGTTGGAAAATTAGACAATAACCGTTTATTTTGCTTCAGTTATTCTAAGTAATCTATTTGTAGTAAAAACATTTAATATTTAATAAAGGCCTTTAAATTTCGCATAAATGCTGGATACTGGTACAGCTTTTGAACAACACAAAAAGCAAGACCGTTTTTTTTTTACTGTAACTTAATCATAAACTAACCTTAACCTTATGCCCACCTAATCCTAAACTAACCCTAATTAATCATAAGCTAACCATAAAATAACCCCTAGTCGATTTTTGTTCTGTGCAAAAGCTGTACGAATACAAATAACAAATAACGATTTTGAGCAAAGCAGCCATCTTGCTTAATGTAACAAGCGACTAAACAAAGATGGTTACTTTGCTCAGAATAGGCATTCACGCGAACTTTAAACATTTATGACTTCTAACATAAATAAATCACAAGTAGGTAGGTAAGCCAAAATAATATGCTTTTGGCTAATTTCCCAATGTTTATGTTGGCAATAGTAATTATTACCAGTCAACCGTTTTCATTGGAAGTAAAATAAATATTTTTTTGTAAAAACTGAAATGAAGAAAATATTTATTGACTAGTTAAAGAAAAGCAGTTTTATTTCATTGAAAGGAATAACAAAGTAAAGCAACAGTAAAATGCAATGTCATTAGTTCTTGTAATTTAATATTTTTGGAATTCCTAAATAAATAAATAAATAAAAACTTCGCACAATTTCCTATTATTAAGGAATATATTGTGCATTTACTGTTGTATTTTCATTGTTTCTTGACTCCAAAAAAATCTTTGTTAAAATCCATTGTTAATGAAAGTAAAAATAAATTGAGATAAGTTATCTTTGCCACCCTAAAGTAAAAAAAAAACGGGCGAAAAATAAATATATATATACGAATCATGTACAAAAATAAGCGCCAAAATTTTGTAAATTTTGCCAATATCTTGACTGAAGTGTTTCAATAAATATAATAAAATCATAAATTAAAAAAATCACGTATTAATTTGTATGTTTTCTTTACACACACACACACACACACACACACACACACACACACACACACACACACACACACACACACACACACACACACACACACACACACACACATATATATATTAACTTTTAATGTATTTATACAGAATAGCCAATTATGAAATAAAGAATTTTCATCATTATTTCTCGACGTGTTACTTTATATCCGAAACTAGACAATAATTAAGACAACAGTAAGAAGTAGACAAACTAAGACGTCGGGACGATGTAGACAATAAACTAAGACGTCGGGACGATGTAGATAATAAACTAAGACGTCGGGACGATGTAGACAATAAACTAAGACGTCGGGACGATGTAGACAATAAACTAAGACGTCGGGACGATGTAGACAATAAACTAAGACGTCGGGACGATGTAGACAATAAACTAAGACGTCGGGACGATGTAGACAATAAACTAAGACGTCGGGACGACGTAGACAATAAACTAAGACGTCGGGACGATGTAGACAATAAACTAAGACGTCGGGACGACGTAGACAATAAACTAAGACGTCGGGACGATGTAGATAATAAACTAAGACGTCGGGACGATGTAGACAATAAACTAAGACGTCGGGACGATGTAGACAATAAACTAAGACGTCGGGACGATGTAGACAATAAACTAAGACGTCGGGACGACGTAGACAATAAACTAAGACGTCGGGACGATGTAGACAATAAACTAAGACGTCGGGACGACGTAGACAATAAACTAAGACGTCGGGACGATGTAGACAATAAACTAAGACGTCGGGACGATGTAGACAATAAACTAATATATCGGGATGAAGTAGACAATATCTAAGGCGCCGACAAAGTTGATAGTAAACGTCGGAACAAAGTGGTCAATAATTAAAATCTCAAGATGAAATGGACGATAACTAAGACCTCGGGACAAAGTGGACGATAACTAGTTCGTTGAGACGAAATAGATAATAACTAAGACGTGGCGACAAAGTAAAGGATAACTAAGATGTCCGCAGAATGATGTTGTGACCTAGATTACCGACTTTTTGTGGAAGCCGAAGTTAATAATGTTTCCAGCTAATTTTTTTTTTTGATATGTGTTATCTCAGATCATATGATGATAAGGCGGTCAACTATTGGTTAATTTAGCCACGTGGTCATCCATATAAAAGTTGTGACTCAGAATCTCACGTCCCCTTTTATATTATTTGCGTTATGCTTATGATTAAAGACATCGTATATATACTGTGTCACGTGACTTTTTCTGACATCGAAATTTAAGCATTGTTCAATATTATCTATTTCTTTCCACTGCAAATTTCCAGATTAGTCGTCGTCGTCGTCGGCGGCGGCGGCGGCGGCGGCGGCGGCGGCGGCGGCGGTGGCGGCGGCGGCGGTGGCGGCGGTGGCGGCGTCGTCATCATCATCATCATCATCATCATCATCATCTTTCGACTGTAGTCCAGATGATGGAGTTCACATGCCTACGCCAGATATATCGGCCCTGCATAACTGCTTCTTGATCCCATCTCTCAACGTTGCCATCTCTTGCAATGACATCTGGGTATGTGAGCATTCTATTTCCGGAGTGTGTAGTAGCGTTCGACAAACGTAAGGAAGGAATAACTTCATTTACTGCTCTAGAACAATGGCCTGCAAACTGAACATGTCTTGCTTTGACAATAGCTGATGCATATGGAAGTTTGCCATAGATTTGTTGTTTGTTTGTTTGTTTGTTTGGATCTTCCATGAGAGATTTTAGTCTCCAACAAGAAGGGAGAGGCTCCTTCAATCTTTGGCAGACTATGGATACCCACGAAGGGGTGCCTGCGCATGAAATTTTTGTGGCGGGAGGTGCGCAATCTCCAATCACACCTCTCCTGAGTCGACGTTGTTGAAGACCAGTGGCAAATGAAGTATATGTACAGAACAACTGGAAACAAATGCCGAGATAAGCGGAGAGCACATACAGCACCTAGAATTCCCAACTGGTCTCTGATTTGGTATTAACCAGGCTCAACGTTGCTTAACTAGTGATCTGAGAGAACCGGTGTGTCAATGCGATTATGCCGTATATATATATATATATATATATATATATATATATATATATATATATATATATATATATATATATAATGAGAAAGCGGGTATATATGCACTATTCAGATGTGTTTCCAACTTTTGGGAAAATATCCATGTTTTCGAACCATAGAGGCTGTATTATAGATTTAAAAATTTTCACTTTGATGTTTTAGCTGAGATGTGACCTCGATATTCTGTTCAAATCATTAGAAGCATACCATGCCATCCTCTTTCTGATGTTGAAGTATTTGAATGCAATAAAGGATCCTAGGTAATTATAATCATCGACTTGTTTTAGTGGCGTTTGATTCAATGTTTTGATACTGTGATCTGAGTTGGAAGAAAAGCATTTGTTCATGTATTCAGTTTTTGTTTCATTGATGTACATGCCAACATAATTAGATATTTGCTCAAAAGATGGCAGAAGAGACTGAGCATTTTCAAAAGACTGGCTACTTAGTGCAAAAGAAGTAATCGTTATCCTTATTAATATAATATAAATATGCACTTGTCCGTTCACTGGACAGACCGCGATCGTCTCACTCATTGTGCTGGTCCAAAGTTGCCTGTTCAAGTCAGCGCTGCAACAAAGAAATCCCCCCCCAAAAAACACAAAATAAACACAAAGCTGAGTTTATAACCACATTTTTTTTTTTAGATTACAAATGGCACTCATTTTCCCAAGGTTGAATGGAAGACATACAGAATGAGATTTTTGCCTGACCAAACCGAAACACATAAATCCTATTAACACAATCTTTTGATCAAGAGTCCCAAGGGCTTGACCTATCAGGACTGACCTAGCCCAAGAAAATAAACTGCCTGCTTCAAACGTTCACTCCCACTCTTCCTCATCCCCCAAAAGGCCGGCTCTAACCGTTTTTCCTTTGCATCTATTCAAATCTTTTCATCCCTGATTGATTCTCGCCCTTGTTAGTGGTCAACATTTGACCACCCAAAATTGATTGACTTAGAATATCCACTGAATATAACAGCCAGGCCGTGTCCATTCAAAGTAGTTTGCCTGCACATAATCTTGGACATAACTTTTCTCACAAACTTTCCCATTGAATGGGGTATTTTTTATTTCAAGCATCCAGAGATATTTTCAGTTCTGTGTCCATTCTTCCTTTAGCCAAGCGTTTGTCACCTGCAACGTATTCCATTCGTATGAACCAGTGAAACATGTTGCCAGTGCATATTTTCAAAAGAAGACGAAGAAACATCTGAAATTCATTAAAAAAAATCTATTAAAATTTTTACTTATTACTGAAGTAGGACAGTTTTTATTTTTAGGTGATTATTTAAAAATGTCTGACAAAAGAATAAGTGAAGTTCTGAGTCACATATTTTCGTTCTAACACGCATGCCAAATTCCTCTCCTTTTTTTTCCATTCCCGGTTCAATTATTCATAGGTAACATTGAACAAATACATAGAAGAGATTGCCAAATCTGTTGCAAAGAAGGTGGGTGCTCTCTACCATGCCAGAATAATGTTCACACCTGAAAATATCTTATATTTTTACAAAGCCACAATTCGGCGATGCATGAAATATTGCTGCCACATCAACCGCTAATATCTCTATTAGAAACGGTCCAAAAATGACTCTCCAATCTAATAGGCCCTGAACTGTTAACCAAACTCTAACCCCTGTCGAATCACCACAATTTTGTACCCCTGTGTTTGTTTTACAAGTACATTAATCGAATGTGCTCCGATGAACTCGTAGAACTGATGCCCCTTTGAAAAAATACTTCCAACAGCTAGATTTTTTTTTAATTTCTTCCCTATTTCCTGCTTCCCCGACTGTACTAATATTCAGAAATTTAAATGCAATGTTAACAGGCACCTCGCTGTCTCTGTAATCATGAACCTTAATTCACAGTCACCTCTTTGGTTTCAGTGGCATTATGCCTTGTTTGGGATGAATGTGAGTAAAAAAAATCACTTAAGCAGCAATTTTGTTCGTCCATAACTTTTATTTTGTTCAGAACAATTCCGCAAGCGACATGTAGTCAATCCTCTCCTCACTACCAGTCTTGTCCTGTCGAGATTCTTTTATGACAACATTTGTTGAGGTTTCTTTGCAACGTCAAGGGCAGTTCTGCTAACATGCCTCTCCACATATTTGGTTGGTCGTTCTTTCAAATATCCACGTATTTACATGATGGACATAGTGTACGTCGAGCTGAAACCACTGTCAATAATCCTCCCCGCTCTTTATCTGTGCCTAAATCAAAACGTAGATTCCATGAACAAAGCTTCTTTCTTAGAACTGCACGCCTGTGGAACTCTCTTCCGTTTGCCTGTTCCCACCTGACTACAACTTAGATGTCTTCAAGTCCAACATAAACAAATTTCAGATAAACCGCCCCCTTAAGTAATCTAATTTATCAAATATCCATTACTAACGATTACTACGATATCATCCCATTGATTACTGTACACGCAATAACCCTTATCCTCGAGTGGCCACCGGGCCTTGATAAGTGGTGACTCCCAATGTAAAAAAAAAGATTGCATTATGTGTAAGCACAAATGAATTCCGTTATATTTGATAGGTAATTTTTTTTTTTATTATTTCTTTTTGTATACCTGTAAGAACAATTTACAAATCGATAAATCGATATGTAATCAACCAGCATTCTTGTTTCATATTTTTGGAATTTATTCTATATGAAGATAACATCGAAGTATGTCTACTCTGCTTAAAATATGACAAACTAATCCTATGTGGTGTTCCATGAGGTCCTATCTTTGGTATATCTCCGAATGCTGCTGCTAAGGAGGTTATTGATTGGCATCTTGTTAGACTTGACACCTTCATTCCTCATCGTCAGTTTCAAACCAAACCTCCTCCTCCTCCTCCTCCTCCCCTTCCATGATGTACATCTTACTGTGCTTCTGCCATTGCCCATCGTAATCATTACTTCAATCATTCGGAATGGTTTTCAGGATTCTAGAGAATCTTACAGAAAAGCTAGCAATGCCTACAAGAGAGCCATTTATGAGGCTGTCTAGTTACTCTAAAAGGATTTGTGACTGTATTTCGTCTCAAAAGGTTGCCTCTCGTGATTTTTGGAGAATCTGTAATAATATCGTCAATAGTGATAAGTCTGCTATTCCTCGTCTTTTTAATTGTCTCCAAGTCATTTCATCTTTTAAGGATAAGGCTGATCTCTTTGCTCGTCTTTTTGCTGACAATTCTTCTATCAATTATTCTGATTCTGTTCTTCCAGATTTTCCTTCCAAAACTGATCAGACTCTTCATTCTGTAATTATCACCCATAAGATGGTTGCTAGAATTCTTGCTAGTCTTGACTAATCTGAGGCTTCCGGTCCTGATTTGATTCCTGTTGTTCTCAAACATTGTACTACTAAACTTTCTTCTATCAAAATTATTCAATCTCTGTTTGTCTCAGTCTTGTTTCCCTTATTGTTGCGAGGGGTCCTTAGTTGTTCCCTATCTTTAGTCTTCTCTCGGTCATTAGCAAAGTTTTTGAGAGGTTAGTCAACAGCAGGCTTGTTCATTTTCCGTAAAGTCTGGGCCTCTGTAATGATGTTCTGTGTGGTTTTTGTGGTTTGCGTTCAACAGCTGACCTATTAACTGTATTAACTGAACGAATCTGTTGATTTATGTATAATTCAGGCGAAGGTAGGATCATTGCGCTTGACAATTTCAAAGTTTGACAAAGTGTATCATCCTGGTTTTCTACATAAACTTTGAGGTTATGGTATTGGTGGTAAAGTTCTTGACATTGTTAGGTATTTCCTTTCTAATTGAAGCTTGCGTGTAACTCTTAATGGTTTCTCTTAAGTTCCTTTTCCTATCAATGCTGGTGTTCTTCGGGGCTCTATTCTAGGTCCAACACGGTTTCTTCTCTATATAAATGACCCTCCACAGAATATTATTAAGAAAAAACTTTTATACTGCTGACACCACCCTCTATTTTGGTATTGCTTCGTGCCCATCTTTCTCGGATCAGTTGAAATATGCAGTTGATTTCGGTTCAATTATGGATTAGTGTAAAAAATGACTTGTTTTGTTTAATCCTGTTAAGACTCAACTATTGTCATTCGCAAGTGTGTCTCTTTTCTTCCTGAGATTCTTATGGATGGCTCTGTTCTCGATGAGAAATATGGCTCTAAAATTTCTTGGTCTTTCTTTCTCATCAAATGTTTCTTGGAGTCCATATATTAAATCCATTGTTATTACTGATTCTCGTAAAATCGGTTTTCTCTATCATTCTTAACACTTTTTCACATCCGGGACTATTCTCTACCTTTACAAATCTATCAGACCATGTATGGAGTAATATTGTAATATTTTGACTGGTGAATCTGTGTCCCATTTGAAGATTCTTGATAAATTGCAGAAACGTATTTGTAATTTGATTGGCCCCACCCGTTTTTCTTCACTGCAACCTTTCTCTCACAGATGTTGCTAGTCTCAGTCTTTTCTACAAATACTGTTATGGCATGTGTTCCTCTGAATTGTCAGATCTATTTCCTGCTTACTTTGTTCCAGCTCGTTTGACTAGCTGGTTTCGAGGTCTCCATCAATTCTTTGTCTTAATAACGCATTGTAATACAACTTCCTATTCCAATAGCTTCTTTTCAAGGATTGCAAGATTGTAGAACTCTTTTCCTGCTCACTGTTTTCCTTCTACCCACAGCCTTTTCAAAACTAAGGTGAATAGTTAATAATCATCTTTCCTTCTTGTTAGATACTTACATCAACTGGCTTCATGCCTTGCCTCGAGCGATTTTCATAAAAAAATATATATGAAAATATGACAATATACATTTGTTGTCGGTGACGGTGATGGATGGTTGGTTATTAGGAGAGAAATGCATGCACAGGAATTCGACGGGTTGATTATTCTCGGGTCTAAATCGTCAGTCAACTCTGATATCCATTTCGGGTTGTGATTATATAAACATTTGTAAGCACCTCAAACGCACCCTTGGGATGCAGCCACACATCAAATATCACACGTTTTCTTCGGTGATGGTCGTTTCAATGAATTGACATGTTTTGGATTCAACTTGAATACACATTTTGCGGAAAATTACCTTTCAAACATCCAACATTTAACTTATCTTTTTGACAATCAATCATGTTTGTTGTTTCTTCCCGTGCGTGCGCTTGATGTTAGGTTCATTATTTTTTATTCCAATGACCTTTGGTACATTCGATAATTATTTTCTGTTTTTCTTTTTCTTGCATATTGTCGCTAGATGCACCAGGAGAACCTACCTGGGGATTGCTACGAAGCAGGTTTGAGCTCAACATATTTATCTGCTGAAGTTAGTTGTAGGGTATTCATTTGTGTTTGAGGCCTAGTTTGATAAGCCATTTCCGTAATCTCTCGGTCCCACAGAGTGTTAGGAAGTGATTTACAAAAAAGAGAAAAACCATGTCGGGAATTGTTTTCGTTTTTTTTTAGTGATGTTATCTCTATTAACAACACTTAACTGCATGCTCGATCATATCAAATGATTTTTCTGGCCCCTGGGCCACGGAAAGATAAAGAAAAAAAACACAATAAAGATAAACTGTAACCTAGTTAAATTGTATATTTGGATATCTCATATGGAAATCAAGTGCTAACCTCCAGAAGGAACCTTTTAATTTCTGATAACTAACTCAAGTGAAATGAAAAAAAAAAAAAAAAAAACCCCTCATCCTTTCCATTCCCAAACCTATTTTTCTTACTATTTTATACTTACATGTATATTGGGTACAATATAATAATCAATTGGATCTATAATATTATATACGAAATATGAATTAATCAAAATATCATATTTAAGCATATTTTACGATTGGGCAATGCCGGGCACCCTGCTAGTAATAGTTAAGTAATTTTTTTTTCAAAACCAATATTTAATTAGCTAATCTAGTCATGGAAATCGCATATGCAAAAGTAATATAAATAAAACCGGTACTGTGTCCATTGTGTGAAATTGAACTTGAAATAGATTGATTTAAGTTTACCGATAGTGTGAGAAATTGTCCCAACTTTGACGTTCGTTGTTTTACTCTTTTTCATCCTAAAAAGCGTAATGCTAAAGGAGTTACTATTTTAGATCGTTGTCTAACAAGGGACGGTGATGACATGAACAGTGATATGTGTGTTCACATTACATTTAAACTAGTACATATCAGTACAATCAGGGAATCTGGAAACCGGGAGTGAATTCCAGTCTAGCAGTCCGAGGGAAGAAGGCTTTCCGGCATCTAGGGACTTCTACAGTAAAGGGGTGAGAATTTGCTGCTCGTCGGATTAGTCGGAGATACGTACGTGTGTGTGGGGGGCACAAGTGCTATGAATTCATCATAGCACACTCCATTAAAGTATTTGTAAAACAGGCACAGTGATGCAACATTGTAGCGTTGGGACAGAGCTTGGCCAGTAGCGTAGAATCTATTCTTTCTATTTGGATCCTGTCTAAGAGTGAGAGACTGGTGGTAGATTAACTAACCCAGATGTGGCAACAACATTCCATGCATGGACGAATTGTTGGTTTGTAAAGCTATGCGATATTCTCTTGTGTGAGTAATATTCTAGCAGCAGCTTTAGCAATGTCCTCAATATGTTTTTTTCCAATTCATATTTCCTGTGAATGTTAAGTCAAGGAGTTTGAAGAATGAGCTGTCAGCTATTTGTTATCGCAATCGGTGGTTGAAAAAGATAAATATTAGTGCGAACATTGGTAGAGCATATTTTTTCTGTCATTTCTTTTTTTTTTACGAAAGGGTGTACACTCATAAACAAATGGCATATATACACATTCTTTACTGTGTGCACTGCGTGCGCGCATGTGCAAGTCTGAGTTCACACGTGTCATCATTGGCTATTTGGATTAGAATATAATCGAGGCCAAATATCTTTATTTATTTATTTTTATTTTATATCAAGAATGCAATGACTACAACGCAGCAAAGATATGCCTCCCCGCTAGAGAATTCTATAACCAGGCTAACGGGCCTTTCTTCTCCCCAATCGATGCTGATAATCAGCCTATTAAGATGATTGTGACGATTACAGGCTTGTATTTCCAATATGCTTAAATATGGCGTCGCCTTGATGACGCCTGTGTTACTTCGGGGGAGGGGGGGGGCGGTAAACGAGGAAAATAACATAACCACCACAACGAACACCACAAACAACAAAAACAACAAAATGATATAATTATAATTATTATTATTATTAGCAGCAGCAACAACAGCTTTAGCAGACAGAGAGGCGTATTCTGATGACTAACCAAAAAATGCACTAAAAAGCAAAATGCAGAATATTTGTGTTTTTACTTTAAACGTAAGCATATATCATCATCATCATCATCATCATCATCATCATCATCATCGTCATCGTCATCGTTAAAATAAAGGTTGGATATATTATTCTTCTGAATTATATATATATATATATATATATATATATGTATATATATGTATATATATATGTATAATATATATATGAATTATTATATATATATATGAATTATATATATATATATATGAATTATATATATATATGAATTATATATATATATATATGAATTATATATATATATATATATATATATATATATATATATATATATATATATATATATATATATATATATATATATATATATATACAGTGTATCACAAAAGTGAGTAAACCCCTCACATTTCTTCAAATATTATTACTATGTCTCTTCACGGGATAACACTGAAAAAAAAATGATTTTTTGACACAATGTAAAGTAGTCTGTCTGCAGCATGTATAACAGAGTTAATTTATCCTCCCCCCCCCCAATAACTCAAAATATAGCCATTAAAAGCTAAATCCCTGGCAACAAAAGTGAGTACACCCCTTACGAAAAGTTGTCAATATTAACATAGAACATGTTAACTCTCAGTATTTTGTGCGGCCACCATCATTATCCAAAACTGCCTTTATTATCCTGGCCATGGAGTTTACCAGAGTTTCACATGTAGCCACTAGAATGATTTTCCGCTCTTCAATTACGACGTCACGGAGCTGGTGTATATTTGAGACTTTGCACACCTCCACCTCCACCTTCTGTTTGAAGATGCCCCAAAGATGTTCTATTGGGTTCAAGTCTGGAAACATGCTTGATTAGCCCATCACTTTTACCCTCGGCCTCTCTAGTAAAGCAGTGGTTGTATTGGATGTGTGTTTTGGGTCGTTGTCATGTTGGAACACTGCTCTGCGACCCAGTTTCTGGAGCGAGAGGATCATGCACTGCATGTTGGAGTCTATATTTCCCTTAATGAAATGTAACTTTCCAATACCTGCAGCACTCATGCAGCCCCAGACCATGACATTCCCACCACCATGCTTGACTGTAGGCATGGTGTGCATGGCTGGTACCCAGGAGGAAACCTCTTCTGAAAGCAATACACAAGAAAGCCCACAAACAGTTTGCTGAAGACATATCAACAAAGCTCATAAATTACTGGAACCATATCCGATGGTCGATGAAACGAAGTTTATTTTGTTTGGTTCTGATGGCCTTAAGCATGTGTGGCAGCGACCAGATGAGGAGTATGGTCAGGCATGGAAATTTCACGCAAATATATTTGAAACAGTCGTCATCTTTCTCAAGGGCTTTCACAAACTGTTTCATGATGCCAAGTTTTATGTGAAGAGGGGGGGAAACACAATTTTGGAACGCCCCACTAAAGGAGAAGCCGGGATATTGAGAGAGCCAGGAATCAGTTCGCAGCACACAGGCTAATTTTTTTTTTTATATCAAGTGCTCTGTTCTTGCCCTGCTATCTCACAAGCACAAGAAGCAAGGAAATTTTGTGCAGCCACCTTGTAGCCCAAGGAGAAACCCAACCATTTTCAAATTGACATACTGGTGCTGTCTGCACAAAATCTTTTCCAGAAAAAAAATTTCTGTGAGGGTCGTTAAATGGCCTAGAGGAAATGATCAACATAATTGACTATTGTGAAGAAGAAAACATTTTAAACTTCTTTTGGAACTGTCTATAAAAAGGCTCAAATCTTGAGAATTATACTGTTCGTCATCAAGCTGCCGCAGCAGGCTGGCAACGTCGTTGCAATATAAAATGGCATTTTTCTGAGTAAAATATGGCAAAAATTCAATATGGCGTTTTCTGTAGAAGGTTATGAGAGTTCCAGGCTGAAGTAGATTTTTTTCTTTGAGTCTTGAAGATAAAAGTTCAGAAGATTTTTTTTTTTTTTTGAAAAGGTTGAGATCATTCTCTTTGAGAAAAAAGCTGTGGTAGGGAAGAAGGAGCAAAACCGACATCTAAAACAGTGGCTTCACTATTGTAAGTCGAGAAACAGAGGCTTCGTCTTCTTCAAAATTAGGCAATTTCAATTCGGGGAAAGCCTTAAAATCCTGAAACAGGAATTTCATTGCAGTGTGGAATTTGCTTAAATGCGGACTTGAGGTGTGGATAAATCAACGAATTCCTGTTCTGTTGATTCCATTCGTTTTGACTGCACAGAAATAGCAGTCAGTGAAATAGTTTTTCGGTTCACGACAGACCATTGGAATATCAAAGCGAAGTTATTTTCTATTCTTTTTTTTGTCCACTGTCAAAGATGTTCAACACATTGCTTGCATACAATATGGGATGCCCATACCTTATCTTGATCACCCAACATCACTTTGAAGTAATCAAGATAAGCTCACTTCACAAATTCACTGATCTATTTCCTGTTAGATTTCAACGTATATTCTCCGCAAATATAGCAAAACACATTTGAATTGTTTAAACAACGTCAGCTAGGAGATGATGTGGTTATGCTTAATTTTTGCTAAAAAAATCTGCAACGAAAACAAAAAAAAAATGCAGCTTAATTATTTCCTGTCTGACTTATAAATGAATTCCTAACATTAAGAGAATAAACCTTACTTTGACTCAGAAATCAACAAAAAAATGCCACAATGGGTAGACCTATTTACTACTTAGTGTCCACTTCTTACAAACTTCATACCTCATTGTATAGCAAATTTGACTTTTACTTTAAGGCTAGTGATGTCATAATAAATTAACATACATCACAATAGCAACATACAATTGTAATTATGAAGCTAAGATGTACACAGAAATACGCTTATGTACTATCGTAGCACGTACCAACGCTTCACAGTCAGATAAAAAAATTCTTAAAAAATAACGACACTGAAGACTAGTACATTATCCACAGGTATATTTATTTAAAGAGAAAAAGTAAAAACTGAACGAGAAAAAATGACAGGTATGAGAAAGTAAAAGCAATAAAAACAAATGAGGGTAGGAAAATGAAGGAGTTAAAGAAATCGAAAGACTGAATAAGTTCGCAAAGAAATGGAACATGAAATGTCAAGTTGCATGACAAAGTAAACAAATACATTCTCCAGACGAACAAATGTGTAAAACATACCGTTGATGCCGGGGATGGGAGCGGATAAAGAAGGAAGAGGCGTGCTAGTCGTTGCAAAAATAAAGTAAAAACCAACCGGAAGAGGAAATTAGGAAGAAAGTAACTTTAATTAAGAGTAACTTAAAGGGAGATAATGGTTTAAAAACAGAGAGGCAAGACACCTAACTTTAAGGTAAACAAGTATAAAATAGCAAATATCTCAACAACTTGACCTGATGAGAAATAAAATTAAGATCATTTTCGGAATCAGCACCCACAGATTAGTCTAAATCAGTTTTAAAACCTTGGGCACCAATAAACGTGTTGGCCAATATTGATGATTATTTTTTTTTCTGTTATAGACATGCAAATAAAATGATGGATATCCAGAAAATATAATCGCATCAGTATTTTTTGTCTTTTTCGTCTTTTTCTTTTTTAGCATTGTTTTTTTTTATATAAAAATTATACACACTTACAGCTAACACACCCTAGTTTTCATAGTGATGCCTCATCGTGCTTTTTCAGCAAGCCATACTTTTTCAAAGACACCGGCGGTGTCCCTTTCTTTGCAAATATAGTTGAATTAAAGTCTGTAAATTTAGCTCTTATGTGCAGATCATCATATAATGGTAAGATCACTCTGACAGACGTTAAAAAGCATTTAAAAATAAATGTTTGAATTCAACAGCATTCCTTGCGGTTCACGGTAGCCGAATGGATAAGACCCTTGCTAATGAAGCCAGAGATGGCTTCTGCCACCGGGTTCCAACTACCGACTGGAGTTAATCGTGGCACGCTGCGTTGATGTTTTCCGAAAGGATGAAACACTAGTATCCGTAGGTATTTAATAATTATTATAGTAAATAATTATATATATATATATATATATATATATATATATATATATATAATTATTATAGTAAATAATTATATATATATGTGTGTGTGTGTACTCCAATGACTTTTTTTCTTGTGTGTGTATTGATATTTATATCAAAAACCATTTTTTCTATTTATTTCAAAAGAAATACGACTTTGTTATATATGGATCGTGGAATTGCTTTCATCTGCAAAAGATCTAGGTAATTTGCATATTCTTTTAAATATTTATTTTAATTAAATCCCTGTTAGTTTTTTTTTTCGGTTTTCTTATGGGATGATCACTTTTAGTTAACTATTACTTGTAATTATATTCACGCAGATATTCTACAAATGCGTAATATTTGCTTAAAAATCTTATAGTAAACACAAACTTTTTTTTTATATATTTATGTATGCGTATATATATTTGTTTAAAACATTTTGCCTATCAAACTTCATTGTCAGATTTTGGTCTACGGACATAAAACTTAATATATAGGGTATTCGAATTTGGATTTAAGCCGGGGAAAATTGGTGCAAAAGTGTGAAGATTAAAAAATAAAATTTGCCAGGTGAAGGTCGAACGATAGCATTACGAATATGCATGCGTAACGTAATAGATATTGGTTCATGGTTTAATTTTTAATCTTGCAGAAAACATGCTCAGGCATTAACGTCAAAGGAAAAAGTAAATCGTAAGCTTAACGTTTTGCATTCTATTTTCGGTGGTGACGCACGAGTCAATTTCTTCTGTTTTTGTAACTTTTTAAATCATTACTATATATTGGGTCCAATATAATATATTAATAAATATTGGGTCCAATATAATATATTAATAAATATTGGGTCCAATATAATATATTAATAAATATTGGGTCCAATATAATATAATAATAAATACGAAATCTGCATTAATCAAAATATCATATTTAAGCGTATTTTACGACCGAGCAATGCTATAATCAACTTTAGATTCTTTTATATGACAGGGGTGCGTCGATTCAAAATTATTTCTTTTTAGAGCACGATTAAACAATGATATTTGACTGTGATATGTTTAACTTTAATTCAATTGATTACGTAAAAATATTTTCATAAAATCAACAGTTGGTTCTTTAATAAAACAGGATCGCGTTCGAAAATGAATGTTTCTGTTTAGAGCAAAATCAAATCATGATACTTGACTTTTACATTTTAAACTTTAAGTGAAGCCATTATTTACAGATAATTTGATAAAATCAACAGTATATTCTCAACAGTGCAATGTAGACTATAACGTATTGTGGACTAAGTCAGATTCCTAACATTAAGAGAATAAGCCCCTTACTTTGACTCAGAAATCAACAAAACATGCCACAATGAGTAGGCCTATTTACTACTTAGTGTCCACTTCTTACCAACTACATACTTCATATATTGTATGTGAAGCTTCCTCCCGTTACACTGCGAGGAGGGATCCCTAACTAGAGCAGGCAATCAATCGATTTGATTGAAAAATGTACGATTTCATAGATTTGGATGACAATAAAAGTATGAGAGGATGGAACTTTTGTGGACCACGAACAACGTACGGTCTCCTGTTAGTAACATGCATATATATATATATATATATATATATATATATATATATATATATATATATATGAGAGAGAGAGAGAGAGAGAGAGAGAGAGAGAGAGAGAGAGATTGTCCGTCAGTCAATTTTTTTAAACAAATTTCAAAAACTGTTTAAATGTATTATAATAAATACACTGCGGAATTTGTCGCATTTCGTAAAATTAGAGATTTTAACTATTTCTGTGAATAGTAAACCTTAAATTCTCAACCAATACAGTGGATACTACCACTAAAAACCGAAACCTTGCGATCTTCAGCCTGAGGTTTTACGAACTGACTATTTCGACTTTGTTATAAACAAGGCTCAAAACATTAAAACAAAATAATTCTAACTTTGTCGTGACGTCATAAATTCATGATTTACATCATGCTTCAAAACATGAATTCGCACATAAATGTTAAGAAAAAAAATGGGTAAACATTACCAATAGCGTTGGAAATTATTGTAATAGTAAAAAACAATTTCTTTCGCTTTGTCGTGTGTAGTTCTCTCGCAGTTAAATAATTCAGCTACGGAAGGAACATATATTTGTCAATATTAGAGAAACGCAAAAGAAACACACACACACACACACACACACACACACACACACACACACACACACACACACACACACACACACACAATAAGTTATGAAGATATATATATATATATATATATATATATATATATATATATATATATATGGCAATTAAGCTACACAAAACATTCCGCGTTTCATTCCCGTGAGAATTCGTCACGAGAATGAAACGCGTGTGTAGCTTAATTTCCATATATATTTTCATATTTTACTACCTAGCTCTACCTATGTATTGAGCACTGTTGAGATAAATACTGAAAATATACGCATAAAATTATATTTTCGTAATTTAATTAATGTGATTAAATAAAGTAGCCATATATATATATATATATATATATATATATATATATATATATATATATATATATATATATATATATATATATATATATATACTAGCAAAAGTACTCATCGTTGACTGGGTTAAAAAAACAGCGTACAGAAAATGGACTCTGATTTATGAAAGTATGATAGGTTATGAAGGAAGGTTGTAATGAGATAGTTTCGAATTTGGGGGTATCAAAACCAAAGCAAAATATGATGAAAGTAAAAATAAAATAGATAAGCCCCATAATTTATTATACCATACCTGTTCACACTGAAACGCTTCTCA
This sequence comes from Euprymna scolopes, assembly GCF_053919585.1. Classification (NCBI taxonomy): domain Eukaryota; kingdom Metazoa; phylum Mollusca; class Cephalopoda; order Sepiida; family Sepiolidae; genus Euprymna; species Euprymna scolopes. The sequence continues at coordinate 149,222,665 of NC_136483.1, forward strand.
CAATACTCTGTTGATCTATATTAAAAAAAACCTTGTTAAACTTTTTGACATATTTCCATTCTAAGGAGGTCAGGCGCGAACGAACACCCACTAATTTTATTATACCATATTTCTTCAAACTGAAACATAATTATCAAAGTATACTTACGCAGATAGATATGATAAGTCTTTATTAAAGTTTGTGTCTATTTCCATTTTATGGAGGCCAGGCGCGAACGCAGACCCAACAATTTTATTATACCATCCCTATTTAAGTTAAAACATACTTATCAAAGTATTATTATATACATCTATATCAAAAACACTTGTAAACGTTTTTTTTTTAATTTTTTAATTTTTTATTTCCATACTTTGTGGACCAGGCGCGAACGCAGACACCACAATTTTAATGAAGCACCGTTCTGCCAGATCAAACATACCCATTTCTGTGTCTCGATACATCTTCTATCATTATATGTAATCAGTTTTTTTTCAATAGTCATCCATTTAGGAGCCTATTCGTGACCAGACTCACACACACATACATACACAGACATTCAGCTTTATATTATAGATATATACCAAGTTAAATGTATTCAAGAAGAAAAATTCATGAATTAAAACGAGGTTATTAAGAGTACTCAATAAAAAAGAGCAAAATATAATATTTTGATTTATATAGACAAATATTACGCAGTCGCTGCACTGAACATACTAATGTTTCGGACAATTGAACCAAAAGGCGACGTAATAAAGTTTATGTGCCAATGAAGGCATCTGGTTCTCAAATGAAAGAAATGAAATATATATATTTTTTACAACAAAATATTAAAATGCTAAATTTAAATAGGAGGGGGTGATAGGTTAAGCGACATTTTAGACTCAACGGAAAGCGACAGGGGGAAAGAGAGCGTCAAGACTTAACAGGATAAAAAAGGAGGAAGAAAAAGGAAAACGAAAAAGAAAAAAAAAGAAAGAACATAGAGACCAAAGAAGGAAAAAGGGGTCAGCATGATTACACTGCCACAAGAAATGGCAATATCAATATTATTATGTTTATCTTTACTTATGTGTTCTTTATTTTTTTTTTGATTGTCTTATTGTCTTATTTCTGTATTTACATTTATACTTCGTCATTTTATAATGTATTATATTTTCTGAACCATTTAGGTTACTTCTCTAAATCTTATCACGCTTTTTCTTCTTCTTCTTCTTCTTATTATTATTATTATTATTTACTTTATTATTTTCTTATCCTTTTAAATATTGTTAGATATTTTTATTATTATTTACTTTATTATTTTCTTATCCCTTTATATATTTTTTATATATTTTTTACTTATTATATATTGTTTATATTGTTTATATTTTGTATTCTTTATTATTTATTATTTGTCTATATTTTTTTTTTAATTATTTTTTTGGTCTTTAATTTTCATTACTGGAAGTTTTAATTTAAAATTTTAAATTTCATTGTAGTAAATATAACTTGTGATTAAGAAAACACAGATTAATTATTCCTGCATAAGGTCGTCTCGGTTTTTATTAATTAAATTAGATACATTCTCATGTTTACATTTTTATATATATGCACATATGTACATGTGTGTGTGTGTGTGTGTGTGTGTGTGTGTGTGTGTGTACATGTTTGACTGGATTGCTGATACGCATATAAGTGTGTGTGCATATGCCTGTGTATTTATCTTTGTCCCCCCCCCCCTTGTGCCGACCTCTTTCTTTCTTTTCTTTCTATATGTTTCCTCTACGTTAAGCAAAACTCATGTTTTGACACGTTAACTTAATCAAAGATGATTTCAAATGTTTTTACCTCTCTCCCATTTCTTGTAGCAGTGTAATCATGCTGACCCATTTTTCCTTCCTCTGTCTCTATGTTTTTTTCTTTTTTCTTTTTCTTTTTCGTTTTCCTTTTATTTTCCTTTTTCTTCCTCCTTTTCATCCCGTTAAGTCTTGACGTTCTCTTTCTTCCTATCGCTTTCCGTTGTTTTCAGTCTAAAATGTCACTTAACCTATCACTCCCTCCCGTTCAAATTTAGCATTTTAACATTTTATTAAACATATATATATATATTTCATTTCTTTCAGTTGAGAACCAGATGCCTCCATTGGCACATAACGAGGACTTTTGGTTCTTACTAACCAACTGTCCGAAACATTAGCATGTTCAGTGCAGCAATTATATAATATTTATAATATTTGTCTATATTAATAAAAATAGTATATATATATATATATATATATATGTATATATATAACTATATCTATAACTATATATATATATATGTATGTATATATAACTATATATATATATATATATAGATAGATAGATAGATAGGTAGATAGATAGATAGATAGATATAACTACTTCATTTAATCACATAAATTAATATATGAAAGAATAAATTTATACGTAAACTTTAAGTATTTGCTTCAACAATGCTCAATACGTAGGTAGAGCTAGGTAGTAAGTTATAAAGTATATATGGCGATTAAGCTGCACAGAATATTCCGAGTTTCATCCACGCTTGGATAAGCCTGATGAATCCTAGCGTGGATGAAACGCGTAATATTCTCTCTCTCTCTCTCTCTCTCTCTCTCTCTCTCTCTCAATATATATATATATATATATATATATATATATATATATATAGCACTTTTGAAGTAAATAAGTAAGTTTACGCATAAATTTATACTTTTGTATATTAATTTTATGTGAGTAAATGAAGTAGTTTTATATATATATATATATATATATATGTATATATATATATATATATATATATATATATATATATATATATATATATATATATATATATATATATATCAAAGAGTCATTCCAAAAGTAAATCCTACTATTTTTAACTCAAAAAGTTGAAGAGCTATGAAGACAGATGTGGCACCATTAAAATCAGCAACTTTTGTGCTTCAGAATTTGTTTTCTACATAGTAACCACCATTCTCAAAGCACTTTTGCCAGGAATTCAATAACAGATCTGTGCTTCTGATGCACATCTATGGCATAGATTGTTTTTTTAGAGTCTCACACCGTCGATAACTGAAACAGAGAAATGAAACGGCGGAATATAAAATAAGAATAAGAAACATTACTTTTGGCACGCCACTCGCACAGAGGTCAGACTCATTACTGTGGGGGTCCCGATTTCGAATCTCGCTAGATTCAGCCACTCTGATGAATCGTAGACGACGGAACACGTATCAGTGGATAATTATATTTTAAAAACAGTATATATATATATATATATATATATATATATATATATATATATATATATATATATATACCACTCCCCATGTGGGGGCACCAAATTGGTTAAAGGGAAAATTATTCCCAACTCGCATTTAGGTAGAAGTGTACTTTTGTAAATAATTGAATTCATTCAAAAATGTATCGCAAAAACAAAAAAAAAAATAACTCACACACACACACACACACACACACACACACACGTATATATATATATATATATATATATATATATATAAATAAATATATATATATATAAATATATATATATATATATATATTTCTTAGATTTCTATAAAACGATTTCGAATGTTTAAAAAGTACCTGTAAAATAATAATTTTTATGTATTGTTGGCATTATTCGGACTATTGTTCTCATGAGTGTTATTAGCATAAATCTTGACTTAATGGATAAAGTACTTCGTAATTCAGTTGTAAGGTGCACTCTTTTCGAGGTTGAAGGTTCAATCTTCAGTGGGGGGGGGCGACACTAAACTACAATTGCGAATTACTTAAGGCTTCTACTCACTCACGGAACGAAAACATGCTACCGCAGTTAATTAAATAAAGGTTTTGTTCGAAATTTAGTGCAGATCTCTGAGTTTTACAAGATACATCTGAAGAAGGTCGGAGGTTACCTCGACCGAAACGTTGTGTGAATAACACTGACGATGAGAGGGTATATTTTAGGACCTGCCCCAGCGTAGTTTAAACACCCCCCCAATCACCCCATGTTAATAGCGGCTTTCGAAATAAACACTCTCTCAACCCCCGGCTTTTGAGGTTGGGGGTGTTTATTCCGAAAGCCGTTCTTAACATGGGGAGGTTGTGGTGTTTATAATACGCTGGGGCACGTCATAAAAATTCACCGATGAGAGTAGTAACCCGAATGATTCAAATAATACAAATTATTAATCCTCATCTAAAAAAAAAAAAAATCAGAAACGTAACGTTTATGACGATTCTCTTTTTATCAGAAACTGAGCAACTGATAAGGGAAAACAAAAACATTTCGAAATTCTGAATGAATTAAAATCGCTATTTATTCACACATAAAATTCCACGCAGCCAGATTCCTCACAGGTCCTCGCCCCATTGCCGTATCTGACTAGACGAGCATCATTGGTATGGAGGCCGACAAAACAAAAGCCGGTGTGGTGATTGTTAACTTTTTCTGAGTAGGTGAATACGTTCCGAAGGTAAAACGTTTTACCACACGACCTGCAAAAGAAGTTGGCCCCTTTTTCGTCCTGATGAATCTTTCTCACAAAAGAGGTCATATGACGCAACAGGCAGTGCTCTTTGTCCATCGGGTTGAACTCTCTGTGACAACGGGCACAGTGGAAGTTATTAATCGACGGGAAGTGGTTCCGCGGAAAGATAATGCCTAGGGCGATTATGTCCTTCGAGTTGCGATACTCCAGGGTTCGCAAGAGGATCTGTTGTAGAATCTCCGGGTCTGTGCGGTTGATAAAATCCCGGATCCTCAGATACTCGTTGCTGATGTACGAACTTTTCACGGCCGAACTCACGACGGAATTCTCAACTTTGCGTGTCGGTGACAAAGGGTTGAAATTGGGGGTGAATTTTGGCGAGTCAAGGCAGGGTTGTGATGCAGTTACGGCCCGCTGTAGAGTCGCATACTTCTTTCTGTGGGCGTTGTTCTTTACGGGGGTTAGGGTTTTATCCCTGGGGAACATGCTTAAAAGGTCGTCGGCGCTGACGAACCTCCTCATAGTGCCCTCAGTATACACTGAAAAGAAAAAGAAAATATATTATATGCACGTATATAATATTATAAAGAACATGTAAACATTTAATAATAATATAAATGACCGCAAATTTCAGGTTATACCAGTGACAAACGATGATAATTTTTTTCTTACTTAAAAAAAAAAAAAACCCTAAAAATTCCAGCGTATTGCTATCATAAATAATATACATGGGACAAGAAGGGCTAATATTTTTTCTCAATTAAAAATAAAAGTAAACAAAAAGTTTCAGCATATCTATACGAAGACTGATATACAAGGGACAAATGATTTTTTTTTTATTAAAAAAGGAAAACTTCTCTTATTGTCATTTGTTTGTTTGTTTTTTTGTTTTGTTTTTTTCTTCATTTTTTAAACAGTGACCTACTAACTATTCATACTTATCGATGCCAAGACGGATATACAATATATGTCATAAGTTTTTCGGTCGGGGTTTTTACTCGCACAAGGTGTTTTCGGAGTGTTGACTGTTGAGTTGCTCCTGAATACTGCCCTAATAGCATACCAATATGACAACAACAAAACTGCGTTTATGAGATTTCATATAAATGTGGAAAACTCTACGAAGTGAGACTAGAAGAACAGCGGAGAAATCGAAAAATCAGTCCTAGCAGACCATATATGGAGACAAAAAGGCACCCATTCCCCAAACACTAGATATAGAAGAGAGATGGAGAGTTAGAAAACTCAAGGAAGCAGCACATATGGTGGATGGCAACAACCTCCTAAGCCGACCAAGTATTGAATTTAACCACATTTGAAATCCACTAATTATAAATTTATATTAGGACAAAAGAGAGAAAAATAAAACAAACAAAAAAGCATAATAAAAAATGATTTCTTTCTTTCGTTTTTTAACCCTTTCACAAAATACGCCCAATCCAAGGGAGATAATCCCAAACCTCTTTTTTCTTAGAGTCGTCTCCCTTGCAGTATTCTAGAAAAAAACGAAAACACGCGTAAGGTGTCTATCCACGGTTTCGTAAATTTTTTCACTAATAGTGACGATTAGCAAAAGGATTCAGTTAAAACCTGAATCATAGGAAGGTCTTAAAAAGTACCCCAGTGACCCCTGGAAATTGAGTTCTTTTTATAATTTACGGACACACCCTAAAATCCAAGACCCGATTTCTTGCAATACAAAGCTAACCTCCTTTTTCTTAGTTGAAAAAAAAATGGAGTTTACACCTGACGAAGGTCGGGGGGAAACGTTGTGATGAACAATAAAAAATAATACAAACACGCATTCGTATTATTTGGATTCTTCGGACTACTGTTTTTATCTTAAGTGCAATTTTCACAACGTTTCAGCCGAGGTAACCTCCGACCTTCTTCAGGTGTATCCTGTCAATCTCGGAGATATTTCAGACTCCTAAAATTCATCCGCAAGGGCCCGTGGCCTAGTGAATAAAGCACTTGGTAAAATTCAGTTGTAAGTTACACTCTTCTGGAGATTTAAGGTTCAATCCTTGATATGGTGAAACACTCAAAAATATAACTGCGAATTATTTATGACTTCTATATGGCTCCGTTCGAAATCCCATGCAGATTCCTGAGTTCGACAGAAAGATTCCCGACTTCGACAAGGGACACCTGAAGAAGGTCGGAGGTTTCATTGACCGAAATATTTTGAAAATAATACTCAAGATAAGGGCAGTAGTCTGAAGAATTCAAATAATACAAGTAATTAATCCGCATCTCAAAAATTCAAAAACATATTACGGTTCATTAGAAATACTTACCTAGAAGTATTATAGCTTGTTATTAGTGTTGGGTCTATTGATCAAAATCGGAATCGGGAATCGGAAAAATCGAAACATTTTGCAGTATCGGAATTGGTATTGAAACCAGGAAAACTTTTAGTCTAATTTCGATTTGAAAAAACGATTTTTTAAATTTGTTTGGAAGTGGTAGAGGTTTACGCTTCTTACCATGGGGTCCTGATTTCGAATCTCGCTAGATTTAGCCACTGATGAATCAAAGACGACGAAACAAGTCCCAGTGGATAATTATATTTTAACAATATATATATATATATATATATATATATATATATATATATATATATATATATATATATATATATATATGTTCTTATTTCGAACAATTGTTTTTTTTCATCATTGTTGCCAATGATGTAATGATAAAGGTTTTGAGCTAGCAGTAAAACAAACATCTATATATCATAATATCGACTTTAAGTAAAAATGGAACCGGAAAAATGGCACGCTAAAATAACAAGTAAAATAACACGGATGGATAAGTAGACAAAACTAGCACAAGTGAAAAATGTAGATGAAACTCTCATAATGAGTTTATCAAAACATTATTTACAATCAATTACGTGTAAAAATGGCACTGCTACAATTGCGCCCGTAGATAAATAGGAAAAAATGGCACAAGTGAAAAATCGATGAAAATCTCAGAGTATATCAAATCAGTATCTTTACTCCATTATGAGAAAAATATAGAAAAAATAGATCTGTTCATGTAATGCACGAACCCCCCCCCCACCACCACCACCACAATATACGTTCGCGAAAATATATATGCACACATTACACGGAGTTTTATGGTAATCCGAAAATTAAAAAAAAAGAAAAGAAAGTAAAGGAAAAACTCCACAACTAAATATTTAGAGGTTTAAAAAAATTGGAATCGGAGTCGGTAATTGTATCGGAATCAGGAAAAATATTGGAATCGTCCCATCACTACGTTTTACTATTAGCTAGGTGTATTAATCAAATCAAGTTAATTTTGTTTTTGTATGGAAGTCGCTCCAGACATAGCATGAAGCCGCTTGATGTAAGGAGCTAAAGAAGGTACACTACTTGAAGGCCAAAAACTTGCGAGCGATAAGTGTTAGATGGAATAGACTCTGACCCAGAAAACAGTAGTTCTTCCCTGTTTGTCAGAAACATCGTCCAAGAGATGTGAGGACTACAGGAAAATAAAAAAATAAATAAATAAATAAATAAATAAATAAAAGAAGTGAGTGTTACGCAGCTGCTAAAAGTAAACCCAAGATCCACTTTTTACTCTCCTTAAAATTAATTTTTAATTTATTTGGGAAAAGTACCAAAGTGCAACAAACAATGTAACTGAACAGGTAAACGTTATTTACATCCGCGTATAGTTTGAATGTTTGTCCAAGGCCGCTTTAAACCTGGATATGATAGACATCATTACGACCTCTTCTGGCAGATTGGTCCAAAGAGCAGAAACACAGATAGAAAATGCAACGGTGATATAGTTTTTTGGAGTACCCAAGAAAATTGTGACTGGGCGTAGCGGTAAAATCTCCCGGAACGGTAGATTTATATTTTAATGAGTTATATTGTATTCTAGAACCAAGTCTTCCGCTGCTCAAGTGAGAAAAGATAAAGTATTTGGAGACGTTCTTTGTAAGTAAGCGTGGAAATCCGACGTCAGCAAAGTCTTACCCTTTCATTCTAGAGGTCTCTAGATACCGGAAAGCCTTCTACTCTAATAATGCATTCCCTCAAACTGTCAGATTTTGGAATTTCCTTTGTTTCCTGCTTCTCCTGACTGTACCAACACGCAGAAGTTTAAATGCAATGCGAACAGACATCTTGCTCTTAATTTCTCTACATAATGCTCTTGTAGGCATGGTGTCAAATAACACCCTCTTCTGTTCAAGTCTCAATATGTTTTTGGTGAATAATGAGTGAAAAAAGTGAAGAAAATGTTTTATATTTGTTCATCCTTTCTAATATGATGCTGAAGATGGTCACCGCACAAGTTAAAACAAAAATAATTATTGTCGGTTTCACAAAGTTTTTATTATTTGTATATTAATAACGTAGTACCTATATATATATATATATATATATATATATATATATATATATATATATATATATATATATATATATATATATATATACACGCCGCTCTCCATTTGGAGGGTACCAAATTGGTCAAAGAGAACAGTATTCCCAATTCGCATTTAGGTAAAAATGCACTTTCGTATAATTGAATTTATTCAAAAAGTATCGCAAAACAAAAACAAATAACATCTACATAAAACGTGATACATTCAGCAGTGTGCGAGATAGCCTAGTGGAAGAGGTTTAAGCTTCTTATCATGGGGTCCTGATATATATATATATATATATATATATATATATATATATATATATATATGGTTATCTTTCAGATGCAAGGTTCCTTGTTTACTTGCGGTTGTAACGATGTAAGATTCCGTTGTACGGAAGACCAAATCGGCCATAATTTAAATATTTAAATTTATTTACTGAATTTAAATATTTAAATTGATATACTGTTTAAATGATAATATACGTCTACGATGTTTTTATTGGCGCTTTTCTTCGTATTTTTTAATAACATTTTTTTGCACCATTTACAAGTTTTTTTTTTACAAATATTTTTTTTAATACAGTAATAGTAAAATAAAGTTACATTTATTAATTATACGAAAAAAGTATCTCGTAATGTTTTCACACGAGATTTTTTTCCTGTTGATTTCTAACTTCAGTTACAAATTTCTAATAAAGATTATTATTTTTTTATTATAAAAATACATTTCATGAAAACACTCATTATAAAATGTTCACGTTGTTTAATTAAAAGTTCTCAATTTTAATCTAATAGTTTTATAATTTTGTTATTTTGTTACAAATTTCTAATAAAGATTATTTTAATTCTAACGGTAATTTGGTTTTCATTGTAAACTCCGTCATGTTAAAGGCGTTAAAATCACTTTAAATAGTAAATCAATTTTAATATTTAAAAAAAAAGAGAAATCAACAGGAAACAAATCTCGTGTGAAAACATTACGAGATACTTTTTCCGTATAATTAATAAATGTATCTTTATTTTACTATTACAGTATTAAAAAAATTATTTGTAAAAAGAACTTGTAAATGGTGCAAAAAAATGTTATTAAAAAGGCGAAGATATATATATATATATATATATATATATATCTTCGCCTTTTTAATAACATTTTTTTGCACCATTTACAAGTATATATATATATATATATATATATATATATACACGCCGCTCTCCATTTGGAGGGTACCAAATTGGTCAAAGAGAACAGTATTCCCAATTCGCATTTAGGTAAAAATGCACTTTCGTATAATTGAATTTATTCAAAAAGTATCGCAAAACAAAAACAAATAACATCTACATAAAACGTGATACATTCAGCAGTGTGCGAGATAGCCTAGTGGAAGAGGTTTAAGCTTCTTATCATGGGGTCCTGATATATATATATATATATATATATATATATATATATATATATGGTTATCTTTCAGATGCAAGGTTCCTTGTTTACTTGCGGTTGTAACGATGTAAGATTCCGTTGTACGGAAGACCAAATCGGCCATAATTTAAATATTTAAATTTATTTACTGAATTTAAATATTTAAATTGATATACTGTTTAAATGATAATATACGTCTACGATGTTTTTATTGGCGCTTTTCTTCGTATTTTTTAATAACATTTTTTTGCACCATTTACAAGTTTTTTTTTTACAAATATTTTTTTTAATACAGTAATAGTAAAATAAAGTTACATTTATTAATTATACGAAAAAAGTATCTCGTAATGTTTTCACACGAGATTTTTTTCCTGTTGATTTCTAACTTCAGTTACAAATTTCTAATAAAGATTATTATTTTTTTATTATAAAAATACATTTATATATATATATATATATATATATATATATATATATATAATAAGAAAATCGAAAATATGAATAATTCGCTCCTAACCATCCCGCACCCATCTTTATAACCAATAAAATTACAAAAACAAAAAAAGAAACAAAACAAAACAAAAACAAAACAAAACAATCTCACTATTAAAAAAGAAAAATGCGAGCATGAAAAGTAATATGGATTAAGCTTAAACATTAAAAAGTAAAAGATTAGTTGTTAAAACTGGAAAAGAAAAGGACAAGATATTCTAGTAAAAAATATAATAAATTTATAACTTAAAATATTGCAGCATTAAGAATTGATTATATAATGTTATCTGTTGAATTACAAAATAAATTCTTAATACTGCAATATTTTAAGTTATATATATATATATATATATATATATATATATATATATATATACTAGCAAAAGTACCCGCCATTGACTGGGTTCAAAAACAGCCTATAGAAAAGGGACTCTGATTTATGAAAGTACGATAGGTTATGAAAAGGAAGGGTTATAAATTTGGGTTGAATTTGGGGGGGGGGGGTATCAAAACCAAAGCAAAATATGATGAAAGTAAAAATAAAATAGATAAGCCCCATAATTTATTATACCATACATGTTCACATTGAAACACTTATCACAATATTCTGTGGATCTATATTAAAAAACCTTCTTAAAGTTATTGACATATTTCCATTCTATGGCGGTCAGGTGCGAACGAACACCCCATAATTTTATTATACCATATTTCTTCAAACAGAAACATAATTATCAAAGTATACTTACACAGATAGATATGAAAAGTCTTTATTAAAGTTTGTGTCTATTTCCATTCTATGGAGGCCAGGCGCGAACTCAGACCCCACAATTTTATTATACCATCCCTATTTAAGTTAAAACATACTTATCAAAGTATTCTTATGTACATCTATATCAAAAACACTTGTAAACGTTTTTTTTTTTTAATTTTTAAATTTTTTATTTCCATACTTTGTGGACCAGGTGCGTACGGAAATCCTACAATTTTAATGAACCACCGTTCTGCCAGATCAAACATACCCATTTCTGTGTCTCGATACATCTTCTATCATTATATGTAATCAGTTTTTTTCAATAGTCAACCATATAGGAGCCTATTCGTGACCAGAAACACACACACACACACACACACACACACACACACACATTCAGCTGTATATATATATATATATATATATATATATATATATATATATATATATATATATAGCGAGGGAGAGCGAGAGAAAGAGAGAGAGACGAAGAAAAAAGAGAGAGTACCTTTAACGTACGTACGTACGTACGTACGTGTCTCACGATTTCCAGATTATAAGTTATTCGATCGGGAGATCCTATTTATTAAAAAGGAGGATAGAAGGCAATATCATACTACGAACATTAAATTAATATATAGTACACTAATTTATTGTTCATATGTTAGCCCCTTCTATCCCCTTTTTTAATAAATAGGATCTCTCAATCACCGACGACTCAATGAACAAAAAAAATATTTCATAAAAAATTATGATAAAAAATTATGATAAAAGAAAATGATGTCGCTTTTGGGCCATACGTAAACTAACATATACATTCTTGGTCTTCTGGCTAGGATCCAAGGGTTGTATTTGTTTTGTCTAAAGGTGGTCTAATGATATTGTGAGGTTTTCATTCGCGCCGGGCGTCCATACAATGGAAATATGTCACAGACATCTATAAGGATGTTGAAAATAAATCGTAATAACCAGATATATTCCGACACTACAATCAGATTACTTGAGTAAGTAATTTTGCAGTTTTAACAAAGGTGCTACTCCATTCACGCTGAACGTCCACAGAATGTCCCGTAGCAATATATTACATATGAAAGATGCCGCTGTGGAATTTCCACAAGTCCAGCTTCTTCTTGTTGCTGTTGTTGTTGTTGTTGTTGTTGTTGTTGCTGATAATAATAATAATAATAATAATAATAATAATAACAATAATAACAATAATAATAATAATAATAATAATAATAAAAAAAAAATATCGCTTGTATAGATATTTAGTTATTATTTAAACGTGGTTTGTTCTTTAGAGTAATTAACAGTCGGATCGTTAAAAGCAGTACGGTCGGTTTGCTAACTTCTAAAGTTAACTGAGTGTGGGCGGTTTTTTAAATGACCTTTTTCCTGTGGATTGAGGTCAATGCAGCCAAATTCTGTGTAGTCATAAAGGGTTCACCCCCCCCCCCAGACCGTGCCTTCCGGCTTTCGAGGGTAAATTTCTTGCTTAGTGTCTGGGAAATACCGACGGGCTGCTTAGGCAATTTTGCTATGCAATTTTGCTAGGCAATTTTGCTAGGAGGTTTGGATTGACCTTTCCCACTTGTGTCACATCTTCCTGCAGTGAAACGGAAGTAAATATCATCAGTAGGATTGTATGAAAAAAAAAATTTTTTTTAACAAATATAATGGAAATTCTGAAAGAACTACACTTATTATGTTCAAGTTGAATTGGGTTTAAAATAAGTTTTTACCAAAATGAATTCTGCAGCCATTTTCCCTATTATCCGCTACAACTCCGATCATCCTAGAATTTCATGTGTAATCACCTGACAATTTCCGCTGAGAAAGAATTAATTCAGTTCACGGAAAAGAGAAAATTAAATCAGCACAAAAAAAAAAAAACACACAAAAAAAAACAAGAAAGAAAAATACATAACCGTAAAGTATGGAAAAGTAATCTGAGTGCTAATGCTGTTGTGAGTTTCGGATTTAATAGAAAAAGAGAAAGAAACATTAGTGCATCTGTTTTACAAATAAGTCACCACTTATCAAGACCCGAAGGCCACTCGAGGATAAGGGTTAATGAGTGTACGGTAGTCATGGAGACAATAGCGTAGTAATCGTTAGTCGTGGAAATTTGGTACGATTTGATTATTGAAGACGACGACTCAACAAGAACTTGAGAACGACCATATTGCAGTCAGTTGAAAAGGAGGTCAGCGGAACAAAGTTCCACGGGATGCAGTTCGAGGAAAGAAGTTTTGTTCATGGAATTTACGTTTAGGTTTAAGCACAGATAGAGAGTGGAGGAAATTATTGATAATTGTTTTAGCTAGACAAGTGTTTTATGAAAGTTTGGTAGTTGCCATGAAAATGACGATAGAGCAAGGACAGGCTAGCAACACCTCTTCTATGGAAAAGAGGTTGCAGGGAATAGAAAAGGGCATCATCTATCAGGTTTCGAAGCCGGTTTTGAACTTTATCAAGACAGCATATGGTATTCTGAATTGCTCTTGCCTAGATGTGGCAACATTACTCCATCCTAGGACGTTCTTGGCTCTTATACAGGCAGAGGATTGCATCGATAGTGAGATATCTACTGGAGCGGTAGAATGATCCAATTATTTTTCTGGCGACCTTGGCAACACATTTGATGTATGTACTTCAGTTCAGATTAGGAGTGAAGGTCAGACCCAGAAGTTTCTGAAAACATGGTGCTTCTCCAAGATAAGAGCCATTCATTTCAGTTGGGATCAGATGGGGGTCAGCGCGTTGATGATGGAAAAAGAGATGCTTGGTTTTAAATGCATTATGTTCGTTTCATCTGGCTCATAATGCTTGTGTTTACTTCAAATAAATATAGGTAAACCAAATATAAATTCAGCACCCACTAATGTAGGCTACTGAAAGGAACGCGTTTAGCACGATTCTTGTAATACCGTATTCGGACGATTAAACAGTAATAGTAAATATAAACACAATTCAATGTTGGAAATCAATTATATTTTATTTCTAAATAACAATATAATCTTATCCTGCCGGATTTTCAAAGATAGGCCCAAATATGCTTGACATATCGATGGTTGATTCAAACTAGCCTTTTTCCCGTTTATTGTGTTCCACAATATACACCTTCTTCAGATGTATCTTATGAAGTTTGGGAATTTTTCTCTCGAACTCATGAATCTGCACGGAATTTCGATTTATAATCCATAGGGGTAACATGTTCTTGTTCCGTCAGCCAGGAGTTATAATGTAATTAACAGTTTTATTTCTAGTATCGCTCCAATTGACAACCCGTGGCGTAAAGGATAAATTACTAAGTAAAATTTATCTCTGACACTCTTCTGGAGGTTGATGGTTCAATCCTCAGTGCGAGCGATACTAAAAACGCAATTGCGAATTGGGTAAGACTTCTACATGGTCATTGCTGACTTTTACTCAGTCATGTCTGATCGAAAGAATGCAAGTTACCCTCGTGGATTAATTTAACAATTTCCTTTGATATTCCGTGCAGATTCCCGAGTTCAACAGAAAGATTCCTGAGTTCGATAAAATATACATGAAAAAGGTCGGAGAGTACTTTGGCCGAAACGTTATGTGAATAATACTGAAGACGAGAACAGTAGTCCGAATAATCCAAATGATATAGATTAATGAATCCTCATCTAAAAAAAATTCAGAAACATAGATTTATATATTATTCAGAAATAAAGATAAATGGTGATTCCAACATAATTTTTTTGTGTGTATTTATTACAGTTTAATTGTCGAACAAAAGCTATCGCTCCAAACAGATTCCTTGCAAAAATCGATATAAGTGGTTGCTGAATTTACATTTGGTCCATCAACATAAAGTTGAAGGAAACGTAAGCATTATGAGTCAGATGAAATGAACATCTTTACAAATGCACCAATACGTTATTTTCTCTTTTTCTACCTAATCCGAAACTCACAACGGTATTGGTGCTGATTACTCTTCTACACTTTTCGATTATATGCTCCTTTTTTTTATTTTTTTATTTTTTCTTCGGATTTAATTTTTTCTTTTCCGCGCGCTGGATCAATGCTTTCTCAGCGGAAATTGTCAGGCGATTACAGATTTAATTGTAAGCTGATCAGAAACGTTGCGAATAATTGAAAAATGGCTTCGATAATAACGGTGCTGAAAAATATTGTGACATCGGGACTTTTCCATCTAATTGAATTATACTGAGGGGATCAGCTGGAGTACTCGGAGACGGTTATTCATCTAATGTACACACGCACATATATATTCGACGAATATATATATATATATATATATATATATATATATATATATATATATACATGTGCGTGTGATAGAACTTTTCATCCTAAATGCTACGTAATTATGCATAATGTATAAAATATACATAAAAAGAATTGAGCGTAGTCATTAAATAAGATATCTAATCCATTAAAAACCATTAAAAAGTATTAATTAATCCATTAAAAACCATTAAAAAGTATTAATTAATTAGTGAAAGTTCATTTTTCAAAGGAATATGCAAGTTAGTTAGCCGTAATGAAGTCGCTCACATTAATCACATCATGACAGTATATTAAGAAGTTAGTTTTAATAATTATTAAATAGAAAATGTCAGTGCGACAAAACAATCAATATATATATATATATATATATATATATATATATATAGTCTAGCGGCACTGATGAGTTGTGATACAACTATATGTCGATGACTACAAATATATATATATATATATATATATATATATATATATATATATATATATATGTGTGTGTGTGTATATATATATATATATCATTTCATGTATCCACATAAAATGTTATAAGGAAATATGATATTTTATGTATTGAGTTTCAGTATTTACCTCAACACTGCTCAATACGTAGGTAGATCTAAGTAGTACATTATAAAAATATATTATGGCAATTAAGCTCTATTGCTATAATATATTTTCGCAACGTGCTATATATATATATATATATATATATATATATATATATATATATATATATATATATATCTTAACTTAGGAATTAAAAATTTGTGATTTGAAAAAGTTAAATTTCAAATATAGAAAGTTTATAGTATGCAAGACAAAGAATACTGTATAATAAAATATTTTACTATATTTTACTATCTTTTTTTATACAGTATTCTTTGTCATGCATACTATAAAATTTCTATATTTGAAATTTAACTTTTTCAAATCACAAATTTTTAATTCCTAAATTATGATTTATTTGCTCTATCTAGTATATTGAGCAATTTTATTTAGCTGGGATAGTCTTATATAAAATATTACATCCAATAATATTTTGTAAAACCGATAATCACTAGATTTGCATACCAGTAGATTTATTGTATTCCATTATGCTGAATAATTATATATATATGTGTGTGTGTGTGTGTGTGTGTGTGTGTGTGTGTGTGTGTGTGTGTGTGTGTTTGTGTGTGTGTTGTAAAATTTTTAGAGTTGTGCATGGATAGAATTTAAGCTAAAAAATGAATATCTGCTCATGATTAGCTAATTTTCGATGTTGTTGTAACATATAATTCGCTTTTTTTTCTTTCTTTTTTTTTTAATTATTCCGGTCCTAAAAATGTTCGAATTGTCACACTCTTCACTAATGCCCTTAAAAGAAAAATCGGTTCACGTCATTGATAATAAAACAATTGAACAATTTTCTTATTTATTTTCGTTATCAGATGAACAATAATCTTACATAAATATTAGGACGTTTATTTCTCAACATTATTTTATTTTCATTCTTGGGGGTAAACATTCTTTTAATACTAAATATTTAAAGTATGTTCATTTAGAGTGCTGTTCTAATCTAATGCTGTAAGCGACCAAGTTCGCAAATAATAATTGTAAATAAATAGACGGAATTTGATGAACGACATTATCATTATTATTTTTATTATTTTTTGCAAATTAGTTCATCGGGCAAATTATTCCTCATAATATATAATAGTTAAAAGAAGATTGATTCTATAATAATGCATACGCAATTTGCATAAATATCATGTTTAAGCATGTTGTACGACAAGGCAACGCGGGACGTCCAGCTAGTTTACTAATAAAAAAGAGAATGAAACTATTAAAAATGCATAAAAGAGAAAAGAAAACAATGGAAAAGGAGAACTATGATTAATAAAGTAGAAAGACTTATCAAGACAAATGAAGAGCTAAAACAAAATATAATAGTAAAAAGGGAAGACTGAGACGATACATATTACAAATCTGAACAGTAAAAAAAAGAGAACCTTTGAAATCAACGAAGACCAGGTTCATCAAAATGTAAACGAAGGGAGAATATAAACAGAGCAAGCAGGCCCCACACACACACACAAAAATAACACTTCTGGTGCAATATATAGAAAAAGCAATACTACCATAACAAAATGCCGAATCGCTAAAAAAAAAAAAATGTGACAGAAGACCTTCAGAAAGTTGAAGCAACAGAAACTGAAATTAATGTTTAAAACCACTCAGGGCGATCCTGAGTAAAATGACGACCTAGAAAGCACTAGAACATGATAGATTACGTTCATATTAATTTTTTTAAAAAAATCACATTAAGGTTAATGCAAAACCTGAAAAACAGAGATATCAGATAGGATGACCACAGAAAGAACTACGTCAATACAAATGATACCGCGAAGGAAACGATCCCAACCAACTCCCTGCATAATCGGTAACTACTAATCAAGATACGATACTGAAAAGCGAAAAGAGTGATACATGATTAAAAGATCTTAAATGAAATAAAGCAGAAAAAAAAGCAACATTGTCATGACATAAATTGAATACAAGAAGTCTATGACAAAATCTTACAAACATGGATAATGAAGTGTTTAAGATTGGATAAGATATCTCACAAAATTATCAATTTTATAAATAAAACAATGGAAACATGGGCACTCGAAATGAAAGTCCAAGAAAAGCTGACTGAGATAAGAAATACAGAGAGGCACTTTTCAAAGGAGACTCCCTATCCCCACTATTGTTTATCATAACCATGATGCCATTCAGCAACATACTCAGAAGAGGTAATCACGGATACAAATTTACAGACACAGAAGAAAGAATAAGCCAACTCATGTATACGGACGATTTGACGGTATTTACAAAATAAATAAATAAAATAAAATAAAATAAAAAGGAATCGAAAAAATGACTAACACGATTAGAATCCTCAACCAGGATATTGAAATGAAATGCTGGATGGAAAAAAATGCCCACTACTAGAAATAAACATGGGAACGCTCGAAACAACGAAAAAATATACCTACTATGATGAGATGTGGATCGAACATGATATATGCATATATTTGACAGTTCTGAAAGCAGAAATGGAAGAGATTGCCTGATGAAATCAGAAAACTCTTAGAAATAAAGTTATATAGCAGAAACAGAATTATCTAATATATAAAAGGCTATATGTCTGTCTGTCTCCATATTTTCAAACTCTATTTCCTCCGAAAATAAAAGTCGCAGAGCGCCGCTAGGGGCTTTAAATGATTGGATTTTTAAAGATTTTATTGGTCTTTACGAGTCAAAATAGTTTTTAAAGGGTCAAAATTGAAAAGATCCCTTTTACATTTTGTACATTCATCTTAGTTTATTTTTAATTTGTAATTTTTAATCAGTTCATATGCGTGTCACGTTGGTACAGTGGTAACGTCACCTGCTTACAGTTTCGCTTTCGGTTTCGGTTCTAGCTGATAGTATCAAATACTTTTTGTTTTACGTTTGAAATAACGACTCTATGATAATATATATGAAATCTGGGCAAATTAAAATATTATATGTAAGCTAGTTATAGGTAAATGCGCATGGTGTGTGCGTCTCTACGTGATTTTTCGTGGAATTGAGTTTATATTTATCCGATTTTTAATGTGTGCAATATGCTGTTGAATTTTAACTTTTATCTGAACCAAAACTTCCGTAAACTGCTTAGATTACAGATAAAAAATAAATCTAAAACTCATCAACCTGCTTAATATTGTAATTTCAATTATTAAAATTCATTTGGCAATAAATGAAAGCATGCCTCGATTGAGATTCGAACTTATAGACTATCTCTTCAAATAGCCCACTCAGTGATTGACTCACGAGAAAAGTTCGATGCTTTGACGCTATTAATTCAATACACATAGACGATAATTCACTCATCTCTCCACCCTCTCCATAAAGCAACAAAATAAAGAAAGTGAAAAGGAAGCAATTAATCCGTTTCCCTCTTTGTTTGTTTTTTTTTTTTTTTGTCACAAGTGTGCTGTTTCTATGTAGGTCATTATTAAAAATCTGTCCGCTATAAAAAATATTCCGGGATGTGTAAAGTATTTTTTATAAAGAAATTAAATCGAATTTTCTTTTCGTTGTTAAAAGCATGCTAATGTTCTGCAAAACAAATGGTGAATCTATATGAAATATTGATGATGTTCGAAGAAAGTTATTGCACACAGGTAGCTGAACAAACAGATTCGCTTTATTTCATATATTACTAGCAGGGGTACATAGCATTGCCGGGTGTGGATTGATTTTATCGTAAGGGTATTGAGCAACCCATCCCTAAAAAAGTTTCAATCAAGCTAGTGCAAAGAAAAAAAATTAACCAACCCCCTGACAAAAATGAAAATAGCAGGGAGTACTTGTGCGAGCGCAAAAAAAAAAAAGAAAAAAAAATAGCCGCAAACCTCAACACCCCTATATGAGGATAAAAAAATATCTAATCCAGATAAGAATTAAGAAAAATGGCACAAATACGATCAGAGATTTCAAATGATCGAACATAGTGCCGAACACAGAGAAAATTTCCGAGAAAATCTATTAAACGCGGTTAAAATAAATAAATAATAATGTTCAAAACATTGTATAATATTGAAAAGATCTTAGGGTTTTGCCATTCAAAACGTTCACCCATGAACGAGTACGGTGAGTTCTTATGCAACAAAACATAAGCATTTTTATGTAGCGAGTTTGCGTACTAATGAATCCTATTCATGTATTAATCCTAGATTCCGGTACAATTCTTTATAAATCTCTAAACATTTAACTATAAAGTTGTTATTTTTCACGTTTACTGTGCAAAAAAAAAAAAAAAAATACACATGTGCTCAAACATAAAAATACACTTGTGTGGTTGGGTGACCTATAGATTTAAGTTTCACTGATAGTTTAAAATCAACCAATGCTTATTATTTTATTCTTACTAAGAGCAGTAGAAGATTTTTTTATATAAAACAAAATCAAATAAGAAAAATAATTAAAGGAATCGTTTTTGGCATCGGAAAATATGTACAGATTTTTCCGATCCCGATACCCCCCCCCCAAAAGTTCCAATTTTTCCGATTCTCGATTCCGATTCCGATTAATCATCCTAACACTAATATAAAGTTATCAACAAACACGTGTTTCGCCGGCTCTAGTAAACATTAGTATGGTTAGACGTAGCGACGTTCAAAATCGGACTGTTAATGGTAGATATCCAATACATTCTCTCTCTCTCCCTCTCTCTCTCTTTATATATATATATATATATATATATATATATATATATATATATATGTATATATATATATATATATATTAGTAATTTATAAAATATATATGGCGATTAAGCTACACTAAATATTCGGCGTTTCATCCACTAGCTCTGCCTACGTATTGAGCACTTTTGAAGTGAATACTTAAAGTTTACGCATAAATCTATACTTTCGTATATAAATTTATGTTTAAGTAAATTAAGTAGTAATATATATATATATATATATCGTTTCTGGTTATTTTTTCCATGTTATAATCTATCTATCTATCTATGTAACCATCAGAAGCCAAAAATATATTAAGAACAAAGGAAGGCATACAAAGGTGTTCGTTTTTGTGTATTTATAGGAACTTACAAGATCTCGTCATTATACTTTCAGAAAACAGGAATTTGGCGTGACCATTGCTTGAAATCGTTGTGGCGTTCGTGCGAGCTAAGATAAATACTTTTGCAGTTTTAACAAAAAAAAAAAAAAAAACTACAATAATATCAAAGAGTTTCTATTTACGTTGAACATCTACAGAATTCCAACGTCAATATATTATTACATATGAATGAGGAAAGGTATTGAACTATTAAGCCAAGGAGAGATGAAAACAGTAGGCGAACAAGACACCTACAAATATTTAGAAGTTCTGGAAGCAGGCACCATCAAGTCAGCAGAATTAAAAAAAAAACGAAAATTTGAAAAAAATACCTAAGAACAAGAAAACTAGAAACTATATTATTTAGTAAGAACGTAATGAAAGGCATCGACATATGGCAGTATCACTAAGATACGCTGGGTTGTTCATAGGCTGGACAAAGAAGAACAGAGGCATCTCGACCAGACGACCAGGAAACTCATGACCATGCACAATACACTACACTCAAAGATTGATGCTGAACGATTCTACGTGAAAAGGAAAAACGAAAGAGGAGGACAGGTTAGTATAAAAGACTGCGTGAATGATACACACAATAAAAAGAATGAGAAAAATATATAATACAGAACGCATCAAGAGACACTAAAAATAAACAAGACAGAAAACGGAAATACAAGGGATAATACGAGAAAAGAAAAACACTTGCACGGACGATTCATAAATATGACAAAAAATGAGCCTCACGAAAACACTTGGACATGGCAACAAAAAGGACATTTTAACAGAAAAACTGAATCACTAATAAAAGCCGCACAAAATAATGCGATTAGAACCAACTATATCAAAGCAAAGATCGGAAAAACACAAGAAAACAGCAAATGCAGACTCTGTGGACAAAGGGACGAAATGATAAATTACATAATAAATGAATGCAGTAAATTAGCCCAATAAGAATATAAAAATAGACATGACCAGGTGGAAAGAGCAGTACACTGGGAACTATGCAAAGAACTGCATCTTGAACGCTCGGACAAATGATACAATAACAAACCGGTATCACTACTTGAAAGCGGAAACCATAAAATCTTATGAGAGGTTGATGTTCAAACAGATAAACCCATTCAAGCAAGGAGACCAGATGTCATAATAGTTAACAAGAAGGAAAAGTCCTGCCAGATCGTAGATTTGGGCATTCCAGCAGAGCACAAAATGAATATCAAGAAGACTAGGAAGCGAAACAAATACAATGATTTGGCCAAAGAACTGGAGGAATATGGAATATAAAGAAATAGAAGCAATAAGAAAAAACTGGGGGGGGGAGAAATTGAAATCGGGAAAATTACTGAGAGGATACAACGGATAACAATAATGAAAACGGCTGAAATATTAAGGAAGAACCTTGAATTCAAGAGACTAATACACATGAGCTATAATGCAAAGCAGTAGCTGGCCGTATGGAAACTGTAACGGAGATGAAAAGGAAGGATGGAAGAACACCACATGGAACCAAGAAAACTGTAAATGTATAATCGTAAATGAACTCTCCACCTCCCAAAATGACGACCTGTGTAAGAACACCTTATGAGTACAAATAATAATAATAATAATAATAATAATAATAATAATAATAAGAAGAAGAAGAAGAAGAAGAAGAAGAAGAAGAAGAAGAAGAAGAAAAACAGAGGGGATGTAATAAAGAAGACGGGAGACAAGAAAAAGAAAGATAAAAAAAAAGATTATGAGGGGGGGGAAGAAGGGGTTGTAAGAGGAAAAGAGAAAGAAAAGAAACGATAATGACAATAATAATAATAATAATAATAATAATAATAATAAGAAGAAGAAGAAGAAGAAGAAGAAGAAGAAGAATGAGAAAGAAAAGAGAAATAATAAAAGTGATACAATTGAATGAAAATGTAATTGTCGATCGAAATTGAAACTTGAATCCGATGTTTTATCAACTGAACTATTTAAGACTCTCCCCCCCCTTACAAAATAGTTCTGAAAATATTAGCTGAAAAATAATTATAGTTTTTAGGTGACGTTATAAATTTATGGTTTACGTTGTTTGAAAACACGAATTCAAACAGTCGACAAAAAATTAAATGAATGGCTAAACTTTATGAATAGCTTTGGAAATAATTTTAAGAGTCCAAAAGAATTTATTTGGCTTTAACTACGTATTATACGTGATGATTTCACAATTATAAAGTCGTTCCAGCAAAAATACATTTGCTAGTTGATTTCAATAACACTACGTCGTTTTGCTAGTAATATAGGTACGATGCATTTTTAAAAATACTTCCATTCTTTTTTTTCTTCTTTTTTGCATAAATATTATTTAATTCCAGTGGACATTTTTAGTTGTTGTAAACTAGCAGGGCTACTCGGCGTTACATATTTCTATTAAAAGTCCTATCTCCCTTCCCTTTCCTGTTCTCCAATTATAAACCTTCCTTTGCCCAATCTCCTCTTTCTTCAGTGCTCAGTTCATTATTTTTTTCTCTGGGCACACACACACACACACACACACACACACACACACACACACACACACACACACACACAAATCGTTTTTATATATTCCTCGAGAAATGGGTTGGTATAAGGGATTAACTCTCTGGGTAAAAATTAGAGTTACTTCCCTTTTAGTTAGTACATCAAATGGCTAGAAAACGCCCCCAATAGATTTGCGCTATTTTAAGAAACAAGAATGAATATGTTTTATAATCTTTAGATATTATTCATCCGGAGCAACGGCGATCAAGTAAATACTAAATTTGTGCAGGTTTATTTGGAATTTATTAAAGTTGTAGCCGGACATACGAACATACACACATACACATATACAACTGCCCTTTATTGTTATAATTTGGATTCTTGGAATCTTGAATGTCATTTCCACAATGTTTCGGTCGATGTAACCTCCGACCTTCTTCAGGTATATCTTGTCCGACTCGGAAACGTTTCAGACGAAATCGGGAATTTTGACGGAATTTCGAACTGAACCCTTTATTTGCTTCACGGGAGCAATAAATAAAAAAGGTTCCGTTCGAAATTTCATCTAAATTCCCGTGTCCGACAAGATAAAACTAAAGAAGGCCGGAGGTTAAATCGACGGAAACGTTGTGAAAATAGCATTCAATATGAGAACAGTCGTCCGAAGAATCCAAATAATACGAATAACATCGTCATCTCAAGAATTCAGAAAAGCAGTAACTGGCCTTTATATTTAAAATTTCAGAGAGAGAAAATGCAGACAGAGGTTATGGATATAAGCTGATTCATGTTATCTTTTGCTATGGTTTTACTAACATTTTGAAGTAGCATATTAAATAACCTGTCTTTTTATTGTCGTTTATGCGAGATTACATTTCTGTAAAACATACTGTCTGGGACTAAAAACACATGTTTTATGGCTAAACAACAATGAAAAAGAATCACAACAATCACTCAATAGTTTTAATAAGCTTTAGAAAAAAAATACGTTCGCTTAATTGATTTACCAATGGATGGATAGACAGGCGATAATTGAATGATGAACGATGGTGTTAAACTGTTGCCGTTGACAACGCATCAACCATCACCTAAATTGTGTTTCCCAGCAACTGTCTGGACGGATTCACGTCCGATTTGTTCGCTTGTAACATTTTTGCATTGATGGGGAAAGTTCTGTTCACGTCGGCGTGCACAAAAGGAAATTGCTAGCACAAATACGTATACGTTTATCGGCATATCATTGTAGTGGTGTGTGTGTGTGTGTGTGTGTGTGTGTGTGTGTGTGTGTGTGTGTGTGTGTGTGTGTGTGTGTGTGTGTAAGGATGCCTAAGACATTTTATAAAAGAAAATTAGGTTTATATGAGGCAGAACAATGCTGAGATGTAACGGCTGGTTTCAAACTGAGCAACTTAAGATATAATGATGAAATAAGCTAAGCGGTTTCACCTTTATTGATGCAATACATGTGTGTGTGTTTATATATATATAAAGCTGAATGTGTGTGTGTGTGTATGTGTGGTCACGAATAGGCTCCTATGTGGTTGACTATTTTAAAAAACTGATTACATATAATGATAGAAGATGTATCGAGACACAGGAATTAGGTATGTTTGATCTGGCAGTACGGTGGTTCATTAAAATTGTGGGGTCTGCGTTCGCGCCTGATCCACAAAGTATGGAAATTAAAAATTAAAAAGAAAAAAAAACGTTTACAAGTGTTTTTGATATAGATGTACATAAGGATACTTTGATAAGTATGTTTTAACTTAAATAGGGATGGTATAATAAAATTGTGGGGTCTGAGTTCACACCTGGCCTCCATAGAATGGAAATAGACACAAACTTTAATAAAGACTTTTCATATCTATGTGCGTAAGTATACTTTGATAATTATGCTTCAGTTTGAAGAAATATGGTATAATAAAATTATGGGGTGTTCGTTCGCACCTGATCTCCATAGAATGGAAATATGTCACAAAGCTTAACAAGGTTTTTTAATATAGATCCACAGAATATTGTGATAAGTGTTTCAGTGTGAACAGGTATGGTATAATAAATTATGGGGTTTATCTATTTTATTTTTACTTTCAACATATTTTACTTTGGTTTTGATACCCCCAAATTCGAAGCTATCTCTTTACAACCCTTTCTATTCATAACCTATCGTACTTTCATAAATCAGAGTCCATTTTCTGTAGGCTGTTTTTGAACCCAGTAAATGACGGGCACTTTTGCTAGTATATATATATATATATATATATATATATATATATATATATATATATATATATATATATATATATATATATAATTATTTACTATAATAATTAAATACCTACCGACATTAGTGTTTCATTCTTTCAGGAATCATCAGTGCAGGGTGCCACGATTAACGCCAGTCAAGAGATTCGAACCCTGGCAACAGAAGTCATGTCTGGCTGCATTAGCAAGGACCCGAACCATTCTGTTACCGACAACCACGAGAGATACAGTTGAAATTAAACAATTATTATTTTTAAATGTTTTTTCAAAATGGAGCAAATGTCGCCTCGTCGCTAGGTTTATTTTCTGGTTTGCTCATGTCCCAAATCTAATTGTCCATTGCAGGTAATAGTGCTAAAATGCTAAATATATATTGATTATAAACCATTACTAAAATTAATATTTATAGATCCTATACAAGCATATATACTGAGCATAGCTTATCTCTCAGTCTTACTAAATATTCGGTTTGGGCACCAAATCAGAATTTCTAATAGCAAGTAAATCATACTCTAACACTTTATCCTAATCCTAAACCTACTAAACCATATCTAACCATACATTCCTAAACCTACTAAACCATATCTAACCATGCATTCCTAAACTTACAAAACTATATCTAACCATACATTAATTCGTCTCTCTCAATCCAATACTGTAGCAAATTTAGCTGCTTCCACTGCATGAATTTTTACCTATTCCCTCTCCCAGTAAAAATGAAAATGGAAAGCATAGTAATGTCCTTTTTTAACTACGTTTGAGGAGTGAAAATTTTCTGTAGAAGTTAGCCTAAATGCCCGATTGTTTCAGGAGATATTAACCTAAATAACCAATAAATATTAACTACCCATACGGGGTCGCAGAAATACCTGGATTAGGACCCAGCCGCAGGGCGAACCCTCTCGGAGCTGATGGACCCGTAGGTCTTCCCAGGTCATCTGTCTAGGAGAAGGAAAACTCTGAAACTAAACCTAGGGGAGGGAGGCCTCTCCAGTCCTGGACAACAACCTTCCTAGAGCTGGTGACTCAAACAAATCACTGGTTGGCAAACCTAAACTGCTTAAGGAGGAGATAGGCTCTGTCTGTCGCCCGGCTTTCATACTCCTTCTTTGCCTATTGGCCAGGCGTAGAGGTACTATCACAGGTACTCGTCTGAATCACCCAGTGGTTGACCTTGTTCCCTGACTAGGGCAATGAACGCCACTTTTCCCCGCTCCCGCCACATCCCATCCTCCTAAACTGGACACAGTGGGGTGCTTCAGTGCCATATATGTTGGTGCAGTTGGACTGGGCTGGCTTTGCCTAATGGATTGAGGGTACCGGATTGACAGTTCCTGGCTGCTGTTTCCGACTGATAGTACAGGAACCCTAACTCTTTGGTAGCGCTTAGAGCGGCTGCTCCATCAAGAGTTGTAAAATATCGGGATGTTTGTAGTGCCATGTCGCGCATGGAAAGGGACCCTGCACTCATCCCTGGTGGACTTTCCTGAGGCCACAATCCTGTGGGTGAGGACAGCTGATGGTCTACTTGTATTGCATGTCTGGTATTCTGCACAACTACTTGTCCAGCACCCCCTCACTCACTCACCCTAACTGAAACTTTTAAATAAAATAAAATGAAATGACAGCTCAAGCAAAAGTTACGTTTAAACCAGGACCAAACTCAAAGAAAACCAACCTGCCTCCTCCGTTGAGGCTTGCATTTACTAATATCCGTGGGCTTAGAACTAACTTAGATGATGTTGAGTCATTTCTCCTTGTAAACACCCCGGATATCTTAGCATTAAGTGAAACTAACCTTCACTCCTCCATTCCCTCTAACCACTTTAACATGCCTGGTTATCTCCCACTCTACCGTAAGGACTCGGACAGACATATGCATGGACTTGGAGTCTATATTTGTAACACCCGCCCCCTGACTAGAGAAATAAAACTAGAATCAGAGGACCAGGCCTTTATGTGCTTCAGACTAAATATGCAACACAATGTTAGCTACTCCCTCAAACCAAGACTGTACCCTAATAAACAAAGTCTCAGACAGCATAGATATAGCACTCTCCCTCGATACTAGCGCACAAATACATTTATTTGGTGACTTCAATGTCCACCACAGTAACTGGCTAGGATTCTCTAATCACACAGACGTAACTGGTAGCGCAACACATAGCTTCTCTATATTCCATTCCCTATCTCAGTTGGTTACATTTCCAACACGTTTCCCAGACCAGCAAGATCAACATGCCTCACTTCTAGATCTCTTTCTGACAACGGTTCCCAATGACTGTACAACAAATGCCCACAGCCCACTCGGGAATGCTGATCACGCTGTGATAATGGTAGAAATCAGCCAAAATTCTCGCCCTAAAACTGAAGACCCACTACTCAAAACAACGAGGTATTACAAAAAAGCTGATTAGGAAGCCATCAGGGAGCTCATCAGAGATGCCCCATGGCAAAATATCTTTACTCTTCCAGCAGAACAGTGTGCAAATGAGACCAGTGAATGGTTCAAAACTGCTATTGAAGCACATGTTCCTGCACGGAAATTCTATAGCAAGCCCCACTCTCCCCAATGGTTTACTTCTGCTTGTGCAGCTGCCATTTGTCAAAGGCAGCATGCATTCCGCAGATTCAACCGACATAAGTCCAGCTCAAATAAACAGAAGTTTATAGAAGCTAAAAATAATTGTAAGAGAGTGATAGAGACAGCTAAGACAGATTACTCTGAAACCACCAGAAAACGCATCGAAGCACAGAAATTAGGAACCCGGGATTTTTGGAAAATCTACAACAGTCAACTATTCCCCCACTATCAAACAATCATGAGGTTGCTTGCACGGAAACTGACAAGGCTAATCTGCTTGCCAGTCGGTTTGCCTCAAACTCCACACTGAACTCGGTACACTACTCACTCCCTGATTTTCCTCTGCGAACAGACGCCACACTAGACGATTTGAAAATCATCCCTTCTCAGGTACATTCTATTATAAAAAACCTAGACACCTCAAAAGCATGTGGACCAGATCTCATCCCGGCTGTGCTATTAAAAAAATGCTCTGCCGAGGTTGCTCCAGTTCTGTCCAAACTTTACAATAAATGCCTTAACGAATCTTGTTTTCCCGACTGCTCGAAAACCGCCTCTGTGGTACCAGTCTTCAAGAATTCTGGTGAAAGAACTGACTCACTAAATTATCGGCCGATTAGCCTCCTTCTGCTTTTCGCCAAAATATTTGAGTCCTTAGTTAATCAAGCCCTAGTCCAGCACCTAACAGCTGCTAAACTCCTGACTCACAAACAATATGGATTCAGGCAAGCCCGTTCAACAGCAGATATCTTAACTGTAGTTTCTGAACATATATACCGTTCATTGGACAAAACAGGGGAGGGTAGAGCGGTGGCCCTTGATATATCTAAGGCTTTTGACAGGGTATGGCACGATGGTCTTCTAAGGAAAATTAGATCATATGGAATCACTGGAAGAATTCATAATGTAATTAAATCCTTCTTAAGTAATAGAAAAATCAAAGTTGTCCTCGACGGTCGTACACCCAAACAATATGACATAAATGCGGGAGTACCTCAGGGGTATATCCTTGGACCTCTATTATTCCTGATATTCATAAATGACCTCCCTGATAAAATTGTTTCGGAGATGGGTATATTTGCCGATGACACCACTCTCTATAACAGATATGAGGGGAAAACAAATGAACACATATCCAAGGAAATGGCAGAAACACTAGAGGATGACCTCCAATCTGTAGTGGAATGCGGACAAAAATGGTTGGTCTCATTCAATGCTGCTAAGACTAAGCTTGTTTCCTTCAATAACTACAAGAAACCTTCTCTACCACCAGTAGCAATGGCCAAGAACACATTGCCTGAAAGTACTTCTTTTAAACTCCTCGGTCTAACATTTACAGGGAATATGAACTGGAATAGATACATTGAGAGCATTGCCAAGGCTGCTGCAAGGAAGGTTGGCTCCCTCTACCGTGCTAGAAAACTACTTATGCCTGACAGTATCCTATACCTCTATAAGGCAGCCATTCGCCCATGTATGGAGTACTGTTGTCACATCTGGGCTGGTGCATCTGCTGCTTGTCTCTCGCTCCTGGACAGGGTTCAAAAGAGAGTCGCCAACCTGATAGGTCCTGAACTGTCATCTAGGCTTCAGCCTCTGTCCTATCGACGAGATGTTGCATCCCTCTGCCTGTTCTACAAATACTTTAATGGTGAATGCTCTGACGAACTGCAAACATTTGTACCTCCCCGATGTAACTACCCCCGACAAACCCGACAAGCTACTAAGTCTCATCCGTTTACAGTAGAGATCCCTAGGCGCAAGAAAGCCTTTTACTCCAATAGTTTCTTCCCCAGAACTGCAGGTCCTTGGAACTCCCTTCCGGGATTCTGCTTTCCCAACTGCAATGACATGCAGAAGTTCAAGTGTAATGTTAACAAACATCTTTCTACTCATCTCTCTTCATAATCACCCCGCTAATTAAGTCCCTAATAGTAGCCCCCTGCTTCAAAGTGGCACTGTGCCTTGTTTGGGGTGAAAATTGAATTAAAAAAAAATAAATAAAAAAAAGTGTATATTTACGTTTGCAAAAAAATACATGCGTACATTACGTGGGATTTTACAATATGAAAAATAATTTCACTAATGCTAAATATCTAGATATTTTAAAAGAATCGAACCCGAATCAATAAATGCATCAGAATTGGGGAAAATATTGGAATCGTCCCATCACTTATATAAACAGAACAAAATAGATGATTGCTACATCAGTTTATTATTCATTTATTATTTACTAACGAGGATATAAGATAAATCAAGGCAGAATGTCCTGTGAATTAATAAGTGGGTTAAATAAATGTTACTTTCAGAAGCATTTAATAAAGTGAATCATACTTCGCTAATGTGAAATATATGCCTAGCTAGTCTATTATATAAAGCGAAAAATGTGTGTGTGTCTGGTAAAAACTTCCGACAGACGCGTCGGAACATGACAAAATTGCTATCGTTTTATAGTGCGGTCTCTCGGACAACAAATATCGAAAGATTGGCAAAAAACATTAATTCCTTCACACTCAACTGGACAGTTTTCTACAAGGGGTGGGTCGGTTTTTTCGTTGACGTTTTCGCAAGTCATCGTTTCTCTTGGATTGTACCCTTTATTCAAACGTTCACAACTTCCAGTTACACGATGGACGCATCAGCTAAGACGTTGTTTTTTTTCACCTTCTTTTTCTCCTTCACGTTACATGTTCGAGCCTACCTTCCTACTAACACTTTTTTTAACACCTTTCTCCACCTGGGCTGCTTACTGTTGTTTTGATTTCCCATCACCTCTCCAGGCACCACCGCTACTACAACTTTTTTTTGTAACACCTCTCTCCACCCAGGATGTCTACTGTTGTTTCGGGGTTCCTTAATACATCACCTCTCCACACACGGGTACACCCGCTAGTCTATTATATAAAGAGAAGTTGTCTGTGTACATGAGTTTATGCTTATATGCACATTTAATAGTTCAAAAATACTAACCAAAGACCTACAAACTTTATATTTTCTTGATTGGTGATTTTAATGGTTAAAAATAAAACAAAATTATTCTTAATTTATTATCCTCATCTTTCTTAGATGTTGTTTCGCGATGTTTTGGCCAACTATTCCTCTGGCCTTCGTCAGGTGGTAACCGCGATGGGATAGGAACTCTGAATCTCCTAACTGCATTCTTCAGGGATTGTGACACAGTTTATAGAGATGTTGAATCCAACCTTGATCGCCCTTCGTGGCGCAGTGGATAGAGATGTTGAATCTCTACGTTTCTAGGCGAGAATTGCCTGAAGATAGTGGTTTCAATCCTACCCAAAGCTGGCCAGAGGCTTACTTGGCCAAAACGTGGTGAGACGACAACAACTATGGATGGCAGTAATTGCTAAGCATGCAGTTAGGAGATTCAGAGTTCCTATCCCATCACAGTTACAACCTGATGAAGGCCAGAGGAATAGTTGGCCGAAACGTCGTGAAACAACGCCTAAAAAAGATGAGGATAATAGTCCGCAATAAAATAAATTAAGAAATAATACTCATCTCAATAATGAATTCCAATTAAATAAAATTATTCTTATTCTGTGGCTATCAATTGGATCAGATTCCGCCGAGGAGGGTGTCTTTTTTTGCAGCCATTTCTAATGTTATATCTATCTATAAATATAAAAGCGAAAATGTGTGCGTGTATGTATGTATGTATGTATGTATGTTCGCTTTTTGTGTATGTCTGTAAAAGGCTTTTTTTCGAGAAACGGTCGGTCGGCTCACAACTTCTTAAAACTTTTTATATCACATATAAATCATAATATCTACGAGTTAATAATGGAGGTCGCCTGTCTATTTTATTAGCTCGACTTCGGAAAGATAAATATTCAATATTTTTTGCTCGCCTCATGTGGATTAGGCTTTTTCGTATAATAAAAGCAACACTAAGTCTGGCAGTATTTTTCCGGTCACGATCGCCGGAAATGTCCGAAAGCAAGCAGATTTGATCAATGTGGAAATATTTTCCTTATATCAGAGAATTGCTATTCAACTTGGACAATCCCCTTTTTATGGGAAGCTGGTCTCCCCCCCCCAACACCTTGGGAAAATAATAATAAAAAAGCGTTCCTGCAGTAAATGAAATACTACACCGCAGTCAAAGTTGACCTCATTAAAACGTGCACCTGCCAATTCTAAATAGTTAAATTAATTCAAACGTGTTTCTGTTAGTATTTCGCGGTGGCCCAATGGTTAATGTCGCATGTTTTTCTTTTTTTCACACTTTAATTTCCTACTTTGCCTCAAGGGTTCGGGTTCGGTCCTCATACTTACCTACAAAAACTTTTTTTATTCCCCCCCCCCAAAAAAAACCACACACACTTCCAAACACCTGGGCAACGCCGGGTACCCCCCGCTAGTCTATATATATATATAAGGCAAAATGTGTGTGTGTGTGTGTGTGTGTGTGTGTGTGTGTGTGTGTGTGTGTGTGTGTGTGTCTTGCAAAAACTTTTGACAGAGGCCACGGATTTTCGCCAGACAGGTATCATTCTAAAGACCCCGGGTGACAAATATCGAAAAATTGGGCAAAAACATTCATTCCTTCATCCTTAACGGCTCTCTTTTTTACAGGGAGAGGTGAAACAAAATCGTATCTTCATGACAAGATGGTTTTACGCATGCATCAATACGCACAAAAGACGTTGTACATTCAATTCGTTTTAAATGTTATAAAAACCGATCTACTTTCATCCACACGTCTATAGCGCGATGGGATAAGTGACAGCGTCGTTATCTAAAGACTTCTGGTTCAATCCCAGTTATCAAATGTACTTTTTTTTCTCGATTTTTAAACATTTAATATTGAAAAGAGGTTATTTATCGGTTTTTTTTTTCGCTATTCGCTGTGTTTTTTTTTGTTTTTGTTTTTTCCCCTTTTTTTTTTTTTTGTTTTTGTTTATCCGATTGTTTTAAAGAAGTTTTACGTTCGTTCGCTGTTTTATTTGTTTTGTTTTTCCGATTTTTTTAAAAAAGTTTAGACAGGGTTATTAATTCGCTTATTCTTTGCTCCCCCTCCTCTACATACACACCCCCAAACACCCGAGCACCGCCGTCCTTTTGGGGGGGGTTCTGATTTTTTAAAAGAAGTTTTACGTTCGTTGGCTGTTTTTTTTTTGTTTGGGTTTTTCCGATTTTTCAAGAAGCTCTTTACCCTCCCCTACACACACACCTCCAAACACCCGGTTAATGCCGGGTACCCCCGCTAGTATATATATAAAAGCGAAAATGTGTGTATGTATGTATGTTCGCTTTTTGTGTATGTTTTCAAAAGGCTTTTTTCCAGTGGATTCTCGAGGCTGTCGCTCATTTTAAAAAACTTTTTATATCACGTCTAAATGATAATATCCACTACGTAACAAGGGTGGTCGCCTCTCTATTTAATTTGCCCGACTTTGAAACGTTAAATATTCGACATTTTCGGATCGGCACGTGTTGCTTTCGTTTTTCGGTATAAAAAAAGCGAAACTCGATCCGAATCAGCCAGTGCTCTCTAGAAAGAGATGTAACGTTTGGTCAATGTCGGCTTCGTCATATCAGACGGTTGCTTTCATTTCGAGACGAGACACTCCTCCTAATAAACGGGGAGCTAGTTTCCCCAAAGTTAGGTAAAAACAAATAAACCCGGTTATTGACCTCATTAAGAACTGTCCCACAGAAAATGTTAACTGCTGAATAGCTATTGCTTACGATTGCCGCATGTGCATTAACCTTTTTCGTATAAAAAAGAAGCCAACAGACTAGCACTCAAAGTTCACGTCATTAACTCGTCAAAAACGGGCATTTGCCAGGTCGCACGTTTTTTTTTTTTTTTTACACTTCACTATTTTCCAACTGCGCGTCAAGGCTTCGTTTTTTTTTTTTTAAACAACCAACGATTTTTCTTTTCATTTATCCAAAAAACACACACACCTACAACCACCCGGGCAACGCCGGGTAACCCCCGCTATTATTATATAAAATAAAGGTGAGCGAGGAGGCGGAGAAGGAAGTTATTGAAAAACAAGAAGAGGGAACGAGAGTCAGAATGAAAGAAGTAGAAGTTTTAGAATAAAGATTTTACACACACGATTTAACCTCTTCTATTTTTTATGGCCCCGGACAACTCCAGGTATCCATGCTAGTTAAATAAAAAGATAAAAGTGCTTTAGCTTATTTTAGTTGTTGTTGTGGGACCGTTAGGGACTATTTGTGGAAGTTCCGAGAAACCCACGCCGAGAAACGTTGTAAAATCACACACAATCTGCTTGGAGAAGGTGAATATTGGGTGCTTACTAATAGTGATTTAGTTCTACAGTTAGCAAAGATATTTTTCCATGGAGATGCAGTTTTCAAATAATATTTGAATATTACAGTTTACCTAATATATAGTACTGATTTCCAAAAATAAAAAAAAAATGTAATCAGCTAAAATCAAAACCAAAACATTTAGCGCTCCATCCGCGTTCGCTGCCGTTTGAGCTATCGACAGATAGACAAGAAAGATTTAAAATTAAAGCCACTTCAAGCTACCTTAAAATTTGCGCATGCGCAAAAGTAATAGGAATATGTCGGCAAGTTGAAATGAGCATTTTACATTTCAACTTGCTGATATATTTCTATATAACGTTATTCAACCATCCAAACCAATATTTTTACTTGTTATAACACATCATTGGTTACTATTTCCTGTTAATTTTACTGTTACGTGACCAGTAGTTTAAGAGTTTATCGGTTAAATATTTTGACACATACACAGATACATCTATTTTTTTTTTAATTTATTTATAAAGATGAGTCATTACTAGCCAAGGTCAAAAGACACTTGAGGATTGCTAGGTTGGTTGATTGTTTTGTTTTACGGCATATCAACCCTTTTCAGGTTATTTAATGCCGAATCTGGTGATTTTGAAGAACGATTTTTTAATATAGTATATTTGTTTTTTTAAGTCGGTTTCTATTTAACCCATAGTTGGGACCCTAACAGGTACTACCACTCCGGGTCAGAGTGGACCTGGGAGCAATGGCAATTAAAGGGTGGCTCCACACTCCCTAAGGCCTGCAAGCTGGGGCCTCACCATCGGATATAGTTTAAGGTCATATCCAGGACCGAGGAATTGCTCGGGAAATTATTTTAAATAAGAATTTTTAAATTCACCAGCTGTGAAAGCAGGTTTTAATAAGGTGTATTTCAATGTCTTCTGAACCTGTGTAAGAAGCAAGCAGACATTTTCGAAGTATCAAAAGATGGCGTTTTGTCAAGACTGCTGAGCAAGTTTAAGGAAGTTTAATCAAATCAAATCATTGCACATATTTAAAGCAGCCTTGTGTGTATATATATATATATATATATATATATATATATATATATATATATATATATATATATATATATATATATTAGTCCTCGCGCGAAAGAGCAGGACACAAAATGTTTTAAATAAATAAATAAATAAATAATAATAATAATAATAATAATAATAATAATAATAATAATAATAATAATAATAATAATAGAGTAACAATAACAAAGACTTTCGCTGGCGAGGACTACTATTGACCGTAACCAGTTATACAGTCCTTTTGAAATTTTAATCTCTATATTTCTCGTTATGTACTGACTATTTGTTAATGAAACCTATATGAAATATGTTCCTCATTAAATTTTAAAGATTTTCTATTCTGAAAGAAGTTTTTAAAAAATTAATCTAAAAAAGTTATTTTAAAGTTTTTGTTAAAAAAATTCACATTTTCTCATTATTCAGACCTGTATTACACAGAGGGAGTTGCAAAACAATGGGTTGTGGTGTGAGTAGAAATGCAAACTGAAACAGAGAGAATATTCAGACCTGTAATAATATAAAGAGGGAGTTGCAAAAATGAGTTGTGGTGTAAGGAGAAATACAAATTGAAACAGAGTGAATATTAAGACCTGTAATAATACAAAGAGGGGGGTTGCAAAAATGATTTGTGGTGTGAGGAGAAATACAAACTCAAACAGAGTGAATATTCAGACCTGTAATAATACAAAGAGGGGGGATTGCAAAAATGATTTGTGGTGTGAGGAGAAATACAAACTGAAATAGAGAGAAGGATAGTTTTAAAATATAATCTTAAAAAGATAAGATACAAGTTAGAAAAGCATTTCATCCAAGGCATGAAAATTATTAAACAAAATGTTTTTACTATAGGCTTTAAAAATAAAGGTACAAGATTCAATTTGAAATTTATTTATCTTCACAGTGCACTTTTATAAATTTTACAAAGTAAGGTATAAAAATTTAATTTAAATTGAATAAAAAAAATTACCTTGGATTTATTTTATGTAATGTACATTTTGTTGCAATTTAAAAACGTTACCTTTCATCTAGCAATTAACGATATAGATATAAAATTTTCAATGATTTTTTTAAAAGGTGCAACAGAATGTACATTACATAAAATAAATCCAAGGTAATTTTTTGATTTCTACAGACAGACTTCCAGTTTGAAAAGAAAACGTGACGTCATTCGTCATCTTTATCCATACCTCTGTTTTGTCTACGCTGTTTTATCTACTACCCCTCGCCTCAACTTTACGTTACCCATCTGTTATTTAACCATGGGAATGATTCTGTTTTGCAAGTTTAGGTTATCATGGCATGTACTTAGTGTGCCCCTTATTTAAATCACACTAGCTAATTTAATTGCTATTGACGAAGTGTCACTAATCTGTAACCCTATCCGCACAGAAACAACTACAAACGTTCGCTGTCGAAAAAAAGTACCGGCCGTTACTACCTAACCTATCACTGTGATATCACTTACGAGAGTTCTCACCGCTCTCTAGTTCTACAACAGTCAGCTGACCAAGTACAGCACACGAAAATATGAAATAAAGCTGTCTGTAAATCACAAAAAGATCTGGACGAGCACTTATATCGATTTGATGCAAAGTAAAATCTCAGATTATTCGTGACTTGGAAATTTGTAAAAATCATTCATGGATTCCATGTGACGTTTTCAAAAACAAAGCAAAGTTCTTTTTATATATCCGTATGCTTTATACATATTAAGTGTTCATACAGTGTCTCTTTTTTATAGTCGTTTTTATTATCGCCGCTGTTTCGTTTAGTAGAAATAAGCTTTTCCCATCAAGAAGGTAATACAAGGAGACGTTCGCTGAGTGTTTTCTTCAATGGCTTTATTTGGAGAGACTTGACATAGGAGAGACAGATGTTATCTTAGCTAATTATTTACTTATTGACTTTCTAAGTTACTGGAATGAGTTATTACGACGGACAGGTATCAAAGTAACATTCGCCTTAGATTATAAATCATTGTTGGCGGTGTATCATTCACACGGCTTTCAGGGAGAGACTGCTTTGAAAGCCTTCGTTTTTTTTTTGTTTTTGTTTTTTTTTCTCTCAGCTCGAAAAGTTTGACGTCATTCGTCATTGTTCGGCTAATGTTTTTCTACCGTTTGGCCTATTGTCCACTGCCTCAATTTTACGGCACCTAACTTTTAATTCAGCTCTGCGAACGATTTTGTTTTACAGATTTGGGTTATCATACACCCAGAGTGGCCCTTGCTAAATTTCACACTAGCTGACTTAATCGCTATTGGCGAAATACGTAACATTCATAATCCTTTCAATCTCTCGTATTTCTCAATTATTTTATGTTGCTTATCATTTCTAAATCCATTAATTTAAATTTAATTTTATTGCTGACTAACAGGCCGCCTGGCGTTGCCCGGTCGTAAAATACGCATAAATATTATATTTTAATTAATACAGAAACTGAGACATTTGCACGCGAGTATGGTATTTTTTTTCTAAACCGTTCATTTCTTGTAAGTAAAAATAAAGAAAAAATACTCGAGCTGAGACCGAGAATAAAACATAACGAAAGTACGATAGCCATTATACCAGCGTGACATGATCTTTAGAATGTGTTTTCAAACTACTTATTCTTAACATAAGTAATCTGTAATATGAACTATTCATGCATGCGCATTCGTGAAACAGTTAGCAAACATAAAAACCCGATGACACTCACGTACAAATTTTAAAATTTTTGCCCCGTAGCAGCCCTTTTTTCAAGATTTTTTTTACATAGGCATAACCACTTATCAAGGCACAGAGACTACTCAAGGATAAGGGTTAAGAGTGCACAGTAGTCAGTTGGACAATAAAGTAATCGTTAGTAATGGAAATTCGGTAAATTTTTTAACAAGTGGAATAGCTCATCAAGAACTTGTTTATGTTGAACTTGAAGACAACCAGCTGGAAAGCACGAAAACGGAAGACAATTCCACACGCGTCCAGTTCTAAGAAAGAAGCTTTGCTCATGAAATCTATGTTTAGGTTTAGGCACAGATGAAGGGTGGGGGAAATTATTGATAGTGTTTTCAACTAAACGAGTGTTTCTTGTGAAAGTTTTGCGAGGGGGAGGACATAGATTGAAGCTCAGTCGGACACTTTCCATGAAAATAACGATAAAGCAGAGACAAACTCGCAACATCTCTTCCGTGAGATAGAGGTTGCAGCGAAGAGACAAATACATCTCCTACGAGGCTACGAAGTCTATTTTGAACTCTATCAAGCCAGGACAAGTCCTTTCTAGCAGCTCCTGCCCAGATGTGGCAGCAGTATTGCATCCTTGGGCGTATCTGGCTCTTATATAGATAGAGAATTGCATCAACAGTGAGATATCTACTGGATCGATAGAAGGATCCGACCATTTTTCCAGCGGCCTTGGCAACAGATTTGATGTACGTGTTCCATTTAAGATCAGGAGTAAAGGTCAAGCCCAGAAGCTTGCCAAAACTTGAAGCCTCCTCAAGATGAGTGCCATTCATTTTAATTGATGCCAGATGGAGATCAGAACGTTGATGATGTAAAGATAGAAGCTTGGTTTTAGATGCATTAAAAGTAACCAGCCACTCCTTTCCCCATTGTACAACGTGATCAAGATCAGAGGAGAGAGAATCGGAGAGAACTTGGTCGTTTACTGTCTTAGGTGTGCTACCATAGATGGTAGTATCATCAGCAAAAATGTCTACGAATGATGTAAGAATGTGATTTGGAAGATCATTAATGTAGATCAGGAAAAGAGTCGGGCCCAGGATGGACCCCTGAGGGACTCCAACATTAATACTGAGAGCTTCTGATTTCTGCCCATCAACCTCTACTCTTATGAACCTATCAGAGAGAAATGATTTAATAATTGAGAAGACATTTCGAGCTATACCATAGCTGGAGATCTTGTGAAGCAACCCTTTATGCCATACCCTAGAAATGTTGCCTCTCTCGAGAGATTCGCTAATCCTATAACTGTAAGCACATCTGCTGTAGATCTAGCAGAACGGAAACCATATTGAGTGTCACTAAGAAGGTTATTTTTGCTGAGACGGTTGATTACTTCTCTATTTAATACATATTCCAGCAACTTACTCATGGCGCACAGGAGACAAAACGGATTAACAAGTTTTCCACATGTATGAATATCCTATATACCGAATTTCAAGTCTGTAGATTAAAAATTCGTTGAGTATATAGGTTGAGAATTTCCCTCACACACACATTCTCACTTTTATAGATATATAGATATTGCTAAGCATACTGACAGCTTATACACACGGCTAAACGAAAGCATTACAAAAAGCTTATCACTACAGATACGCTAGCATGCATCTACAGTGCCTATCCCATGCATACACATTGACATAAAAAATTCGGATAAAATGTTCACATTGGATATTGAGCGAGTAGACCCACTGGTATATAAAATGGTTGGTTCAGGATAATAGAAAATAGAAGGCAAGCCCGAGTGAAAATTGCTGGAGTATGGAAATTGATCGAAATGGACGTGGCATCGCATAGCTCAAGGAGAGAGACACCCCCCCCCCCTCCATTTTTTTTTTTTTTACTTTTTTATTTTTTCACCCTAAACAAGGTATATTGCCACTCTGACGCACAGGGCGACTATTTGGGATCGTTTCTAGCAGAGAACTGTTTTGCAATGAGATGCCTGCACACATTACATTTAAACTTCTGCAAGTTATTACAGTCAGGAAAGCAGGAAACAAGGAGGGAATTCCAAGGTTTAGTAATCCGAAGGAAAAAAAACTATTAGAGTAGAAGGCTGTCCGGCATCTAGGGGCCTCAACAGTGAGGGGGTAGGATTTTGCTGCCTGTCGGATTAAGTAGTAGATGTTTTCAAGTCAGAAATGGATATCAGTTCAGCAGCAATGCAGGTTCGCATAATTGTTGAATTAATTTCGGAAATATTGCGCACAGATTTATTTTTCTTCTCTTGACAAATAGGTATACCGCGAAAATTTTTGGTGCGGCCCATTATGTTGATAAATAAGGAATTTATTATTGAAAATTATTGAAATCATTCAATATTGTCATCATTATTACTTTACTTCCTGTCTCGTAATCAACGATGTACGCTTACAAACTGCATTATCATAGCCTTCAAACACACCTCACTGTTTGCCGTTTGTAAATAAACACGCAGCTCGAGCACTGTAAAAGCAGTGGACAAGTGTTTATTTAAATGGGCATTTGTTGAAATCATTTGCGAGTACCGCTCCCATGGAGTATTGGATAGAACTGCCGACCATCAACATGACGATTTAAGTTAAATCCTCGGCAAGGAAATGTGTTAATCTAACCGCACTGATGAGTTGTGATACAACGAAACAGTACTGTATGTGGATGACTATATATGTATATCAAGTTCAGTGTGTGAAAGTGTGATGTTTTATTTAATAGAATTCTTTATTTTGTGTAAGCTAACTGAATCTTAAAGAATTAGATGGAGTTATCTCCCCTGGTGTCCCTCTTCGTAGCTGAAATTACCAAGATGGCTGCATCGCGATGGGTTTCACTAAAAGTTTATTTTCCGTTGTAAAAAAAAAAAAAATAAATAAATAAACACCTACTTGATCGAATTAAGCGATTTTTTTATTTATTAATTCGAAACTTCATTCCATAACGGGCACATACATCACATAGCTTTTCATCTATCTTCGTGTTTAAATAGCTTTGCCTCCGCATTTTACTTTGCCTCCGCATTTGTGATCTATTAGCGTTAAAATTAATATTTAATCTTTTAAAGAAGTTGTAGCCTAATTTCCTTTGCCGTAGGCATTGAGTAAAATAATCCACTTTCAGCTATTTTGATTCTGAACAGGAACTAAGTACATAGCCAAGGCGGAAGCAGTAAGGGCCACAAATGTGTAAGTGAAGTATTCGCCACTTACTCGCTTCCGCTCCAGTTATGTACTTGGTTCCTATCCACAATCAAAATGGCTACCGGAAATTATTTTACTCAATCACTTGTAAAGTACATTTTATTTAAACTTCTTTTAAATATTAATTTTTTTTAATACGCAAATAGATCACAAATGGATGCATAAGGCAAAATAAATTGTTTTTTATTTTTCTAATTTTCCAAAAATAATGGTGTTTATTCAGAATCGCACAAAATGCAGAAAAGTCTGTATGATATACGTACCAGTCACGGAATGAGAGAGAACAGTTAGCGGCAATAGTAGAATGAAAACGAGGCCGAACAAGGGCAGACAATCGACAAAGGGTAGATAACTAGGGTCTTTCAATATTTTTTAAATAATGTCAGAAAGACAATATAAACTTTCCTGGAAAAGGTCAAATTACTTAATGACTGATTACCTCCCTTTATTACACTATCCAGAAACAGATGGCCTCGACAATAAGTCATCACTAAAAAGCGTAAAATTTGATTTTTATATATAAAAAACTATTTGATCATTTTTTGTGATTTTTGGAATATGACATCTTCATTCCGCGACAAGTAAAGCGTTTTCTTTATTTTTGTTCATCGCCATAATTTATATTCATAATAGTGATGATTATTATAACAAGAAATAAAGAGACGAAAGAAGAGAGAACAGAAAGACTCGTCCAGCAGAACATGGAATAATTAAAGACTGGGACAAATTCTTATCGCTAACGTAGAGAATACGAATAACATTTGTCCAAACTGCATTGCACACATTTATTATAGTTAAGCTTCTAAAATTAGGCTTCATACACGAGAAATGAAGATTACCATCAATGTAGTTTTATAATTTATACATAAATCGAGAATGCGAAAAAAAGTCACATTAGAAAATACTGAAGACGATAGAGCAACCGCTTTTAAAAGAACAGCTTTTTGGGGCTTGTAATGACCAGCTAAATAAAGAATAATCTAAACGGCCGGAATCTATTAATTCCAGGAACAATGTGATTTTCTCACCGGTCACCCACGCAAGTCTGTTGGCGCACGGAGGCGCGGCTGTGATTCGTCACATTTACACACAAATCACTGAGACTATGTTTTTATCTCCTTGCGTATGAAGACAGTAAACAGGTTGGAACGTTCTAGAAACTCAATATAAAAGTCCCAGAGCGTCAAAAATATATAATCAGTCTAGATAGTATTTCCGCGAGTCACTATAGTCGCCGATGGACGTTAAAAACCACACCAAGTCTCAGCAACGATTCCTTGATCTCCAGACAGCTTTTCACAGGCTGAATAGTTGCTGCTCGAAATTATCACCATGTGAACCTCATCTACCTACATAAAAATCTGCATGAGTAAAAGTGTCATACAAAACTGAAGCTTACACAAACAACAATGGATGAATATTTTATGCTCACAAACTCCCCCCCCCCTTGGTATTTCACATTCGCATGGTTTTCTTCATAAAATTATGCTGACATTAATAACTTCCTCGGTTCCGGAGGATTTCTTCAGTCATCAAAAGCTTCCAGCAATACCTTTGCAATTATGCAATATTCTTTTTCCACTTGAATGATGTTCCCGAACTCTTGTCTTATTAGAAGACACATCTCACCGCATTATTAATGGAAGCCAATGTTTTCAATTGCATGCACATGGCGAGGTAGCGCATATTCAAGAAGGACTGTGACTGGCACATATCACACACACACACACACACACACACACACACACACACACACACACACACACACACACACACCAATGATCCTTTTCTGATTAAATAAAAATTATCATTTTAAATGTTTGTAATTGTTTCCAAGTCGTTGCTATTTGCTGATGTTTTTTTTGTTTTGTTTTTTTTTAATTTCGTTAAAGAAAAGAGTTTCAACCCATGCTCTCGTTTTTGTCCCCCCCCCTTCTCTCTACAAGCTAAAGAAATGCTAGCGAAATCGAACACTTACTCAACCAAACAAGTT
Organism: Euprymna scolopes; assembly: GCF_053919585.1. Classification (NCBI taxonomy): domain Eukaryota; kingdom Metazoa; phylum Mollusca; class Cephalopoda; order Sepiida; family Sepiolidae; genus Euprymna; species Euprymna scolopes. The sequence goes on from NC_136483.1 coordinate 149,266,710, forward strand.
CCGGTTTTGAAAGTCCTCGGAAGTAAACGATGTTACTTAATGTGAACACCCCCCCAAACTCCGAGTTTGACAAGATAGATCTGAAGAAGATCGGAGGTTACATCAATCGAAACGTTGTGAAAATGACACTAAAAATGAAAACAGTAGTTCGATGAATCCAAATAATATGAGTGACCAACATTCATCTGAAAAAAAAAAGTCAGAAACGAAATGCATTAAACCTATTTTTGCGTTTGAAATTTTAGAATTGAAATTTTAGAATTCAAAATGAGAACAGTATGTAAGTATTGGCAAATAACTTGACCCTATTGAATTGTTGTGGCCGTTGATCGTCTTCCTCTAGAAGCACTTAACATGAATTCTCAGCGTCTCAGGCTTCGTGTCGATTTCTGCGGAAAATCAAATAGCTTCGCATGCATGCAAAGAAAAAGAAAAGGAAACAGACACGGAGAGTTCTAACTACGAAAAATTTATTTTCACGAAAATTACAAGTTTTTACATATGTACATCGTTCAGTTCGATTACACCAGAAACATCAAGATTTTCCAAAATCTTATTCTTCATTCTCCACGATGGTGGTCAGGATGGATGGAGGAGTTGGTGGCGTTCTTGTGAGCGTGTGTTTTTCTCGAGATTCGGCGTCAATCTGCTATAATCGGACCGGGCATTTGCTTAAGTACTAAGGTAAAGGGGTTGGTTGGGGAAATCCGCCGGACCAACCAGAATGTAACACGTCAACGGGGAATTCCCAACTCTTTTGCATGTGTGCACCCTTGCCAGGCCTGCGACAGCCTGCGTATCTGGGACCAAAACTCAATTTCCACTCACATGTCCCAAAAGGTCAACATTGTCACTCAGAAAGCCAGAACGTCTGAGCAGGTGTTCCTCAGGCCCAACGAATGTATGATTTCATTTTATCTTATTCTGACATTCTCTGTAATTTTTTAAACAATAAAATATCTGTCTGTTTTTACAAAGCACGATAAATTCATCCATTTTGATAGGTCGCCCGCCGCTGTCCGGGATTCAATCAACGTTTAACAGACAATCTCATCATATTTACCCGGCCTTACTCAGGGTTTTAGGGGATCTTGATCTCCTCAATAGGGAGCAATATCGCTCCTCTAAACGGTCACGTCATAAGTAGTCCTAATAATCCAAATAATAGAAATTATGAATCCCTATTTCAAAAATTAAGAAATATTGTCCATAGAAAAGCCTTTTGTTTGTCCATAGAAAAGCTTTCTTTAACAATTCGCATTGTATAAATTATTACAGGAGAAAGTCTTGTAATTCACATAAAAATTCACTTTATAACGGAAATCCAAAACATGTCAGAAGCCATCATTACTAGAGGATCACAGTCTTACCAATACTATTTCATCTTTCTATGCGTACATGTGTTATTAATTTAGTGAACAATAACAACAAAAAATACCGAAAATAGCAGCAGCTGCAAATAAATAAATAAAAACAGAAAAAAGAAAGCGGATTTCGTTGATCAGCTTAGTCATTAGTGGAGTCGATCCACTGAGTCAAGGTTAATGAGAAACGCTTGACCTTGATCTTGACCGCGTTAGATGCTATTGAGTTTAAGACACGATAATTAGACTAAACGGATGGTAGATAAAAGAAAGATAAGAATGTGAGAGTTGTCTCCCTTTAAGAAGTTCGTCATATTTTTTTAACGATTATTTTTAATCTATGGCGATTTGGACCAACGGGCATTCTGATCATCTATTTCTTCATAGAGCGATTTTTGTCCATCTATCTTTTGTACTTGGTAAGATTTAGTCGACAAATCGATTAAAAAAATATATGTCGTTTTAAGCTAAAACAATATTACGTACTTAATTGCCACGCCGAAAATAGGTCCTGGATATGACCTTAAATTTGCGGGCTTTGGGGAGTGTGGAGCCACCTTTTAATTGCCATTGCTCCCAGGTCCACTCTGACCTGGACTGGTAGTCGCTGTTAGGGTCCCAACTATGGGTTGAATAGAAACCGACTTAAAAAAAAAAACAAATATACTCTATTAAAAAAAATTGTTCTTCAAAATCACTGGATTCGGCATTAAATAACCTGAAAAGGGTTGATATGCCGTAAAACAAAACAACCAACCAACCAACCAACCAGCGCCGAAAATAGTAATATATCCAAAAATTACGAAAAATCATCGAGTAGAAAGTTATTTTTGTTAAAAATAATTTTTACGGAAAATTGGGTAAAATCGCACTGTTCTTAGGCGTATTAAAGTAGACAGTAGGAGGTTAAACCAGGGGGCATAACTCCAAAGCGAATATTTTAGATTACTTGTTCATGGCTACAATAGTCTATAACAACAAACTTTATTTTACTAAAAACACAATAGAAGTGTTCTACTCGATGAATTTTCGTAATTTTTGGATATATTACTATTTTCAACATAACAATTGATTACGTAATATTGTTTTGCTTAAAACTATATATTAAAAAAAGCGATTTGTCGACTATTTACTATTTTTTCATGTCGTTTTTGATTAATGCATGAAATTACTATAAATATAAACAGAATAAAAATATAATACTAAGCTAGTTAAATTTCACGTAAACGAATGAGATACAATCCAGAACCACTAGAATTAAAAAAAAAATTTAAAAAAAAAACACTTTTTAAAAACCTTTAATTTAAGGAGTTAAATACTAGTTATACGACTAGTCCGCGTTTATGCGAGTTTTTTTTTCAACTACCTCAGCCATGAGGAGTTTTCTCTTAGCATCAAAGTCAACAGAGTCTAGTTCATTTCCGCTAGTCTTTGGGAGACCCTTAGGCATGGTCGAGAACCCACTTATCCCCCACCCCCGATCAGTGACTGAAGGTGACGGAAGCAAACAGAAATAATTTTGTTCATGGTTTCGTATTTCGTTGTGCTGAGCAGAAGATACCTCTGGGTACAATGGCCAGGACAATCGCCGAGTATGAGCACTGCTCGGACAGAAAGAAACTGCAGCCTACTATCTGTACAACTGCAAATAAAGCTATGGAAATACATCAAACTCTTTATTCGAGAAACAGCGTGAATAGGATTATGAATCGGTAAGAATTACTATGGTAGACAGGTGGCACCTGATCGTCATCAAACTACTTTCCGACAACTAGCAAAAAATAACGGGAAAGATAGTGGGTAGAAGAAGCAGAGAACGACAACGAGAAATATCGTTGACAGTCTGACCAATATCAAAATGATGAGCAAGAATGAATTCATGAATGCCTCGAGGAAGATAGATAGATGAAGAGTCGTAGCCGTCAATAGCTGTACCGGGAAGGACATCACTTGAGTGATGGTATTTTAGTTACTTCCTTCCCAGGAAGTTAGACACAGGGTCAAGTCAAACACTTTTAGGAAAGTGTTTATATGGAACGAACTGGATTCGAACTTGGTAGATCCAGGATTTCAGTCCGTGTCATTAACTACTTAGCCATCTTCACCACTACAAACGACTATGTTCTGGTGAGCCGGGAAGCTGCCCCGCAGTATTGTGTACTACTGACATCTAATTTTACGAAAGATGCGCTGCACATAGAATTTTCGTTTGCTTTTTGAGCATAGCTAGAGAGTAAGAGAATTTGTTGACAGTGGTTTTAGCTAGATGAGTGTTTATCGGGATTATTTTACAGTAGGGAAGGGAACCATAGATTAAAGCTAAATCGAGCACCTGCCTCGAAAATAACGTTAGATCAGAAAAAGACTGGCAATGTCCATTTATGTGAGAATTAGGGGCCAGATTTATATATGTATGAAGTTATGCAGCGATACATTTGTTCACATTACATTTAAAATTCCGCGTGTTATTCTAGTCGGAGAAAAAAGAATCAGGGACGTATTCCAAAATAAATAAATACAAGCAGTTCGTTGCAAGAAGTTAAGAATAGATATGTTTCCTATATCTGTGTACCTTTACAGTTAAGGGGTAGAATTTTGCTGATTATCAGGTTGGTTGGGGATATTTATTGTGAGTTGATGCAAGTACAGCAAGTTCATCGGAAGACATTCCATTCTATTAAATATTTTTATTTGTGTTTTTTATTTTTAGTTTTAAAAGTATTCAGGTTTATGATGATGATCATCATCATTATGATGATGATGATGATCATCATCATCATCATCATCATCATAAATATGATTGATATCGGTTAGTAAATAACTGGAATGATATAGCAAAAAAAACAAAAAACAACAACAACAACAAAAAAAAAAAACAAAAAAAAAACAATTGATTCGAATCCAGAAAAATGACATATTAGAACTTAAGGGGAACCCTTAACAACAACAACAACAACAATATAACGAAAACAGTTTGTCTTTTAATCGAGTTCGGTATAGATATTTTTTTATCCTTCTTTCCGCATAGACATAAAAAAAAAACATTTCGAATGTCTAAAATTAGTAAAGAAATACGAGTTTTAAATGTACAAAAATAGTGAACATTTATAAAATATATTTTATCCATTTTAATTTTAAAAAAAATGGATAAAAGTGCGTTTGATGATTCGAGGTGAAAAGTAATTTAACGCTAATAATCTGGAAAGGTTTGTTTCGAATGTTATTTTTATGGATTTTAATTTTGAATAAGTTTTTAAAAAGGTTCAAGTAATCTGCCGATCGATAGGGACATCGGATCGAAGGTGCCGATTCCAATTCTGCGATTAGTTTAACTGTTCAACTGTGATTCTGCAACACATCCACACACATAGATAATCTTGCTTTATCTATATAATTAATAGGATAACGTGTGTGCTATTTATTTTGTGTGTAACGCTCACATCCGAGTGACTGTCGTTTAATTGTTACGGACTTTCTTTTCTTGTAATAAATAATTGTACCAGGAATTCTTCAAAAGTTTTGGTTTTAGTTTCGATTATAACTGATGGCAATCAACTCATTGATATTTTTATAAATAATTTTACTGAGAATTTTTCATAAGATTTGGTACCGGTTATATCGGAGGGAACTTAAGTATATATATATATATATATATATATATATATATATATATATATATATATATATATATATATATATATGTGTGTGTGTGTGTGTGTGTGTGTGTGTGTGTGTGTGTGTGTTTTTGTTTTAATAAGTTTTGGTTTCGGTTTCGCTTCAGGCTAATGCACCCAAGTCATACGGATATATTTTTTATTTTTGAAATAGCAACTTTATAATATATAAAAATCGATAGAACATTAACTCTATAATAATATATACGAAATCTGCAAGTATTTAAATAAAATATTTAAGCGTACTTTGCGACCGGACTACACCGGGCGTCCCTGCTAGCTTAGATAAATACTTTTCGGTGGAGGAGAAATCCTTCACGACTGAGACAATTTTTATTTTTGTACCTTTTCTCCACGTTAAAAAACGACCCTGGTGTCTAACTCTGTCCCGTGGGGAGGCATAGTAAATAGGTACAATAATATCAGAGCGTCACCATTTACGCTGAACATTCACAGAATGCTAACATCAATATATTACATATGAATGAGTCCCCTGTGGAATTTCCACAGGTCGCGCTAGTCTATATAATTAGAAAACTTTATGGACCGTCTTTGCTTGAATCTTCTTGTATTATAATAAAGTCATATTCCCGTCTGGGTTTTTTTTTTTTCACAATTTGATTAATATGCACAAAGAGCTAACTGTTTCGCAAATTAATTTCCATACTGAAAACGAACTCTTACACGTTTACATTCCAGCATGATTTCTATATGAACTGTGTATTCAAAGGAAATCTACATTAAAGGAATAACGTCATTTGCATATTACATTGAAGAAAATCTATTCTAATAATTAGCTCCATGTTATTAATTATATGGGGTTACAAAATTGTCTTCATTGTTCTATTTAGAAATATTATTTATAGTCGATTTATTTAATTTATTTTTAACATAATTTATATTTAATTTATCTTATTTTCATCTGTTATCAGACTATACCAGTTGCCTTTTAAAACGGAAATAAGTTTATTCATTTAATCTGTGAGAGTTATTTCCTTTTTAAGCTATTTCCCGTTTAATTTTCGTAGACGAAAATTGATCTATTTTATGCTTCCATAAATCCAAAATGTGATCCAGTTTAACAGGCGCTGGTGAATGTTCATCGGTTCAATTTTTTCTTCGCGGAGAAATTCAATGGCGCATCTCTGCTTCTGACGCACTTCCATGACCGAGGTTGCTTTCTTTGAGTCTCACAGCGTCAATATCTACAACAGAGAGATTAAACTTCTAGATTATGAATGCATGAGTTCAATCATCATAACAATGTAATCTGCACCCCCCCAATCGATCTAAAAATAGGAGGCATCACTTTTGGAACGTCTTTCGCATATAGATTAGCATATGACTATTAGAGTTCAGAAGTATTTATGCGAATGGGATAAATTATTTCTAAACACTGAGCATCATAAAATCAGGATCAAGGATAAGTGGAGACATCTTGAGAAAGAAGTGGTGCTCTCCCCCACGGTGTAGTAGCTAATTAAAAGTGAGCCTCATGGTTGGCCACTTTGCTTCTTTCTTTTTTTTTCACAAGGATTTCCCTTCTCTGACGAGGGACAGAAAAGGTTCCTCACTTTGATTCTACCCCGACGTTATCGTTAAAATCTACGAGATGCTTTAAATAACTTTCCAAACTTTTTTTGTGCAAGTATTTAAAACTGTTGTTGACTCTTGATGATTCACTATGTTATTGCTATGCATCTTATGAGATGACGGACCAATTTTTATGATTTCAGGTTCAAATTAACAACTACAGCAGGAATCGGAATACACCCTACTAAAGCCTGATTGTCACAGCTACTGAATTTCGAAAATACAATCTGGACGTGAGGACACTTTAGAAGAAAAATGTGCAATAAAATTCTGTTTTAAACTTGGAAAAAAAAAATACCACAGAAACGTGTGGAATGCTTCAGATTGCTTTTGGACCATCATGCATGAATTGAGCATCAGTTTTTGAGTGGCATAACAGATTCAAGGAAGGCAGGAAGTCTGTGAGGGACGATGAGAGGTGTGCGAGGAGTAAGGAAGTCGGAATACAAGAGTTGATTGGCCAAATAAAGAATTTCATGGATAAGGACCTTCGTGTGTCTATAGAGATAAGTGCATAGTTTGATGTCAGTGTGGGAACTGTACACACAATTATTCATGAGGAACTGAAACTGCAAAAGCTGTGCGAGAATTCACCAGTCCACAACTCCATCGTTGTCACAGACTATTTGACCAAAATGGGCATCAAGACACTTCCTCACTCTCCCTATAGTCCAAACCTTGCGCCTTGTGATTTTTGGTTATTCCCTAAGGTCCACGAAAACCTTAGCGACTGTCGTTAAGAGACAACTGAGGAGATGAATGAGGCTTCGATGAGGGTCATTGACACGTCACCACAAGAGGACTTCCATGGGGCCTTCCAGAATTTGTTGGAACCGTATAAGTGCATTGCAGCCAGAGGAGATTACTTCGAAGGGGGCTTGAGTTTCATGTGTGTACTATAAATAAAAGTGTGTACTATAAATGAAAAAATTCTGGATGTTTATTGAAGGCATCTCGAACTTTAGCAATAACTTTCTAGATTGAGGAGAAATATGGTTTTTAAATATTAGAAAATGTATGAACATCTACCCACCAGAATAAAAATACGTTGATCGTAATCAATGAATTGTTTGTAATAGATATTATGATTCAAGATTAAATAATACAAAATTATGTCGTTAATTAATCTATGTTTGCCCCCCCCCGTAAAACATTCACAACAAGTACTCGTCTAGCTACAGCAACTCTCAATAATTTCCCTTATTTTCTATCTGTGCCTAAAACTAAACGAAAACTCCATGAGCAAAGTCTGTGGAACACAATGCCGCAGGGCTGCTTCTCAGCTAACTATAACATGATCACTTTTAAATCTAATGTAAATAAGTTCTTGTTGAGTCGTTTACTTAAATAATCAGATCCTACCCAAGTTCCACCATTACTGATCATCAAGTCATGATAGTATAGCAGTGATATATTTATTTAAACATGTACTATTTTAATCGACGGGAGGGCATAATTTGATTAGGAAATAATTTATTTTCAAATGGGTACGGTGGGATTTTAGCAACATATAGCGACCTTAGCAACATATTGTTCTGCGAAGTCATTTTTATGGGTGTGAAAGATAATAACGTACGTAAGAATATGAAGTGAATTGGCTTATTATTACAAGGATAACTCAAAAACTACCTGACATTCATTAATCTTTATCCTCGAGTGGGCCTTGGGTCTTGATAAGCAGTGACCTCCTAATAAAAAAGCCAAGCGTAATATAGTGAGAAAATGAAATTTATTTTGTGTGTGGCTTGGTTTCTGTTGGGGAAGATTCGTATATCTCAAAATTAAGCCTAAATTTTACCATAACTGTGTACGCCGCAGAGTGCATTCGAAGGGTATTACTTTAGAGAAAGGAGAGTGTTAGGGAATTGCATTTTTTTTTTTTACCTGATATCGGCTGCGTTCGTTTCGTTGCTCGAAATTTATTCATTTCAGCTTTTATTTGTTGTCTTCCCTTTTTTATACCTTTTGAAAATGGACGAAATGTAATATATAATAATAATAATCCCGTGTTTAAGTATTGATACCAAAATGTTTGGTTTTGTTTTCCTTTTTGTTTATGGTTTTGTTTTTTGTTTTTTTTTGTTTTTTTTCAGACATCGGAGTGTTCCGCCATTTTGATTTTTCGTTTTTTTCTCCCCAGAACAAAATGGATGGCGAATAACTATTTTGTTTCTTCTTCTTTTTTTAACTGAAGAGTTACCACTTACATTCTTACTTATATTCTAGTCGATATCTTTTATAGAAAGGTCATAACTTATCAAGGCCGAAAGCCACCCGAGGATAAGTGTTAATGAGATTGAACGATAGCGAGTTGAAAGGTGAATAACCTCATATGAGGACTGAGGATTATTAATGAAATCAACTAAGTTTGATATCCGTGGGAAAGGTAAATGACAGAAATCTGCTGACATTGGATTTGAAGACGACTATCTTGTAGTCTGCAGGGAAGGTATTCCGAAACAATGTGTTCCACTTGCAGGGCTGTCTGCCACAAAATAGAGCGTATCGATTAAGCGTTATTATATATTATATATTATAACTACGAGATTCGTACACGTGTATGTGGCATGTGTTTTGCGTTAGCGTGAAACGTCCGTTGTGTTGCATTGCACAGATTTGATGGCGCTTGATAATAGTATAATCATTAATCTCTTTCCCATCCTCTATCTCTTGCTCTTTTTTCCCCTCTCCCCCTTCCACCTTTCCTCTATGCGATCTTTTAGTTCCTCCCCTTTCACTGTCTCTTCCCCCTTATCATTGTGGACCTCTTGCTCTTCCCCACTCACACCAGTGCGTTCGCTTATTCGCTCACTCTTTCATTTTCGCCCCACCCTTCTCTCTCCCTCTCTCACGCGACTATGTGCTGCCTTAGTATGCGCCACTCTCATCTTTTCTTTTAACTGCCTCTCTCTCTCTCTCTCTCTCTCTCTCTCTCTCTCTCTCTCTCTCTCTCTCTCTTCTCGTACTCTTGCTCGCTACCCTCACCTATGCATCCTCTTATTCTCCCACTCTCTCATTTTCCTTGTACTTTTAATTCTTCACCCTATGTCTGTGTGTGTGTATGTGTGTATGTGTGTGTGTGTGTGTGTGTCTCTCTCTCTCTCTCTCGCTCTCTTAGTCTCTCTCTCTCTCTTTCTAGCTCTGTCGGTCTGCCCCCTCTCTCTCTCTCTCTCTCTCTCTCTCTCTCTCTCTCTCTCTGTGTCTTTCTACCTCCTTTTATCCAGATCTTATTTATATATTTGGGTTAATTGATGCATTTTCCGCTCTTTCTACTTGCTTAAAGTCACTCATCTCCTCCCCCTCTCTCACTCTCTCCCTGTTTCTCTCACTCTCACTCTCACTCTCTTTTAGGTTGGCATTTTTTGCCGTTTAATATTTTGTTTTCTTCTTCGTTTTTACTGAAATTAATCATATATATTTTATCTATTAGATGCGCAAACTAACAAAATTTGTCACCCGATCACTCACCCATCTCTCTTTCTCTCTCACTCTCTCTCTCTCTCTCTCTCTCTCTCTCTCTCACTCTCACTTTATTTTTCACTGTTTTCTCTCTTTATCTCTCTTGTTTCTCTATCGCTCTTTTTCTCTCTCTCAACCTTCCCCTCTCTCTTTCACTATATATTTCTCTTTTATATATTTCCTTCTCTCTCCCTCTCGTTCATTTTTTTACTCTCTCTCTCTCTCTCTCTCTCTCTCTCTCTCTCTCTCTCTCTCTCTCTGATTATACTCTCGTTAATTGATGCGGCAGTTACGTTGTGGTGGGATAGTGTCATTTTTTTCGCGAAACACTTGCCGCTGTACTCTTTCTGTTTTATTCGACCAGATTACCCTTTTCCAAAACTGCATACCTTTCTTTTCATGTTTCGGCAAATTTTAATCAGTTTTTAACATGTTTAGTTTTCAGTAAAGGTACTTTTCTTAATGATCTAGACAAGACCCTTTTTTATTGGGGAGGATAATTCCCCAAAATTAAACCGTGATGATAAAATATATATAAATGAATTACCTAAAAAAGTATGTATGAAAAAATATGAAAAAATATAAATAATTACTGAAACAAATGTACAAAGCGAGCGAGCGAGCAATTTACTCATAGGGCAAAATAGGTATCATACGACGCCATGTTTGAATCGTACATTAACGTTCGTTTAGCATGCTAATGCCGATATTCTGGAATATAGAAATGGCCAGAGCTCATCCAATCAGAAGGAGCGAAATTAGACTAGGGAGACTTTATTATTTTTGCAACAGAAAAAGGAAAGATTATGTGATGTCAATGAGTTTATGATTCAGTTACGAAGGGCGAAGCTCCATATCTGTCAAAAGTGCAGAATTCCTCCCGGTGATCGCTGAGAGCGATATGAAGACTTGTTACTTAGAGGGAAAAATAAGAACTACTTTCTCTAAAGATGGTTGCGATTATGATGTTATTCCTAGGATGAAATGTAGGATTTTATTATAACGACAAAATGTGTCTAAAATCACGTTCTAAGGTTACATAAGATAGTGGCTAATAGTGTAGACATAATACATCTGTATTTGGCATCTGCTGTCGCCAACCTACGATGCTTTGGTTCAGATGGGAATTTCTGCAATCAAAATATTATATGGGATATACATATATATATTCGCACACACACACACACACACACACACACACACACACACACACACACACACACACACACACACATATATATATATGCGTAGATCATCGTATAACGATTTGATCACTGTCTGTCTGACGTAATGAACATTTAAATTAAAATGTTTAAAATTCAACGCTATTTCACATGATTAATGGTAGCCGAATGGATACGGCCTCCGCTAATCGAGCCAGAGATGTCTCGTGTCGCGGGGTTCGAATCGTTCGACTGGTAGTAATCATGACACCCTGCACTGAAGAATCCCGAAAGGATGAAACACTAGTGTCTGTAGGTATTTAATTATTATAGTAAAAAAAAATAATTATATATATATATATGTCAACTATATATGCTTAAAATGAATAAACAAATGCTACTTTTTGGGGAATATTGTTGTAATGGAAATCGCTTCAGACAGAAAATGAAGCCACTTCATGTAAGAGGCTAATAAGAACGAAAGGTGAGTATTGCAAAGACAAGAGATTCCCACTAATCTTAATCTTTAAAAAAATCAAGGTTGTAGGTAAAGAATAAGAAAATCCTATGGAAAAAGCTACCGAAATTGTAAGTTATATTATAGTAATGTATCAAAACAGCGAATTGATGAAGACTACTAGACGAACGAATCAAAAAGCTGGAACAAAGGAAGCAGGGATTAGATCAAACGATTTTAAAGAACACATATTATGATAGTATAACAGTAATATATTTATTTAAATATGTACTATTTTAATCGACGGGAGGGCACAAATTTTATTTGGAAATAATTCATTTTCAAATGGGTAAAGTGGGATTTTAGCAACATATAGCGACCTTAGCAACATATTGTTCTGGCGAAGTCATTTTTATGGGCGTGAAAGATAATAACGTACGTAAGAATATGAAGTAAATTGGCCTATTATTACCAGGATAACTCCAAAACCAAAACGCTGAAGAGTCACGAAGACAGGAGTAGTACCATTAAAATGAGACTATGTATATGAGAAAGATAAGGAATGGAGAGAGAATGAATAAAAATGCACAAGTAAATTGTTGAAGAAGCGAGGTACCATTAAAACGAGAATATATAAATATATATGTATATGTATATATATATATATATATATATATATATATATATATATATATATTCCTATATTAAAATATTTTATATTAAAACGAGAATATGTATATATATATATATATATATATATATATATATATTCCTATAAATTCGTTTTTCTTTTGTGTGTATTGATATTCATATTAAAAACCCTATTTCTATTTATTTCAAAAGAAAATATAATTTTCTTATATATGGGTTGTGGGATTGCATTCACGAGCAAAAGATCTGGCTAATTTGCATATTCTTTTAAACATTCATTTTAATTAATTCCCTATTAGTTTTTCGGTTTTCTTATGGGATTATAATCTTTAGTTAACTATTACGTGTAATTATATTCATATAGATATTCTACATGATTTATACTTGCATAATATTTGCGTAAAATCTTTAAAGTAAATAAGAAATTGTTTCCATATATATTTATGTATACGTTTATATTTTTGTTTAATCTATTAGTCTATCTATCTATCTATCTATCTATCTATATATATATATATATATATATATATATATAATTGAACGTGTGTGTGTGTACATTTCCCTACGCAATAACTCTGTCAATTTTTAGTCTACAGACTCGAAATTTGATATACAGGGTACTGAGATTTGGGAAAATCGATGTGATCGGTTTTTGTCCAAAAATTTGGCGATTAAGGGGTCAGAGTTCAACGATTTGACCTTTGAGAACTCTACCAAACTCCTCCGACAATTTTGGGTCTACGCACTTGAAATTTTAGATATAGGTTCCTTGGACATGGATCTAACTTAATAACTTGATTTGAGCCCAAAACAATAAATTTTAAGGGGTCATAATAGGGGTCAAAGTTTTTAAAAAATTAACCTCTGCGGTCTCTTCCAAATTACTCAGACAATTTCTGGTCTAAATATTTGAAATGTTACATAAAGGGTATTCAGAGATAGGGCAAACTTTTTCATCAGTTTGGGTCGAATATTTTTAGTTACCAATATATAAATGTATGTATGTATGTCTGTTTACACATCTGCCTTAAACTTTTGATAGAGGCGACGGATTTTACCAAGATCAGTATCGTTTTAAAGTTCGACCTTTCATACGACAAATATCGAAAAATTGGCTAAAAACATTTATATCTTCCCCTTCAACTAGGCACTTTTCTACAGAGGGGGGGTCACTTTTTTCGGTTATATTTTTGAAAACCATCATCTCCTTTAGATTGTCTAGCCTTAATTCTAAGAAATGTCGCTTCCGGTTTGGCGCTGGTCGTAACAGCATAAACGTTAGGTTTTACCCCGTTCTTTTCCTCTTTGCGGTACGGGCTCGAGCCTGCCTTCCTACATTTTTTGCACGACATACACATCCAAACACCCTCATACGTACTTGAAATTTTCGATATAGGTTCGTTGGACATGGATCTAACTTAATAATTTTATTTGAGCCCAAACCACTAAATTTTAAGGTGTCATAACAGGAGTCAAATTTTGACCGCTTTTTATCTTTTCTTTTTTTTGCGCAACATACAACGCCGGGCTGAAATGCTAGTATATCTTTAAAAGTGAACGTGTCTGTGTATATGTGTGCCTGTGTCTCTGTGTGTGCACATGTCCCTATGCACTAACTCTGTAAATTTTAAGTCTCCAGACTCAAAATTTGATATACAGATACTGAGATATAGCAAAATCTTTGTAATCCGTTTTCGCCGAGAAATTTGGCTGTTCAGGTGTTTAACTTCAACGATAGTATTTTTTTAGAGCTCTACCAAGCTTCTCCGCCAATTTTGGGTCTAATCACTTGTAGTTTTAGATATAGGTTCCATTTGGATATGGATCTAACTTATAACTTGATTTTTGCCTCAAACAATAAATGTGAAGGGGCTAAAATAGAGATCAAATCTAAAACAAAATTGACCGCTTGTTTTTGGCTCAACATACACCTCCAAACACCCAGGTAACGCCGGGCTGAAATGCTAGTATTTCTATAAAAGTGAACATGTGTGTGTGTGTGTGTGTGTGTGTGTGTGTGTGTGTGTGTCTACATTTCCCTATGTAATAACTTTATCAATTTTTAGCCTACAGACTTGAAATTTGATATACAGGGTACTGAGATTTGGGAAAATCTGTGTAATTCGTTTTCGGCCAGAAATTTAGCTATTAAGGGATCAAAGTTCAACGATTTGGCTGTTGAGAATTCTACCAAACTCCTCCGACAATTCTGGGTCTAAACACTTGAAATTTTAGATATAGCTTCCTTGGACATGGATCTAACTTAATAACTTAATAAATAACAATAATGTTAAGGGGTCATAATAGGGGTCAAAGTTTTAAAAAAAATTGAACTCTGCGATTTCTACCAAATTACTCAGACAATTTCTGGTCTAAACATTTGAAATTTTACATAAAGGGTATTGAGAGATATGGCAAGCTTTTTAATCGGTTTGGCCGAAAATTTTTAGTTACCAATATATATGTATGCATGTATGTATGTATGTTTGCATGTGTGCCTAAAACTTTAGACAGAAGCAACGGATTTTTACAAGATCCATATCGTTTTGAAGTTCGACCTTTTAGACGACAAATATCGAAAAATTGGCTAAAAACATTAATATCTTCACCTTCAACTGGGCACTTTTCTACAGGGGAGGGTTGTTTTTTCGCCGATATTTTTGAAAATCATCCTCTCCTTTAGATTGTCTAGCCTTAATTAAAACCTACCTCAATTCCGGTTTGGCGGTGGTCGTAACGACAAAGACGTCGGGGGTTTTCCTCCTTTCTTTTCGTCCTTCGCGATACGGGTTCGAGCCTGCCTTTCTACTACCACTTTTTTTTTTCGCTCAACAGACACATCCAAACACTCGGACAACGCCGGGCTAAAATGCTAGTATATATATATATATATATATATATATATATATATATGTAGCTTAGAGCGTTAGAGAAAAAGAGCGAGCTCAATTCTATGAGAGGAGACTTATCTGGACATTATAAAGCTCAACAAGTATCAATGGAGCTTATATATGAAAACGGTAGGAGTGGGAAATGAAGTCACAGAACAATATATTGGTGGATATAGATTTCGAAGCCTAAGAACTATGAAACTAAACAAAATAAATTTCTCATTAAAATGGAAGATATTAAGAAAATCCACTATGTTACCTAGCATCGTCTCTACTCTTCTGATGAGAAGCATTAGTCTTTGAAATGCCTTGGCATAAAAAGTCCCTTCTATCCCCCAACTAATCGATTGTATTCCCTTATTGAATAAATGAACCAATCTATATCCATCAATATATAGTTCTGTGACTTCATTTCCACTCCTATTGTTTTCATATATATATATATATATATATATATATATATATATATATATATATATATGTATGTATGTATATATATATGTATGTATATATGTATGTATCTATATGTATATATATATATATATATATATATATATATATATATGACGTATCATCTATAATAACAGACGTTATCATCCATAATAACATACTAAAATTTGAATCATTTGCAAAGGATAGAAAAAGAATTATAACAATTATTTATTTTCAAAATAAGAACGTCCAAAAGTAAGGGACAAAATTCAGAAAAACAATGTAAACAGTATGCTATAGTCAAATTTCTTGATTTCCTCTAAAGAATAAGTCTTACTTAGTTATTTGTAAACGTTGCATCAGCCGGCACCATGGCGAAACGCCAAAAGCTTGATTACTCTGTGAGACAAGTTATTGTGAAGCTACACAAGGAAAAGCTCACCATTAGAGAGATTTCAGAGAAAGTGAAACATTCCAAGAGTGTGATAAACACGATTGTTAAATCCTATAATGATACTGGTAAAATAGTTAGTGCTTTTAAAACTGGCAGACCCCGCAAAACTTCGACAAGAGAAGATCAAATAATGCAGCGTATGTCATTAAAGAACCGTTTTAAGTTTTGCACAGAAATTAAAAGGGTTATGAATAGTACCTCATGTGTTAATGTGTCAAGACAGACTGTTTCTAGACGACTGCAAGAAATAGGGCTGTTTAATCGAACCCCAGGGAAGAAACCACTTGTTAGTTACAAGAATAGGAAGAGATTAGAGTTTGCAAACAAGTATGCAATTTGGACATATGAAAATTGGGCAAAAGTATTTTTCAGTGATGAAAGCAAGTTTTATTTATTTGGAAATGATGGGGAAAAACAATGTAAAGAGACGTATTGGTGAAAGATTAAGTGGAAAGTGTACTAAGAAAACTGTCAAGTTTGGGGGCGGAATCGTCATGGTATTTGGAATGTTTTCTAGCCAAGGTACAACGCCTCTTGTCCGGTTACAAACTCATATAAACGCGCAGATCTATAAAAACATTGTTCAAGATCATGTTGTGCCAATCAAACAGAATTCAGGTTTCGATAGGGCTACCTTTATGCAAGATAATACCCCATGTCACAAGGCAAAGGTAGTAATGAGTTACCTTAGCTAGCAAGATTTTGAAATTATGGATTGGCTCCCGCAAAGCCTTGACTTAAATCCAATAGAAAATATTTGGAAGATCTTAGGAGTGAAAGTTTTGGAAAGAAATCCCACTAACACGGAGGATTTGTGGGTGAAGCTTCAAGAAGAATGGTCTAAAATTAGTATCGACGATTGTCAAGAACTGATTAGTTCTTGTAGTCAAAGATGTGCAGCTGTCATTGAGAGCAAGAGCTCATTTACTAAATATTCATTTTACATGTATTTCTGTTGTTTTTGGGGTTTTTTTTTTTTACTGTTTACATTGTTGTTCAATTTTATTCCTTACTTTTGTACGTTCTTATTTTGAAAATAAATAATTGTTATGATTCTTTTTATATCCTTTGCAAATAATTCAAATTTTAGTATGTTATTATGGATAATAACGGCTACCAGTTGTCAAAATTTCAGCTCCTCACAGTTGTTGTTTTTAACAAATATTAGGTTTTAAAATTGTGTCCCTTAGTTTTGGACGCTACCGTATGTATATATATATATATATATATATATATATATATATATATATATATATATATATATATATTAAGTTATAAAATATATATAGCGATTAAACTACACAGAATATTCCGCGAATGAAACGCGGAATATTCTGTGTAGCTTAATCGCCATATATATTTTATAACTTAATACCTATCTCTACATACGTATTGAGCACTGTTGAAGTAAATACTTAAAGTTTACGCATAAATGTATACTTTCGTATATTAATTTTTATGACTAAACGAAGTAGCTATATGTATATATATATATATATATATATATATATATATATATATATATATATAAGAGAGAGAAGAGGGGAAAATAAGTAGAAATGCACAAATAAATAGAAATAAATAGTGTTCCTCAAATTCGGTTAACAATGACCCGCTATACGGCCGTTTAAGAGACGAGTTAAAATTATCATAATGCGCTTATTTTTATTTTTTTTTATTTTTATTTTTTTTGCATATGCATATTCGAAATCGTCTTATAATCAGCGTCTTTTACAAATCTCACAAAGATCGTCAATATCTCATACTTTTGTATAAAGGTTTCAGATTTATACACATTATTTGAAAGTTTCACATTTATACACATTATTTGAAAATTTCACATTTATATACATTATTTGAAAATTTCACATTTATATACATTATTTGAAAGTTTCACATTTATACACATTATTTGAAAGTTTCACAATTATACACATTATTTGAAAGTTTCACAATTATACACATTATTTGAAAGTTTCACATTTATATACATTATTTGAAAGTTTCACATTTATACACATTATTTGAAAATTTCACATTTATATACATTATTTGAAAGTTTCACAATTATACACATTATTTGAAAGTTTCACATTTATATACATTATTTGAAAGTTTCACATTTATACACATTATTTGAAAGTTTCACATTTATACACATTATTTGAAAGTTTCACATTTATACACATTATTTGAAAGTTTCACATTTATACACATTATTTGAAAGTTTCACATTTATATACATTATTTGAAAATTTCACATTTATACACATTATTTGAAAATTTCACATTTATACACATTATTTGAAAGTTTCACAATTATACACATTATTTGAAAGTTTCACATTTATATACATTATTTGAAAGTTTCACATTTATATACATTATTTGAAAATTTCACAATTATACACATTATTTGAAAGTTTCACATTTATATACATTATTTGAAAGTTTCACATTTATATACATTATTTGAAAGTTTCACATTTATATACATTATTTGAAAGTTTCACATTTATATACATTATTTGAAAGTTTCACATTTATATACATTTACATTAATGGCAGTAAATTATATAGATTGATGTAGAAAATAAAATGATTTGGCAAGAGAACGGCTCATTTGTCGCTTGCTCAACTCGGATAGATACTGAAAAAGGATCACAGAAAATAGAAATACAGGATAATATGCGTTAAATTAAACAGTAATGCAGAAAATTCTTTGCAAAACTAATTGTGTTTGCGACTTATAAGAAGTTCAACTATAATATGATGAAAAGGGAATTCTTTAACGTCCAAGAAAAATAGATGTTCAGATTGAGGTTTTCGTATTCAAATTAAGACATTTGCTCACTTGTTGACGGGACAGGATCTCATTCGAGGAAGAGCAAGAAGTTTGTTTTTCTGGCTTTTTTTTTCGGTATTCAACCTGTCAAAAGTAAGCGTCTGTTGATTGGCCAAGGAGAATCGTGTTGGCCAATCAAATATGACCTTTTTAGAATAGAAGGTGTGTCTTGACGGACAAGAAGAGAATTATATAGGAGAAGAAAGAGACGTAAACCTTTTTCCACGGGGTATCGCTAGTAGATAAATAAAATCATAAAATGCAAAAATGATTTTGAAACCATTGAGCTGCAAAGTCAAGTTCTTTTTTACCTCTTAAACCATCGCAAAACATTATTTTTCAACTATGTCTCTATTAGATGAGTTGACTTGTCCTCTCCAGTTTTTTAGTCTTGATTTTACTTTTATTTTTGCGACGAACACACCAGAGATTATCGAGGGATTAACGACGGATCATCAAAAGATTATCTGCATCAATCGATTATCTACACTTTCTCATCAGATCTTTTCTTCTTTTTACTCCCATCTAATTATACTCCCATCTAATTATACTCCCATCCAATTATACTCCCATCTAATTATACTCCAATTTTATGCTCAATCAGATTTTTTTAACATTTTACAAGCATTTTTAATAAGACCCCCCCCCCAAAAAAAGATGGAAAAAAATAAGTATATAAAAATAATTATTACCAAAGGCAAGATAAATTGCCTTTTTTTACCTTTTTGGGTTAGTTTTCTGTTAAACATTTGTTCAAAGCGGTTTTGGTTAAAAAAAAATATTAAGTGGGGGCACTTATCCACTCTGTTCAGTTGAAACGAAAAACAACATAGCATAGAGACCCTTGACAATCGTTCAAAAATCGAAAATGAAACAAAATACTAGTAGAAACACACCCAATGAATGTCAATTGATATACAACAAATAGATGTTAGTAAAGGAAAGACAAGTATCGATATCTGTCTAATGGGAATTCTATCTAAATACATATGGCGTGCTTACGAGAACGACCATAAAGGTAACCAACATCCCTAAGTGAAAATGTTTCTCTAGAATGAACTCGATTCGAAATTGACACATCCAAGTTGTAAGTTCATGTCGTTAACCGCTGAGCTACCGTCACCTTTCTGATGTCGCTTTCGTGTTGAATATTCAAGTCGAAATACTAACCTTCTTAGACTTTTCGCTAGAATCAAATTGTTGATAAGTTCAGCAGTCTATTACTGTTACTGTTTGACTAAGACGGGTGAGTTTTTGTGTTTTGATTTATTGTAAGGTGTGTTTTCTCACAAATAAATGTAGTTTAACCCCGTCGAGTTAAAAAAAGACTGATTAAAACATAAATACACAATACATAACGATGACCAAAGTCTACGCCATTGTTGTAATAGCATCTTTTCCTGTTGGTTTCGGTACGTTGCTACTCGTGTGCAGTTCTAATATGTTCACTCTACGAGACTTTGCCTTTTCTCTTTGATAAAAAGGGTTAGTTTATTGCTAATCGCCTGAGGCGACTCTACCAGTGCAGCGAATGCCGACGAGGCTGATCAGACAGAATTGCAGGCCAGAGTGCTACTCCCCAGGGGCGTTGGTTCTTCAATCTCATTTTCTAACCCTTGTGTCTCATCTTCCAGCCGTGAGAGGGAAATAAATCCCAGAACCAAATTTTTGTATCTATTTTATCCAAAGATGGTACAATAATAATGTGGGGTCTGCGTTCGTGCCGCACGTCAATAAAATGGAAATACAGTACGAACCCATACAAAGGTTTTTGGGTAGAGCTTCCATAACCAGATATAAACTGAACATATATACCGTACACTGGACAGAGCAGGTAAGGGTAGAGCGGTAGCCCTAGATATATCTAAGGCTTTTGACAGGGTATTTCACGAAGGTCTTCTCGGGAAAATCAGATCTTATGGTGTCACTGGACGAATACTTAACATAATTAAATCTTTCTTAAAAAAGAGTTTGTCCTCGACGGTGGTACATATAAACAATATGATGAAAATGCGAGTGTACCTCAGGGGTCTATCCTTGGATGTTTATTATTCCTAATATTCATAAATGACCTCCCCGATAAAATTGTTTCTGAGATGGGTATGTTTGCAGATGACACCACGATCTATAACAGGCATGAGGGGAAAACAAATGAACACATATCTGGAAAAAAACACTAGAGGAAAACCTCCAATCTGTAGAGGAATGGCGAGAAAAATGGACGGTCATATTCAATGCTGTCAAGACTAAGCTTGTTTCCTTCAATAATTACAAGAAACCTTCACAACCACCAATAGCTATGACTAAACATACATTACATTAACGTTCACAGGGAACATGAGTTGGAACAGATACCTTTACATTGAGAGCATCGCCAAGGTCACTGCGAAGAAGGTGTACTCTCTCTGTACCGTGCTAGAAAGCTACTTACACCTGAAAGTATCCTGTACCTTTACAAGGCCACCATTCGTCCATGTATGGAGTACTGTTCTCACATTTGGGCTGGTGCATCTGCTACTAGTCTCTCGCTCCTGGACAGGGTTCAAAAGAGAGTCGCTAACCTGATAGGTCTTAAACTGTCATCAAAGCTTCGACCACTGTCCCATCGACGAAAAACTATTTTCTTTACGTCACAAGTGTCACGCTCACACATTAATTCGATAGCTAATATAACATATTGACCCAACGGGTCACGGATAGTCTAGTATTATTATAAAGTTAATGTTCTATCGATTTTTATATATTATTAAGTTGCAATTTCAAAAATAAAAAAAATATCTGTATGACTTGGGTGCATCAGCTTGTATCAAAACCGAATACCAAACATATATATATATATATAAAGAATTCTTAATAACTCTTGGTTTCGATTTCAGCTGATGGAACCTTAGTAATCTATTTTTTTTTTATAAATAATTTTATCAAGAATTCTTCATAAGTTCTGGTTTCGGTTTCGATTATAGTTGAAGGAACTAAAGTTATATTTGTTCACTGTTTTGGGGAAATAATTCTATCGAAGTGTTCGATTACAAAGAAAAAATTGCAATATAAGAGCTTAATATTTAATTATTTAAAATTGTACAGAAGGCCCGAAAAACCGACGGTACGAATGTTTTTCTGACTTTCTGTACAGTTTATATATAGAGATTACTAAGGTTCCATCAGCTAAAATCGAAACCAAGAGTTATGAAGAATTCTTGATAAAGTTATTTTTAAAAATAGATTATTGGAGTGCCATAAGCTATAATCGAAACCAAGACCAAAAATTATGAAGAATTCTTGGTAAAATTATTTATGACAAGAAATGGAAGTACATAACAATTAAATGACCCGGATGTAAGTGTAACATAGAAAATAACACACACGATATCGTATTAATATATAGATACTGAAATAATTGGACCGATAGTTAAATCACATAAACCTATTATTATAGTACATATGGGTTCGGCGATGTGTGCTTCGCTAAAGCATTGCTTTCGTATACACTTTAATAAAACAAAATAATAGCAATATGATTTAGTTCTGGGAATGAGTTTTGTTTGAAAAATGTTTTAATTGTTCGAATTAGCCGTGATTAATAATCAAGAGAATAAATTACAATTTCTCTTTTAGCTATCCATGTATTTCTTTCACGCCCCTCACTCCATGTCGATTCAACCACTCTTTTATCTTTTATATTTCTTAATAATCTCTGTGGACATTTAGATAAAGAATGGCTGTGCTCTTTAGAGTGGCTACTTAATTTACAATACGGCATAATCGCGCTGACACACCGGTTCTCGTCAGATCACCGAAGTTAAGCAACGTTGAGTCTGGTTAGTACCAGATGGGTGACGATTTGGGAATTTTAGGCGCTGTATGTGCTCTCAGCTTATCTCGGCTTTTGTTACCAGTCATCCTGTACAGACACTTCACTTACCACTGGTATTTAACAATGTTGACTCAGGGGAGGTGTGGTTGGAGATTGCGCACCTGCTGCAACAAAAAATTCACATGCAGACACGCCTTCGTGGATATCCATAGTCTGTCAAAGACTGAAGGAGCCTTTGACTTAATTTATATAGCTTTGTCTGTACACATAACGGACATATACGCAAATTATATGACAAATTAATGTCTCTTTACTCCTATATAAGAATAATTGCTACTACTACTGCTACTATTTATAACAACAACAACAACAACAACAATATAACCTGTCAGATTGTAGATTTTGCTGTTCCAGCAGACCACAGAGTGAAGAACAAGGAACTGTGAAGCGAACTAAATAAACTGAACTGACCAGAGAGCTCAAAGGAATATGGAAGATGAAAAGATTCAAGATAACATCGCTAATAGTAGAGGCGCTATGAACAATAGTGAACAACTTTGGAAAGAGAATGGGAGAGATTGGAATCAGAAGGATGGCTGATAAGCTACAACGGATAACAGTATAGAAAATTGCTGAAATAGTAAGGAAAACCCTTGAATGCGGAGATTAATAGACATTAACTACAGGTACAAACTGGACAGCAGAAAATGCTACAGATGTAAAACAGGGGAACATCACATGGAAGCAGGAAAACTGGAATTTTGTGTGTGGGGAGTGACCAAAAACTGACACCACACCAAAGCGAGAAAGGTTAAGGAGGATGGAAAGACCCAGGGGGGAAATCACTAGGCAGACCTCCGCTGGACTAGTGCAAAGAGGACTGAGACCTTGGGGGGGGGGCTTGTTGCCACCCAAATTTCAATGAAGACCAATGGTCGTTGCCAACGAGAAATTAATGGTAAGTGACTGCTACGATAACGCAAATCCATCTGCAATGGAAAGAGGTGGAGAGTACTGGAAATCTAGGGAGACTTGTCACTCAGACTCCAGAGAACGCCAATCTGATGATGATGATGATGATGATGATGATGATGATGATGATGATGATGATGATGATGATGATGATCTTTGACTACTCCTAGTGAGTAAATAAATATATACTAAAAATATAATTAAAGGAATAAATAACTGGACTAATAAGATACTCTGGATTACCCATATGCTGGACCAAAGCAGAACTTGGGTATCCTGATCAGAAGACGAAGAAACTAATGATCATGCACCCGAAAGATGATACTGACCAACTCAACGTGAAAAGCAATGAAGAGGGAAGGTGACTGGTAAGTATAGAAAACTGCATTGAAGACATAGAAAAAAAACTTGTGAAAATACATAACTCAGAGCCCAGAAAGACTGACTTACACAGCAAGATACACCGTGAAAATGAATAATACAGAAAACTGCGAAACCAGAAAATAAAAATAAGAAAAAAGTGGAAGAGAAACAGCTACGTGATGGATTCATTGGAACGAGAAGATAAGAAAATCACGAGAACATCTGGACTTAAGTAAGAAAAGGACACTTTAACAGAGAAACAGAATCGCTAATGACAACTGCACAGAACAACATAAATTAGAACTAACTACATTAAAGCTAAAATGGATAAAACCCCAGGAAACAGTAAATATAGATTCTGCGTACAAAAAGATAAAACGGGAAACCTCATAATAAGAGTTTTAGTAAACTAGCTTCAAACGAGACAAGACTGTGCGAGGAAAGCCGTACACTGAGAACTTTGCAAACGACTGTACTTTAAACACGCAGACTCATGGTACAGGAATAAACTAGAAACAATACTGGAAAGCGGAGATGAAAAAATTCTTCGGAATATAGAAGTAAAAGAGATAAAGTCATCCAAACAAGGAAACGGGACGTCATAATGATTAATAAGAAGAAAAGAAAGTGCCAAATTGTAGATTTTGCCGTCTAACCAAACCACAGAGTGAAAATGTAAGTGACGGAAAAACGAAACAAATACACGGAACTTTTCAGAGAACTGAAAGGAATATGGAACATGAAGAAAGTCAATATAAAAGCAATATTGTAGGAACATTAGAACCAGTCTCGAAAAACTTGGAAAAAGAGTAGGAGAAATTGGAATCAAAGGAAAGACAGATATTATACAGTAGACGGTAATCCAGAAAACAGCTGAAACCTTAAGGAAAACCTTTGAATGAGAAACTAACCCATATAAACTACAAACCACATGGGAATTGCAACAGGAGTAAAATCAAAAGGTAGAAGGAATTCCACATTGAACCAAGTAAACTGAAAATCCCCCCACCCAAAACAAGAACATGCTGGTGCTGTCGGCATCGACTGGCGCCGCATACCAAATAGTCATGACGAATCAAAGAGGATGAACAGACTGAGGAGAGAAACCAATAACCAAACCTTCACTAGACAAGTGTGAAGAAGACGGGGAACTTGGGGGGGGAGTATTATTGCCACCCAAATTCCAAACAGGTGGTTGCCAGCGACATTTCGGTCGAAGTAACTTCCAACCTTCTTCGGATGTATCTTTTAGAACTCATGACTGTTTCTGTCGAACTCAGGAATTTGGACGGAATTTTGTTCATAGACCCATCGGTTTACAGTGTCAAAGCCTTTGTCAGATCAACATATGTTGTGTAGAAATCCTGATAGTGGCACTGAAAATTTTCCTGGAATTGATAAGCAACAAATACTGTATCAACTGTACCATGCCGCGTACAAAAACCGCATTAAGTTGTCGGACCATCTTCCAGGTGCTTGAGTAATTCTTAATGGAGCGCTTTCATTTTCTTTTCCTATTAACGCCGGTATTCCTCAGCTCTCTCTCTCTCTCTCTCTCTCTCTCTCTCTCTCTCTCTCTCTCTCTCTCTCTCTCTGTTCTACGTACAACAGTGTTTCTTCTTTATAGAAATGACCTTCCAGGGAATATTATTCAGAAAAGTTAACATTTATGCTGATGACACCACCATTTATTCTGTTATTGCTTCTCGCCCATCTTTCTCGGATCCGTTGAAATATGCAGTTTATCCAGATGTTTATTTGGGTTCAATTATTGATTGAGGTAAGAAATGGCTACTTTCGTTTAATCCTGTTAAGACTCGGCTATCGTTCTTCAATCACAAGTGTGTCTCTTTTCTTCCTGAGATTTACATGGATGGTTCTGCTAGCGATGACAGACTACAAAATAGACTTCGTGGCTTAGTGGGGGATACCCTTTTCTCTACCCTGCAACCTCTCTCCCACAGAAGAGACGTTGCGAGCCTTCCTTGTTTTATCGTTATTTCCATGGCAGGTGCTCGTCTGAACTCCAATCTCTGGTCCCCCCTCGCCAATCTTTCACGAAAAACACCCGTCTAGCTGAATCCACTGTGAAAAATCTCCCCCACTCTATATCTGTGCCTAAATCAAAACGCGGATTCCATGAACAAAGCTTCTTTCTTAGAACTGCACGCCTGTAGAACTCTGTTCCCTCCGGACTACAACTTGGATGTCTTCAAGTCCAATGTTAACAAATTCCTAATGAACCGACCCCTTAATTAAACACTTCATCAAATCTCCACACTAACGTAATGTAGTTGCAATAACCCTAATCCCTGAGTGGCTTCCGGGCCTTGATAAGTGGTGATCACGGTGTAAAAAAAAATCGACTCTAAAAATTCCTGGTCTTTCTTGCTGTCCATATATTAAATCCATTGCCATTTCTGCTTCTCGTTAAATCGCTTCTCTGTATCGTTCTACAGACTTTCGCACACCCAAACACATTCCCTACCTCTATAAATTTACTATCAGGCCATGTATGGAGTACTGTTGTAATAATTTGGCTCGTGAATCTGTGTCCTATTTGAACTTCTCGATAAATTGGAGAAGTGTATCTTTAATTTGATTGGCCCCCACACTTTCTTCTTCATTGCAACCTCTCTCTCACAGATGTAATGTTGCTAGTCTCAGTTTTTTCTACAAATACTGTTATGGCATGTATTCTTCAGAATTGTCTGATCTGTTTCTTATTTCTTTTGTTTCAGTTTTGTGGAAGTCGTGCAATCACGTCATAATTGATCGAAAAAGGCCTATTCAGTACAGAGTTTAAGTGCTCAGCCCATTTGTCTAAGATACTGGTCCGCTCTGTTATCAATGTTGTCTCGTTAGTATTGAACAATAGAGATATTTGTTGCAAGCTCTATATTGCTTCTAAGGTATCGTGGAATCTCCTTGAGTTATGCCTACCTGCATATTTCTATTTCCAGAGATTTATCATTGAGCTATTTGTTTAGAATTTCACGCATTTTTTATACTCCCTTTTTGAGTTGGAACTTAGGTCTTAATGAAGTGCATTGTAACAATTGTGTTTTTTTGTTGTTTTTTTTTAGTAATTCCTGTATCTCTTCGTCATTCTCGTAAAGCCAATCGTGATGTTTCCCCTGGATCAGTCCAAGAACTTTCACCGATGAAACATGTACAGCTTCCTTGAAGGTTGTCTAATAATCTTCAGTATCAGAATGACCAAACTGTAAGTCAACAAGTTTTTTATTGATATAATTCGTATTTGCTTCCACTAGAGACGTTAATGCGTTTGGCCATCTTATTTCCCAGAGGCCGCGGAGTTTTAGCTTGAAAATAACAAGTCTGCGCCACGCCTGGCATTGTTGATCAGAACATTTTATCTGTCTATCTTTCTAAATATGTCATTATCCAATCCCTAGTAAAGTCAGGTCTCCTTGCTAATATATATATATATATATATATATATATATATATATATATATATATATATATATATATATATATATATATATATATATATACTAGCAAAAGTATCCGTTATTGACTGGGTTAAAAAACAGCCTACAGAAAATGGACTCTGATTTATTAAAGTATGATAGGTTATGAAAAGGAAGGATTGTAAAGAGATAGCTTCGAATTTGGGGCTATCAAAACCAAAGCAAAATATGATGAAAGTAAACATAAAATAAATAACCCCCATAATTTATTATACCATACCTGTTCACACTGAAATACTTATCACAATATTCTGTGGATCTATATTAAAAAACCTTGTTAAACTTTGTGACATATTTACATTCTATGGAGGTCAGGCGCGAACGAACACCCCATAATTTTATTATACCATATTT
This sequence comes from Euprymna scolopes, assembly GCF_053919585.1. Lineage (NCBI taxonomy): Eukaryota > Metazoa > Mollusca > Cephalopoda > Sepiida > Sepiolidae > Euprymna > Euprymna scolopes. The sequence continues at coordinate 149,294,693 of NC_136483.1, forward strand.
CTTCTAACTGAAACATAATTATCAAAGTATACTTACGCAGATAGATATGAAAAGTCTTTATTAAAGTTTGTGCCTATTTCCATTCTATGGAGGCCAGGCGCGAACGCAAACCCCACAATTTTATTACACCATCCCTATTTAAGTTAAAACATACTTATCAAAGTATTATTATGTACATCTATATCAAAAACACTTGTAAACGTTTTTTTTTATTTTTTTATTTTTTATTTCCATGCTTTGTGGACGAGGCGCAAACGCAGACCCTACAATTTAATGAATCATCATTATGCCAGATCAAACATACCCATTCCTGTGTCTCGATACATCTTCTATTATTATATGTGATCAGTTTTCTATAATAGTCAACAATATAGGAGCCTATTCGTAACCAGACACACACACAGACGTTCAGCTTTATATATATATATATATATATATATATATATATATATATATATATATATATATATATATATATATATATAAATGTAACTCTTGGTTCGTTCGGAATTAATTGTCTAAAAAACCACTGGACGGATGGCTTCTACGTTTTGGTATAATATGTTTACTATATCCATGTGTGTTTTTATATATTTCTTTTTAATTATAACATTATACTTAATTTTTCTATAATAAATAGGTGGTTTTCTTTGTACCGATAAGCCATTTTTTTTATTTATTTAGGGACAATTATTTATTACCGCTTCCCGTCACGTGACCAGTGTTTCCAATTTAGCGGTTTTCTTGCTAGATCTGGAGATTTCGTTTGCAATCCTGCGGGGAATTCTAGAAAATCTGGAAATATTTGGCACCCACACACTCGCAATTTTAGATTAAAAATTAAAGAAAAGCGCTTGAAAATACTTTAAAACATGAAATAAACTCATTCATACAAGTAAAAAAAAGTAGCATTTATTGCCTTTGGTAACAATTATTTATTGATTATTTGTTTTGTTTTTCACCATTTTTTCGGCTAACCATTCTTAAATCTCGCTATAAAATCGATTTTTCCAAGTACATTTTAAGTAAGGGGGGCATTCCAATCTCCGAAGTTTAGTTTAAAATACGATTAAGCAACGCCGCTTAATTTAGAAGTATTTAGTCGAAAAGTATAAAAAGCAAGAAACAACAGCAAAAAAAAACATACGAATACAGTAGAATTTAATTATCTACCAACCTAAATACTTTTAACATACTAAAACTAAGTTTTTTGTTTTTTTTATTTTTCTAATTTCAAAATATGTTGCACCATTATTGTAATGTTTAATTTGCAGTATATTTCAATTTAACTTTTATTATAAAAAGTTTGAGTTTATGATTTGTTTCTTGCAAAAAAAAAAAATACCCTCTCTGAAAAAACAGGCAAAACTAGCTGATAAAATATGTAAGCCTTCTGGGGAGCTAACCGTTTTAATATAATTCCAGAAACATATAGTGAGAAAACACGGAACATTTTATATATTGAATATACTATATTTATAATTTTTTTATGGTAGGAAGTTCAAATATGGAGTTTTTTTTGGGGGGGTGAATTAGCGATTTTTGAACATTTCAGACGATAAAAGTTTAAAATCTAGCGATTTTCTGGAGATTTCTTTCTCCTGATCTCGCGTTTTTTTTTAAATCTCAGTTGCCAACACTGCATGTGATCACTAAATCACTAAAATCACTAAAAGGATATTTTGGTCTCACCACTACAGGTAAATTTTCAATGGGTTTAATCGCATGATTATTGATAATGTAACCATGTGATTGAAATTTAATTTAAATTAACCACACGTGGTCGCTTTCCTATCAAATATTCATCGAAAAATGCTAGGTACACACAAAATGAATGCCGACGCTCAAACTGTATACACATTTTGATTCCTCCCTTTACTTAAAAATTCACCAAAAATCAGGAAATTAACGAATTTTAATGAAAATTGCAGTATTTTTCAAATAATGATCGCAGAATATAATGAACTAATTATTTTTACTTAACTCTTGGTGAAAATGTTTTATTTTGTTTAAACAAAAAATACCTTTACTAAAGTTATGGTTTTCAGTAGTAAATAAAAAACGCAAGAATTTATTTTTGCTTTTTTTATATAAATAAAGTATCGTAATTTGTAACAATAAAAAATAATTTTTACAGGAACATTACGAAAAAAGCCCCTAAAGTCCGTATTAATGAATTCGATATAACTCGAAGAGAAATGAATTCTCGCATACTATTCAGGACATTAAAGATTCAATTAGATTCCTATTTCAGTCACCTAAATTATTTAAGGTGAAATGAGTTTAGGAATTTATAGCCAAACCTAAATATTTTTTTTGCTTAAAAAAATAGCATTAATACAGTAAGTTAGGTAAAATTGGCATAGAATGCTCTGCTTTACGGTTGTTGTAAAAATGGAACGGAAATTTGAATTTCGTTCCCTTTTAAATTCGGTACATTTTTACATTACGTCCAACTCATCGTTCACATTCGACACGTCAACTTTTATAGCTTTTCGCGTATGCTGACAAGGTTAGGGGTATCTATTCCGAAAGCCGTTCTTAACATGGGCAGATTGGAGTGTTTATTCGTTGTAAACGTACCCGACAACCTATAAATGTCGACATTTCGAATGTGAATGGTAAGCTGGACTTATGTAAAAAATAACAAAAGGATACCAAACTGACTTTTTCGTTTAAAAATGGAATTATTTCCCTTTCGTTATTAACTCTTTTTTTTTTTTTAACTATTTTGTGTTTTATATACATAAAGTACAATTGTTGAATATTACTCTTTTGATTATATTCGTTTGGGAGGGCATAATTAAAAAATTAAGAAAGATTAAAACAGAGCAAAATTTAAGTTTCCGTTCCATTTTTACAACAACCGTAAAACAGCGCATACTCAGCAAGTTTTATCGTAATTTATAAGTATAATGTGTGAAACACTAAATCAACATTTTATTTATTTTTTTGCATAATTAATGATGGAAGTATTTTTCTGTTTATTTTCTGAACATTTGTTAAAAAAAAATTTGTACATTCTCTTGAAAAAAAAAGAATCAAACTTTCCTCTACTTTCACCTAACTATTTACAGTGTTCATGTGAAGCATTCATCTGTTCTTTTTATAATAAAAATTCCGTTTTCAAAGAGACACGTTTAATGTCAAATTTCTTTTTAAAAAAAGTGCAAGTTTTCCTGGAAAAAAAACTTTCACCTAACAATTTATGGTAAAAAATTAATCTTTTTTTGGGGGAAAAAATAACCACTTTTATTGATTAAAAGAATTGCAAAAAATAATAAAAGTAAATAAATGAACAAAATGCCATTTTTCTTGAGGAATGTGTTCCATTTTAACAAACTGAGCCACAGCAACGCGTGGCCGGGTACAGCTAGTATATATATATATATATATATATATATATATATATATATATATATATATATATATATATATATATATACGTAGTTTTTTTGTTGCTGATTTTTTAAACGATATTGAGGTTAGCGTTATATATATATATATATGTATATATATATATATATATATATATTATATACAACATATATATAAAAAAGGGAGAGGAATAAGAGAGAGAGAGAGAGAGAGAGAGGCAGACAGACAGACAGGGGTATATGTTATGTAACGGATACACACAAACTTGTACTCTTGCATAATTTGACCCGGATCCTCGTGATTTCCCGTCAAGCCCTGATCGGGCGAGACTGGCAATCATCGGCGTCTGCCGAGCGTTGTTCAAATGTTGAAACGCTAATCCGACTTTAGTTTGTAACTGTAAGCAGACGACAATCGAATTGGAAGAAAGTAACTACTGAAAAAAGTGACAGCCATGAAAATAAATCTATGCACGATTGAAAAACAAATGGAAACGCTGATGCAGACAATTTCCTTTTGTCAGGAAAAGAAATTGCTTTCCCAAAGAATAAGATGCAACAAATGTAATCATAAATGTTTACTAAAAAAAAAATTGCGTAAAGAATGGCTTCTCCTGGTGGTGTATCAGTGGTCAGTGTAGACAGTGGGTGTCATTGCGCACAGGATCGTTTTTTGACGTTCCAATCTGGATATTGCAACTATAGTGAAAATCATCTTTTTATGGGCCTTCGAAATGGTGACTCTAAAAAATATTAAGAGGGAATGCGGTGTTATATCCGAACACACGTACACGGATTGGAAGAACTTTCTGAGGGGAAATTTGCCAGGAGTATTTCCAGAGGAATCCCCAGCAGATAGGAGGCCCAGGGCACACTGTAGAAATAGACGAATCCTTATTCAACCGGAGGAAACATAACGTTGGGAGAATCCTCGAACCTCTCTGGGTCTTCGGTGGCTATGATATCACCGACAAGGAGGGTTTTTTGGTCACCGTTCGAAATCGAAACCCTCCTTCCAATAATAAAAAAATACATTCTGCCGGATACAACAGTCGTTTCCGACTTTTGGAAGGCCTATAACAAAGTTGGGGTAGAAGGGTTCCAACACCTCACTATGAATCATAGTATTCACTTTGTAGACCCTACGAGGAAGACAACAACGAACCACGTCGAGAGGATGTGGAAGGAAGCGAAACAGCGTAACAAGCAAGGATGTGGGACCAGCCGGGACCCGGGAGCTTCTGAATACATATTTACTAGAATTTATGTGGAGACAAAAATCTGGAAACTATCCTTTTGTCTCCATCATAAATCATATTTCCGAAAGCTACCCGGTTGGGGAGCTTCCTCCCATTTCCTCTGCTCCATCACCTCTCTCTTTGCTGTTGATGGCCGATCGATAGTCGAACGAAGCAAAAGATTCCTAAGGAAATATCCTCCTCTTCAGAAAGTTCTTCCGCCAGCAAATAACAACCGTTAAAAAAAAAAAATTTTAAATCAATATTTTTGATAAAAAAAAATAATACTAATAATTAAAAAAAAAATTGTACATACACCTAACAATTATGCAGGTAAACAACTTTTTTTTTTTTGCAGATAAATAAAAAATAAAAAAAAACTTCTTGTTGATAATTATTTAAAAAATACTACAATAAATAAACATATTTGTTTTTTTAAAGGCAGGTTTCTTGTTATTATTTGAAAATTTTCAGGTTTTTTTTTTTTTCGTTTTGTTTTGCTTTTTTTTTTCCTTAGCCTACGTCTGTTGCGCCACTCAGCTGTCACCGATGATTGCCGGTCTCGCCCGATCCAGGCTTGACGGGAAATCACGAGGATCCGGGTCAAATTATGCAAGAGTACCCATAAACTAAAGGGAAACTAAGACACAGAACAGTGGAATGAGCTATGTTATTTCAATATATGTATATGTTTTATGAGCTATGCTATTTTATTAATATATGTATATGTTTTATGGGCTATTTTATTTTATTTATATATGTATATGTATTTAATTAATATATGTATATGTTTTTACTTCTTTATATTCTGACATAAGCTTGGTTTGATGAACGTTTTGTATGATATGATGCTTCGGGAACATTTCTCCTCATCAGATAATGCTTCACATAAACTTCATTAACCTCTCTCTCTCTCTCTCTCTCTCTCTCTATATATATATATATATATATATATATATATATATATATATATATATATATATATATCTGTGTGTGTGTGCGTGTGCGTGCGTATATATGTATATATATGTATATATCTTATATATATACTATATGTATATATATAGATATACATGTGTATATATATATATATATATATATATATATATATATATATATAGGCTGCTTTGTTATATATATAATATAAAGGCTGCTTTGTTAGGAGCGGCGAACTTTAAATTGACAACTGTATTTTCTTTAATTGCAGATTTAGCAAATATAGGTTACTTTGATTCACGATTAGTTGTGCAATTTATCATGAAGAGACCACAAATTGTGCACATTTATTTTGTTTGCATTTGATGAACGAATCATTCCACAAAATAGACAAATGTCAATTTAACACCTCGTCTGTGCGATTTAACGCCATTAGATTATTTTCTTTGGGGATATGTAAACTCTTATGACTTCGCTGATTAAGTAGACATAATAGACCGCTTACAAGACAACATTCGACGCGTTATTGCCGAAATACAATCTAATTTAATGCGTAGAGTTGTAAAAATTGGACTTCCAGATTACCCCATATACATGCGAGATGCATGAGGCAATGAGGCGTATGTCCGGATTTATGAAAGACAAAAATTAAAAATCTTTGGAATAAACCCCCATATTTGTATGATAAAAATATTTTTCTATGATTTATTTTGATTTAAAGTTCACTGTCTCTAAACAACAGCATATATATATATATATATATATATATATATATATATATATATATATATATATATATATTGGGACAAATTCAAACATTATGTCGTTTGAAAATTTTCACAAAAACAGCCTTTCGTCAGACTTATTGAATAAAAAACACTTTAACGAAGAAACATTATGGAAACCATTTCCCTTATAAGGAAATAAGGAAAAGAAAACAAGCGAAAATATTTTACATATATTTCATCCTTGCAAAGTTTTTTTTTAAAGATTTATGCTAGTATATATATATATATATATATATATATATATATATATATATATATATATATATACACTAGCATGGATACCCAGCGTTTCCGGGGTCGACATGAAGTTCGGCTTGGACACACCTGCTGTACAAAGAATATTTAGCAGTTTTTCATTATATGTCAACTTTATCGTTACCCCAACAAAAATTTCAAAAATAAAAGAACGGATGAAAACACGAAAATGTAGCCGTCTCCAAAAAGAAGAAGTACATGACAAACTCTCCATCAGATATTTAGACAGAATGAATGCGAAGAGAAGCTATTACCCGTATATTGAGCACCTTTTTATGACTATATACCAGTTTAAGCGAACTTCTTTAATGCTGCCTCAGTCTAGAAAGATTTGTTGACGGTATGTTGCAATGAAAAGAAACTGTAAATAATTCAGTTTTAAAAATACCAAAAAGTAGAATTTGTGTTAACCGAAATACACGTTTTTATGTTATAAAAATGATGAGTTATGACTTATTGTGTTATTAAAAGAATAAAAAAAAAAATAGCAGTTATGATGTAAAAAAAAAATGTGAAGAGAAAAGCTGGTAACAAATGTAAATGAAAGTGTTTTGTTTTTGTGTTAAATAAAGAATCGTAGTTGAATTGAAGTGTTTGTTTATTTTTAAATAAAAATCCACTGGACCTCAACATTAATTCCGAAATCGCGCTGGAAATTATTTTATTTAAACTAATTTAAAAAATAATGCTTGAAAGTCTGTGTAAATTGTTTTTAGTTTTAATATCTAATAAAGAAAAAAAAAAAGTTTGTTCCCAGGGGAAATAACTCAAACCGATTTATAAAAATTCGATGTCGGTAAAAATAAATTAAATTAAATATGTTTTCAATATGAATCAAATTTAAATAACAAACTTAAACAGAATACTTAAAACAATTCTCTCACTATAAACAATAACTAACACACCGCTATTTAATAAAATCGATTTTCCTTAATGTAATATGCAAATGACGTCACCTCTTAATCGTATATTTTGCTAGAATCATACTATATATAGGAATGAATGAAATAATAAAGTAATAGATCTTTTTTATATATTAATCAAATTGTGAACAAAAAATAGACAATCAGACAGGAACATGACTTTATATATATATATATATATATATATATATATATATATATATATATATATATATATATATTGTTTGTTTGTTTGTTTTTAATAAAAGTGGGAGTGCCTACAACCTGGCCCAGGGCCGCCAACAAGATTAAAAAATCAACCACCTGCTCTTAATGAATGACTTCAAGCTGTATGCCAGTTCAGATGCCGAATTAAGTGAGCTATTATAAATTGTACAAATCTTCTCTAAAGATATTCGTATGAAATTCGGTCTAGACAAATGTGACAAGTGCTCCATCAGAACTGGGAAGAAGATGCACATAAAAAACGTACAGTTTGATGAGGATGCCGAGATCACAGACCTCGAATAGCAGGAAAAATACAAATACCATAGAAGAAAACGATGCAATTCAGCATGGCAGACTGAGAGAAAATATAGGCAAAGAGTATATGCGCCGTGTAAGAAAAGTTTGTAAAACACAGCTCACAAACAAAAGAAAAAGTGACCAGCTATGCCAGTGGTGACGTATGCTTTGGCATTGTTGAATGGCCACAGAGAGACATTAACAGGCTAGACACTAAAACAAGGAAAATATTAACATTGTACAGAGTAATATAAAGAAACCAATGTCAACCATGACTGTATCTACCAAGAGGAACAGGAGGCAAGGGTTTGTCAGAGATTGACCATCAACCCCGAGCCACTATTGTGAGTACTGATAATCTCCCAGAATACAAACCTTTAAATCGTATATGAACACCAAGAAACAAGACCCAGAAGCAACTACCTCCATCACAAAACTGGCCAAACATCCAGTTCCAAAGTCTTTTGGGGAACTGCTATTATATAATGCGCCACAATGGAGTGTGTAAATATTTCCACTGGAAAAAACTGAATATCCAATGTAGTAGCAAATCTTGGGAACATGTTTACCAGAAAGAACAGTTGGAAATAAGTCATGCACTCTCCTCTATAACTACGAACTTCGTACAGCTACATATCTAGAAAAAGGGGGCTATTAGCCCATACATAGTGATATTGGATAAGAAGGAGAAAGTAGCAGCCCTAGTTGAAGTAAGCGTCCCTAATGATGCTGGCCTTAATAGAGCTGAGAGGGGAAAAATAACAAAATACCAAAGTCTTATGGACGACATTAAAAGAAATTGGAATCTTAAGGAGATAGTCATCATTCCAGTCATTGTAGGAGCAACTGGGCTAATGAAAAATAATTTCAAAAACTATCTGGCGAATATACCCGGTGAACCAAGTGCAAGAGAAATACAAACAATAAAACTTAAAGGGACGGTTAGAATCTTAAAAAGATCTCTCGGCCGGATATGCCCCATCCTCACAAAAAAAAAGTGATCAGAAAATAGAAACGAAAAAGGGATATAACTATTTAAAAAAAAACCCTTACTTCTTTTTATTTAAAAAGAAAATACAACTTTGTTATATATGGGTCGTGGGATTGCATTCACTAGCAAAAGATCTAACTAATTTGCATATTCTTTTAAACATTCATTTTAATTAATTCCCTATTAGTTTTTTTTTCCTTCGGTTTTCTTATGAGATGATCATCTTTAGTTAACTATTACGTGTAATTATATTCATGCAGATATTCTACATGATATATACTTGCATAATATTTGCGTAAGAAATTTATAGAAAATACAAAACTCTTTCCATAGATATTTATGTATGCGTATATATTTCTGTTTCAAAAATGTTGCCTACCAAACTATTCAGTCAGATTGTGGTATACGGACATGAAACTTCATATATAAAGTATTTGAATCCATGCGAAACTTTATATTTGGCTTTTAGCCCGGGAAAATCGATACAAAAGTGTGAAAATTAAAAAAAAAAAATGAAATTTTCCAGGTGTAGGTCGAACGCCGGCATTATGAATATGCATGCATAACATAGTAGCTATTGGTTCATGTTTTAATGTTTAGCCTTGCAGCAAACCTGTCTTCATAGCTCAGTCATTAACGGCAAACAAAAAAATAAATCGAAAGCTAAATGTTTGGGTTTCGATTCTTGGCGGTGGCACACGAGTCATTTTTAAAATCACTACTATATATTCGATCCAATATAATATAATTATAAATATGAAATCTGCATCAATCAAAATATCATATTTAAGCATATTTTACGATTGGGCAATGCCGGACGACCTGCTAGTGTGTGTGTGTGTGTGTGTGTGTATATGTGTGTGTGTGTGTCAAAATAAAGACGAAACGTTGATGAACACATAACTTGATTTGTTCCTTTTTTATTTCTCTCTCTATATATATATGTGTGTATGTGTGTGTGTGCGTGTGTGTGTGTGTGTGTGTGTGTGTGTATTAATCTGACGTATTTGAATTAATATCGACTCAACGTAGTTTTTCGTATAATTCTAAAGAAATAAGCGATGACATGAATCGTGATAAAGACGGCAATATATATATATATATATATATATATATATATATATATATATATATATATATATATATATATATATGCGTAGTCGTCAAATATTTCCCTTCAGGATGATACAACGCGTAACGACCTATATTAACTATAATTAAGGTCAATTAAAAAAATAACTCAGCTGTGAGAATGGTTTACATTCGAAGAATTAAATATTTCTTTTGTTATTTACAAAACCTGAATAAATACGCGGTTTCCCGAGGACTTTTCAAATATAGAACAACAAAAACAGGTGTTTTTTTTGGGGGGGGGGTATTTTTATTTATTTATTTTTGCTTTGTTTTTTCAGATGCGCCAGTTTAATCAGCGCGTTTAGCGTTTAGATTTTTTTTTTAATTAATGCGTCATCGCTCATCATCGTCAAAAGGTAGAAAAATTTCAATGAGTTTGCTAGGTGGACGATGAGGATTGGAGGCGGTGGTTGAAACTGGGAGGAATTTGATTACTATTCTTATACTATTTGTGTGCGTGCTTTTGCTGATTCTTTTACTATTCTTTTACTGTTTGTGTGCGACAAATTAAAGCACGACAAATTAAGGCACGACAAATTAAGGCACAATAAATGTACGACAATTGCTTTTGCTGATTCATTATTCGTGTGATAATTAGGCATGTTATTCGAGCAATCCGAGATTCTTATGTTAAGAAAAACGAAAAAAAAAAGAAAATTGATTTTAATTTAGACGGGTTGGCATGCAGTGTTTTTCGCTAAATATCTTTGTAAAAGTAAACAAGTAATGTTTTTAACGGATTGAAATTTGAGGATATTAAGTAATTTATTGATATATTTATTTTGCATTGTCATATTGTTGGTAAAAATTTATTATTAATAAACACTTTTATATATATATATATATATATATATATATATATATATATATATATATATATATATATATATGTATATATATATATATTTATATTTATATATATATATATAATGATTATCTTTCTTTTTAAACGTATGGAAACCTTTTCTGTTTATTATTGACTCGTAGTTTTTAAAAATATTTTCTCTAAGTCTGAAAAATAAACTTGTTTATGTTTATACAAAAGTTTTTAACGAAAAAAATACAAAAGCAATTTATCATGCATGAATTTGTCGTGCCTTAATTTGTCGTGTCTTAATTTGTTGTGCCTTAATTTGTCCTGCCTTAATTTGTTCTGCCTTAATTTGCCATGCCTTAATTTGTCATACCTTAATTTGCCATGTCTTAATTTGCCATGTCTTAATTTATCGTGCCTTAATTTGCCATGGCTTAATTTGCCATGTCTTAATTTATCGTGCCTTAATTTGTTGTGCCTTAATTTGCCATGTCTTAATTTATCGTGCCTTAATTTGCCATGTCTTAATTTGCCATGTCTTAATTTATCGTGCCTTAATTTGCCATGTCTTAATTTGCCATGTCGTAATTTATCGTGCCTTAATTTGCCATGGCTTAATTTGCCATGTCTTAATTTATCGTGCCTTAATTTGTTGTGCCTTAATTTGCCATGTCTTAATTTATCGTGCCTTAATTTGCCATGTCTTAATTTGCCATGTCTTAATTTATCGTGCCTTAATTTGCCATGGCTTAATTTGCCATGTCTTAATTTATCGTGCCTTAATTTGTTGTGCCTTAATTTGCCATGTCTTAATTTATCGTGCCTTAATTTGCCATGTCTTAATTTGCCATGTCTTAATTTATCGTGCCTTAATTTGCCATGTCTTAATTTGCCATGTCTTAATTTATCGTGCCTTAATTTGCCATGGCTTAATTTGCCATGTCTTAATTTATCGTGCCTTAATTTGTTGTGCCTTAATTTGCCATGTCTTAATTTGCCATGTCTTAATTTATCGTGCCTTAATTTGCCATGTCTTAATTTGCCATGTCTTAATTTATCGTGCCTTAATTTGCCATGGCTTAATTTGCCATGTCTTAATTTATCGTGCCTTAATTTGTTGTGCCTTAATTTGCCATGTCTTAATTTATCGTGCCTTAATTTGCCATGTCTTAATTTGCCATGTCTTAATTTATCGTGCCTTAATTTGCCATGTCTTAATTTATCGTGCCTTAATTTGCCATGGCTTAATTTGCCATGTCTTAATTTATCGTGCCTTAATTTGTTGTGCCTTAATTTGCCATGTCTTAATTTATCGTGCCTTAATTTGCCATGTCTTAATTTGCCATGTCTTAATTTATCGTGCCTTAATTTGCCATGTCTTAATTTGCCATGTCTTAATTTATCGTGCCTTAATTTGCCATGTCTTAATTTATCATGCCTTAATTTACCATGCCTTAATTTGTTGTGCCTTAATTTCTCCTGCCTTAATTTGTCATACCAATTAAATCTTTCCTTATAGAAATTTTTGGATGTGTTTAAATTAAGATTAATTTATCCAATCTCAGCATTTACGGTGAAAATACTATTTTTAATGCAAGCATTGGTACAGGCGGAAGAACAGGGTCTCTTATATGTGGACGCAACTAACGTACCATAATAGAGCGTACGCGCTTTCCTTAACAGTGCACGCACCCTTGAGAAATCTGCAACAATGTCGAGTGCGGTATTTATGAAGTGCGAAAATTTCATTTGTGTTTTTACGCCATCATATCACCCTTGGCAAAGACTTAGGATTAATTTTGAAATCGAGGCCACGAATTTTCTTCTTTCTGTTTTTCTTTCTTTCTTTCTTTTTTTTAAACTGGAAGCAGACAACCAGGTTATGATGTAGAGATAAAGAAAGAAACCGTGTTCAAGTCCTAAAATAAGTGGAAAATGTTGCGAGAGACATCCTTAAGTAATGCCTCCTATTTTTATTCCGCGTGAATGGATTAGAAGGGTTACAAATTGCATTGTTTATGATGACTGAACTTACTCATTCATGGCCTGAAAGTTTCATCTTTCTCTCACAGATATTGACGGCGTGAGACTCTAAAAATGCAACCCATGTGATGAACGTTCGTCAGAAGCAGAGATGCGTAATTGAATTCCTCCATGCAGAAAAAATTGAATCGATCAACATTCGCGGCACCTATTAAAAGTTTACGAAGGCAATGCAGTTGATATCAGCACAGTCAGGAGACGGGCTCATCGATTTCAGAATGGCGATGTGTGTGACAAAGCGCGCGTCGCACTTTTACGATCGAAGCATCAAAAGAGGCTAGCAAAAGCGCATTGAGAATGGTGGTGACTATGTAGAAAAATCAATTTTGGTGTACAAAAGGTCATTCGTTGTAATGGTACCACTCGTGTCTTCGTAGCTCTTTAACCTTTTAGTTTTTAAGTTACAAAATAGGAGACTTTACTTTTGAAACGTCTTTCGTAATAGCGAAAGCTATGAAGGTTGAACAATAAGAGCAAGGAAAATAAATTAACAGCGACAGTCATAGCCTTATTTCTGAAAAATTATATATTTATTTTTACAATTAAACTAGCAAACCTCCGAGCGTTGCCCGGTTCAGATATGATAATTTAATTTATGCAAATTTATTATTTATTGTCAAAGCCAATTCTCTGTTGAATATATATTGTACCCAATATATAGTAGTGATTTCAAAAGTGTTTAAAAAAATACGATTTGGGTTCTATTAGCTAGAATCGAATCCAAAGCACTTGGATTTTTAGCGTTATGCTCTACCATGCACATTAAGATGACGTGCGCATCCATGCTTTATAAATGAACCGACTTAAACGCATACATTTATATTTGCGTAAGCGTAGAACTTACACATTTAGTAGACTTATGTCTGCCAAGTTCCATTTTTTTCACCTCCTTAGACTCTATTTTCCGGTTAAAAATCAAATCATATTTGTTTTACACGTACAAGTCCTCTACATGTTAAGTTTCAAGTGTGTAGACCAACAATTGACAAAGTAATTTGGTATGGACTGTTCCGCAGAAAGAAGCACTCTGAATTGGAACAAAAATAAAAGTTTACCAATCCTAGAAGGATTTCATTTCACTGACTGGAGTCAAAACAGACAAAGTGTTACATCCAGTCAAAGTGTTGCCATATCTGTGGGATATGCTAATCAGAAACTGTTTTCTTGTCTTGACAGAGTACAAAATTGAATTCGCAATCTAATGAAAAGTGAAATATACTACTTTCTACATTCCTGTTCTACTAGTTTTTCTCTACTCTATCATTATCTCTATAGAATGTGTCCCACTAAGCTCCAATCTTTGGTTCGATCTTGAAGACATATTAGAGCCGGGCAATGTCATAAGATGTGCTTGTTGACGATTATTAAAATCATTTTAATATTTGTAGAAATTGAATGTCAAAAATTATGTTATCATAGCGAAATAAATATTTACAGATAAAATTATTCATGTTAAAAAGTTTTAATAAAAAAGAAATGTTAGTTTTCATAACTGGCACAAACAATAATTTTAAAATAGGTCTGACCTCTAGAGTCCGACGTAGTTTGACGTAGAGCTGATGTTGAAGCATTTCTCCTAACAAATACCCCGGATATCTTAGCACTAAGTGAGACTAACCTACACTCCTCCATCCCCTCTAACTACTTTAACATGCCTGGATATCTCCCACTCTGCCGTAAGGACTCTGACAGACATATGCACGGACTTGGAGTTTACATTCGTAATACCCTTCCCTTGACTAGAGAAACCAACCTAGAAACGGATGATCAAGCCTTTATGTGCTTTAGACTAATCATGCAACACAACATTAGCTACTTTTACTTTCTCTACCGCTCTCCCTCGACCCAAGACTGCACCATAATAAACAAAGTATCTGACAGCATAGACACAGCACTCTCCTTCGACACTAGCGCCCAAGTACATGTATTTGGTGACTTTAATGTCCATCACAAAAACTGGCTTGGATTCTCTACTTATACAGATGCAGCAGGCAGCGCAACTCATAGCTTCTCTGTATCTCACTCCCTATCGCAAATTGTTACTTTCCCAACCCGCTTCCCTGATCAGGAAGAGCAACACGCATCACTATTAGATCTGTTTTTGATCACAGTTCCTGATGATTGTGTAACGAAAGCCGACAGCCCACTTGGGAACGCTGATCATGCGGTAATAATGGTTGAAATCGCCCTAAACTCCAGACCCAAAACTGAAGAGCCAGTGCTCAAAACAACGAGATATTATAAAAAGGCTGACTGGGAAGCTATCAGAGATCTTATCAGAGACGCCCCATGGGGAAATATTTTTTCTCTTCCTGCTGAACAGTGTGCAACTGAGACCACTGAATGGTTCAAAACTGCAATCGAAGCGCATGTTCCCATGCGGAAATTCTATAGCAAGCCCCACTCTCCCCAATGGTTTACTTCGACTTGCGCAACTGCCATTGCTCAAAGGCAGCATGCATTCCGCAGGTTTAACCGACATAAGTCCAGTTCAAACAGACAAAAGTACATAGAAGCTAGAAGTAACGTTAAGAAAGAAATAGCGACAGCTAAGAGGGAATTTACGGAAACCACTAAAAAACGCATCGAAGCACAAAAATTAGGAACTCGTGACTTCTGGAAAATCTATAACAGTGTAGTAAATAATGGGCAATCAACAATTCCCCCACTAACCAACAATCACGAGGTTCTTTGCTCAGCAACCGAGAAGGCTAACATGCTTGCCAGTCGGTTTGCCTCCAACTCTACACTGGACCCTCTAAACCACCCCCTACCTGACTTTCCTATGCGGACAGACGCCACGCTAGACGATTTGGAAATCACCCCTGCTCAGGTGCATGCTATCATAAAAAACCTTGACACTTCCAAAGCATGTGGACCCGACCTCATCCCAGCTGTGCTATTAAAAAAGTGCTCAGCCGAAGTAGCTCCAGTTCTCTCCAAACTCTACAACAAATGCCTTAATGAATCTTGCTTTCCGAGCTGTTGGAAAACTGCTTCTGTGGTACCAGTATTCAAGAATTCTGGCGAAAGAACTGACCCATTAAATTATCGCCCTATTAGCCTCCTCCCACTTTTTGCCAAAATATTTGAGACCTTAATTAACCATGCTCTAGTCCAGCACCTTACAGATGCTAAACTTCTGACCGACCATCAATATGGATTTAGACAAGCCCGTTCCACGGCAGACATCCTCACTGTAATCTCTGAACGCATATACCATTCACTGGACAAAGCGGGAGAGGGCAGAGCGGTAGCTCTAGATATATCTAAGGCTTTTGACAGGGTATGGCATGAGGGTCTCCTCAGGAAGATTAGATCTTACGGTATCACCAGGTAGAATACTTAACACAATTAAATCCTTCTTAGATAAGAGAAAAATCCAGGTTGTCCTCGACGGTCGTACGTCTAAACAATATAATATAAATGCGGGAGTGCCCCAGGGATCTATCCTTGGTCCTCTGCTGTTCCTGATATTCATAAATGACCTCCCCGACAAAATTGCCTCTGAGATGGGTATATATGCTGATGACACCACACTCTATAGCAGGCACGACAGGAAAACAAATGAACATATATCTAAAGTAATGGCAGAAACACTAGAGGATGACCTCAAATCAGTAGTGGAATGGGGACAAAAATGGATGGTAACGTTCAATGCCACCAAGACAAAAATGGTTTCATTCAATAATTACAAGAAACCTTCTCTACCACCTATAGCAATGGCCAACAACTCTTTAGCTGAGAGTACGTCTTTCAAGCTCCTTGGCCTAACGTTCACAGGAAACATGAGCTGGAACAATTACATCGAGGGCATTGCCAGGGCCGCTGCGAGGAAGGTGGGCTCTCTCTACCGTGCTAGAAAACTTCTAACACCCGAAAGTATCCTGTACCTCTATAAGGCCACTATTCGCCCATGTATGGAGTATTGCTGTCACGTTTGGGCCGGTGCATCGGCTACTAGTCTCTCGCTCCTTGACAGGGTTCAAAAGAGAGTCACAAATCTGATAGGCCCTAAACTGGCATCAAAACTTCAGCCTCTGTCCCATCGTCGAAACGTTGCATCCCTCTGCCTGTTCTACAAGTATTATAATGGTGAATGCTCTGAAGAACTGCAAGCACTTGTGCCCCCACGACGTGAACACCCTCGACAGACCCGACAAGCTACAAAATCCCACCCCCACACTGTAGAGATCCCTAGATGTAAAAGATCTTTCTACTCCAGTAGTTTCTTCCCCAGAACTGCTAGGCTTTGGAATTCCATTCCAGGTCACTGCTTCCCCAACTGTACTGACATGCATAAGTTCAAGTGCAACGTGAACCAACATCTCGCTGCCCTAATCCCTACATAGTACCCCAGTAGATGTTTCCCCTGATAGTAGCCCCCTACATTAAAGTGGCAATGTTTGGGGTGAAAATGTAATAAAAAAAAATAAAAAAAAGATCACTTAGGATGACGTGAATCCCAGGAGAGAGCTTGGAAACGTATCAGTTGGTCTAGAGTTGGGAGTGTCGGAAACGCCCTTCATGGGATTAATGGACTATATCATGATGTCACTTCCTCTGGTGACGTCACTTCCGGTAACGAGTACCAGTGCCCAGTAGTCAGAAATTGGTACGCGGCCAAGGAGGTCGTGTGCAAACGCCCAACAGTTAATGAATGGTATTGCTCAATCCGCCTTGCCTGTAATATATGTGAATACATGTTTGTTCCTAAAAGTCCTGTGTTCATTTCGTTTTATTACCATTTAACACCATAACAGAGTCAGAGTCAGTCAGAGTCAGAAGGAGAAAAACAGTAGTAGACAGTAATGGATCCAAGCAGGAGAAAATGCCAATAGTAAAAAGCGAGGACCAACGTTACACCTTTCCAATGGGGGAAACATCCGAAATAAAGCTGCTGTAAATACCACCAAGACTTCAAGTTGTACGAATCTTTATTAGCAGCTTTTCCGATGTTCCGTCAAATCAAGGTCAACCCAAGATGGACCAGGTATGTTTCTCATTAGCCGATGTAAAGCCCCAGAGACTGTTATTTTTTCTTGTTTGTTATGGTTGTTATATGTCCTGTTTGGTCTGGGCGATAAATAGGCACATTCATATCTAGACGATCAATATATATACACGTCAATAAACACATCATATATACACACATCATATAGATGACTGTAACACGTATATACACTCTCATACAATCTAACGATTAGAAGACTCATGTATACATGTTATACACCTACCGGCTACACAATATTCACAGCAGGAACTCATCTTATTGCCACAACTGAAAATAAAAATTATTTTTTCTGTGTTAAATCAAGCATCAAGTAATTTCTACGAACAGTATTTCTTTTTCAATAACTTCCCTATCTGTAAAAACATATTACCGCTGGACTACTTCCCTGCAGACTATAACGTTGTCATCTTCAAATCCAATGTCAATCAACTACTTGTCACACACCGTCATCAAAATCAATCATATTTTTCCATTCTATTAATAACTTTTAATCGCGTCATAATAATCTTTATCGTTCAACTGGCAATCGATCCATCAAATTTAATTTTATCCTTGAATGGCTTTTGGCCTTGATAAATGATGCCTTATTATTAAAATAAAAAATACAATAGTTTTTCTCAATGTAAATACGTGAAACTACAAAATATATTTGCCATAATGGTAAGAGTGTTCGCTTGTAGGCCAGGAGAGCAGAGTTCAATCCTCGGTCGTCATACTAAAGAGTTAAAAGCTGGCATATGATGCCCCCCCTTGCTAAACACTCAACATTAAAAAGTGAGGATTAAGGATAAGTGGAGTTTTCTTCTACATCTTGGTGTAACAGCTAACGAAAAGGGGACCTTCTGGTTGCCTTCGACTATGGCCAATTACTTTTTTCATTACAAAGTATCAAACTAAATTGAAGAATTTAATTATATTTCTAGTCGGGAATTTCAAGTCAATTTTCTCATCAAAATGATTGAATTCAAATTATGGTTTTGTTGTTTCTTTGTTTTGTTGTTTCTTTGGGTTTTTTTTCCATCGATGTTAATCGCAACTAAAGTTTGACTTTGTAATTGCTGTCATTATGTTCTTGTAGGCAATCTTTGTGTTGCTAATCTCAACCTCATGTTATCGTTATTGTTTAGTCTCCCCCCCCCGGTTTAATTTTATTAGCGCTATCACAAAATTGGTTGATTTCTGTGTTTGTTACGAGTTTGGGAGGTTATTAGGTTGTACAATCATTATAAAAGAACTAGCAAGCAAATTCAATGAATAAAAAAATATGCCAAATTCAGCATATTTTCCTATTTGAAAATATATTTATTCGTAAGTTAATTTGATTGTAGTTAACCGTTCATATCTCTCTACCCCTCTCTTTCTTTTTATCTATCTTTCTCTCTATTTCTCTATCTGTCATACAAACACCCATGTATTATTATTTGTATTCATTAGTTCTCACACAGGTCATCAGAGATCACTCACGGTATTATCTGAAACCTAAAATAATTAAAACACACAATATGGGAAATTTTTAAACATAACTCAATCCCAAAGCTGAAAAATATTTCATCATGTACTTTTTGTAATTAAAACATAAAGGATAAAACACATTAGAGAAAACACCCTCATACAATAAACTTAGATTTACTTTAAGATATACTATGACAAGTAAGAAAAATATATTGTCTAAAACAGAAATTCCTGATAAGAGATTGGTTATAAGCCGAAAATTGGAAAATTTAAATAAATGAATGTTTATATTATTCCTTAATCGGAATTCATTTTGAAATGAGCATTATATATATTAATTTATTTTTATTTAGGACTATTATTCTCATTTTTATTAAATAAACAACCAATAAAGATGGAAAAAAAAACAACTAATAAAGATGAGAATAATAGTCAGAAATAAAAATAAATTAATATATATAATGCGCATCTCAAAAATGAATTCCAATTAAGGAATAATATATATACCAATCGGTACGGACCCGACTATGGAAGATCAGATAAATAAACGTGGATTTATAAGATCAAAGAATCCAACCTTGATCCCCCTTCGGGACCCATGGCGCAGTTAATAGAGACGTTGAATCTATACGGTTCCAGATGAGCATTGCCTGAAGATAGCGGTTTCAATCCTACCCAAAGCGTGCCAGAGGTTTACTTGGCCAAAACGTGGTGAGACGACAACAACTACGGATGGCAGTGATTGCTGAGAGTGCAGTTAGGAGATTCGAAGTTCCTATCCGTCGCGGTTACCACCTGACGAAGGCCAGTGGAATAGTTCGCCGAATGTCGTGAAAAACAACAACCAATAAAGATGAAAAAAAAAACTAATAAAGATGAAACTAATAGTCCGAAATAAAAATAAATTAAATGAATGTTTATTTAAAAAATAAAGAATATCTTACGTGTCTGATCTTCTAACCGTCATGTTTTGAATTTCATTTTCTCCGTACTTTTAAAAAGTGGATATCTATTAAAATATATTTCCATGTATGATAAAATGACTGCAGAAATTCCCCTCTGGACCAAAATATCATAGGTTTGCAACAACAGATGCCACATACAAATTCAATACATCTAGGCTAATAGCCACTATCTTATGCAGTTTTTGAACACAATTTTAGAAACATTTAGTTATGATAATGAAATACTAGATTGTATCCTACGAGCAACATCATCATAATCATAATCGCAACATCTTTAGAGGAAGGAGTCCCTATTTTTCTCCCTAAATATTTAGTCTTACCACTGTTACCAGGTGTCACCGGGACGAATTGTACACGTTCCACAGGTTCTGTGATTACACCGTCCGTAACTGGCTCATACATACATAGACCAAACATAATCCTTCCATTTTCCGTTTCAAAAATAATAGTAAAGGCCCCCTCAACAAAATCCGTCCATTCTGATTGACTTAGCTTTGAAAATTCTCATTTTCCGGAATCCAGTTCTTCGCTTTATAAACGAACGATTACTAACATTCAATTATGCCATTACCAAGAGCATATTATTTCTCCCAGCATCAAGTTCATTTAATGCATAGGTAATTTCAGTCATGTAAGATTGAAAAATACAAGAGAGAAAATCATTAAACGAAAGTTAAATAATCCGTTCACTTGCTTTTTTAAAAAGTTTAAAACACGTTATCCACTATAAAAATCTCTTTCGTCAACGTCTTTGTCCCCCCCCCCAAATATTTGCGTTTTTATATCAAGATTTCTCCTAAAAACAAAAAAAAAAAAACAAAAAAAAAACAAATTAAAAAATCAATGCGATTTTTTATTTTATCTTTTCCATGCGATTTGACGACATTTATAGGTTTTTCGGTATTATGATAATGAATATCGCATGTAAAACTGTCGCTGACAAATAGTTTTTATGTAATATTGTAATGCTTTCCGACGGCCAGCCAAACAACGCACGTGTCCGCATTGTTTGCCTTATGGCAAGACTATTTGTCAGCGGCAATTTTACATTTGTTATTCGTTTATAGATTGCCCGAAAACCTTTAAATGTCGTCAAATTAAGGCGGTGAGAAACAAATGATTTAACTTTTTTGAAACTTGAGCATTACCTTTATTATATTGCCATATTGAAGATGTTAACTGTGCACTTGAAGAAGTTATTTTCCACATTTTTGCGTTTTTTTTTTATTATTATACCGAAAAAAAAAATACGGAAGTTTTTTTAACGAAATAAAACAAGCTTATTTTTTGCCAACAATTTTATTTCCACAGCATATTTCTTTAATAAAATATAGATTTTTTTTTTCGGAACAAATCGTAATGAAAAAGACGCGATTATTTGAAAGCCAAACTCTTCAATATATGCATATATATGAAATGTGTCGGTTTAAAACATCACCAATCTACACAAGCACACAAAAAATAAAAATAATGATGTGTAAAATACATAAATGTTTATATATTTACAAACAGACTTTGTCTTTTTTTTTTTTTTTTTTTACTTCGGCATTTTGTTTGTGAAAATCTGGCCATAGTTATCAATTTGGCCTTTTTAGGCCTTTTTTTTCGGAAAGATTTTACTTCAAATATTTAGTAGAGTATGGCAACCCAATAAGGGTCAGCTATTGGACACGTTTACCCTTTTAGAACCTTTAAAACACACATAACTTTCAGATTGCAAAATGAATAAAACAAAAGAATTGGTGAACCTAAACTGTGCTGCCCCTACCATTTATTTATTTTTTTTATTTTTCACTTATTCGTAATTTTTCAGGCGATTATCAGCGCTTACAGGCTTAAATTTGAAATTATAATGTTCTACTTCAGTAAACATCCATTTTGATTAAGCAATTTTTCCTTTTCAATTTTTCATAAATTTTTACGGCGCTTATCATAGATTACACGCTTAGCTTTCACATTAAAAAAATACCTTGGAAAAAAATAAACAAAAAAGGAAAGCATTTAACGGCTAAGGACAGCATTAACAACTGACATCGCAAAAAAGTTTGTGTTCCATTTATTAGAACGTGATTATTACAAATCAATACCCGACTATTACAGTCATTAAAAATACTACCTTCAATTTCTTTTTTCATCTGCAAATTAAGCCCGATGTACTCGATGATAATTGCCGGAAAAAAATTAAAATAAAGTTAAAAGGAAAATTTTGAATGCTATGGGAATCATTGTTCAGGTCTACAGCAGTGTTTTTTTGTTTTTTGTTTTTTTAGGGGGGTGTTTCTTTTCCTTGTGACACAATGTTTCCTCTGAAATAAATGCACTGGGTTATAATAAAAATTTCTACCAAGGCCTTCAACACTACAAATAATCCATTTGTGTAGATTTTGGACAAATTAATTGTTGTGTAAACCTCTTACGACGAAAACTACGAGAGCATCCATTATATATATATATATATATAAAATATATATATATATATATATATAAAATATATATATATATATATAAAATATATATATATATATATAAAATAAAAATAAATAAAAATAGAGGTAAATTAAGAACAAATTAATTTATAATTAGATATTAAGCAGAAATGAATTGTAACTTAATGACTTGTGACTATCGATTGTAATAGTTTTTATACTAAGATTTTATATAATAAACGTATATCAAACATTAATTAATTTAGAATATAAACTGAATTAATCATTGAATACTATTAAGTAAGAGACATTAGAACTGTATAAACATTAGAGGGATATAGATGGAAATGGGTTATGTATGATAAAAAAAATGTTAAAAACATAAGTTAATATAGCGATGGATTTGTTCTAAGGGCGATAATTCCATCATACTTGAAATTGAATTAATTCTAACTTTGTACGCTTAAGGCAAACAATTGAGTATTTAGCGTAATTATAAATTTCAACCAAACATAATTATAGGTTTAGAATTAACTAATACTAAGAATTATAATTGAAATAGTAATAAACTTGATTATAACAGTTAAGTGAACTTAATTATGTATGGTTTCAAATTCAAATTAATAAATAATTTAATGCAACCGTAAATTGTAAATTGTTTGTTTTTTTAGTTTAGTTTAGTTTACTTTCTTATATGAAAACATGTGTAATAGTTGATAATTATTGATGGCATTTTCATAAGTATGAATACATTAATTAGAATTAATAAATTTATTAATTATTAAACGGAACATTTTGACAGAATATTCCTAAATCAATAGAACTTGTTAGTAGGAATAGATGGGTTTAGTGACTTTATTCTTAAAATTCAAAATGGCCTAATGGAAACATATAAGGTATTTACAGCTTCTCTTTCAATTTTCGGATTTTAATCATGTCAAAACGCACTTTATTTCCTTTGAACGTATTGATTGTTGCTATTTCTTTTGATGAGTTACGGGCAAATAGATTCACTGATTGATATAATTATTAAGTGATTCATTTTGCGCTACTAAGCAGATACTGCCAAGAATTATAAATGTCAACTGAATGAATGTCAACGGAATAAATTATAAGATGGTCAACATCATGAACTTTGGAATATAGTCTGTTGTCATTCATTATATTGCTCTGTAATTACATTGAGCTTTTTAAATAAGGATTAGTATATATTATAAGGAAGTAAAATATATCCACAGATATATATATATATATTAGTGTGGGGACGATTATTCGGAATCGGGAATCGGAAAAATCGGAAGATTTGGGGATATCGGAATCGGTATCAGAATCGGAAAACTTGATGCCTATTTTTCTATTTGATTTTGTTTAAACCAAACTCTTCCGTTGCTGGTAATAATGATAAAATAATAAATATTTATTATTTTTAAATTACCAGTTAAGCTAAAATCGATAGATCATCATCCACAAGTGTATTTTTACGTTTACGAAAATATCTGCATATTTAACATTTGTGTTTTTACAAAAATCAGAGGAAATAACAATCTTAAATTAAATAATTAGAGATTTATAAAGAATCGGAATCGGTAATTGTATCGGAATTAGGAGTTTAGCTCAGAATCAATAATTCTATCGGAATCGGGAAAAATATTGGAATCATCACTAATATATATATTTGTATATATATTAGTGGCCTGGCAAGTCTACAAGGGAGACAACCAAGCAAAAATTAAGCAAAATTAATTCCAAAGCAGTAAATCCGAAGCTAGCCTTCCAGGACACTATATATATACAAATGTAGGCAAATTTGGGCATATTTTATTGATTTCAAAATGTAGTTTCTTTTTGCAAATCGTAATAAAATTTCAACCATAGAATAGTATTATAATCGTCAAAAAGCCTGCAAAGTTTCATGTTTCGCCTAATAGAATCAAAGATATGAGCATTTCAATATTCAATTTGGCTACGAGTATATATATATATATACGAATATTGGCTGAAGAGAGCTTGGTAAGGATACCTTAAACGGGCCTTATTATCGGGCTTGAAACCGACGGTACCAATGATCTGTCTCAACTAACAACTTTCTGTACACAAAATATAAATACGCTCTTAAAATTTGGATTTTCCTTTTAATTGAGCACTCTGCTAGAACTCTTTTTCAAAAAAAAAAATAATCATATATATATATATATATATATATATATATACATATATATATATATATATATATATATATATATATATATATATATATATATATATATATATATATACTGCACGTGAAATGTTTGTGGTAGGCGGTGCACAATCTCCAACACATATCTCCTGGGTCGACATTCTTAAATACCAGTGGCAAGTGAAGTGTATTTACAAGACGACTGAAAACAAATGCCGATATAAGCGGAGAGCACATACAGCGCCAAGAATTCCCAAATGGCAACCCATATGGTACTTACCAGGCTTAACGTTGCTTAACTTCGGTGCTCTGACGAGAACCGGGGGTGTCAAAGAGATTATTTTTTTATTTGTTTTTGATTATGCCGTATATATATATATATATATATATATATATATATATATATATATATATATATATCAGCGACTATTGATCTGAATTTAACAAATGAAGGCTCGTTGAAAAGCTAATGACCTGACTTGTGTAGTGAGCTATGTAACATTTGCCTTTAAGCTCGCACATTATGAGGATCATCCAGAGCCTATTTTTGGGACGTTTTGTGGTCGTAAAATGTTTCAATGATAGTCATTTGTTTTCCTAGTTTTGAATATGAATTACAAAATATCTGATATTTCCTCCAAAATCTCTGGCTTTAATGGAGGGGAGACTAAAACTTTCTGCTATGGTTTCAAATGATCTGAAATAACAGCAAGGGCTCAAATCAAGTTATTAAGTTAGATCCATGTCTAATGAACCTATATCTAAAATTTCAAGTGTTAAGACCGAAAATTGTCGGAGGAGTTTGGTAGAGTTCTCAAAAATCAAATCGTTCAACTTTGACACCTTAACAGCGAAATTTCTGGCCGGAAATCGATCAGTTCGATGTTCCCAAATCTTAGTACCCCGTATATCAAATTTCGAGTCTGTAGACTAAAAATTGACAGAGTTATTGCGTAGAGAAACGTACACAAACAGACAGATACACAGACACACAGACAGACACACAGACACGTTCACTTTTATAGATATATAGACTAGCATTTCAGCCCGGCGTTGCCCAGGTGTTTGGATGTGTATGTTGAGCAAAAAAAAAAATCGTGGTAGTAGGAAGGCGGGCTCGAACCCGTACCGCAGAGGAGGAAAAGAACGGAAAAAATCCTGACGTCTATGCTGTTACGACCACTGCCAAACCGGAAGTGACGTTTTTTAAAATTAAGGCTAGACAATTTAAAGGAGAGGATTACTTTCAAAAATATCGGCGAAAAAAGTGACCCTCCCCCTGTAGAAAAGTGCCCAGTTTAAGGTGAAGATATTAATGATTTTAGCCAATTTTTCGATATTTGTCGTCTGAAAGGTCGAACTTGGTAAAATCCGTCGCCTCTGTCGCAAGTTTTGGGCAGACATGCAAACATACATACATACATACATACATACATACATACATACATACATACATACATACATAGATATATTGGTAACTAAAAATGTTCGACCCAAACCGATTAAAAAGCTTGCCCTATCTCTGAATACCCTTTATGTAAAATTTCAAATGTTTAGACCAGAAATTGTCTGAGTAATTTGGTAGAGACCGCAGAGGTCAATTTTTTTTTAAATTTTGACCGCTAGTATGACCCCTTAACATTTATTGTTTTGGGCTCAAATCAAGTTATTAAGTTAGATCCATGTCCAAGGAACCTATATCTAAAATTTCAAATGTTTGGACCCCCAATTGCCGGAGGAGTTTGGTAAAGTTCTCAAAGGCCAAGTTTAAATGTTTTGTTTTCAATTTTGACACATAAGCAGTAATTTTTGCCGGCTAAAAACAAACTTGAAGTATTCTACATGTCTAAATATAGTATACATCAAATTTCAGCTCTTTGCTCCGCGTATTCGGGGGAGTGTTTGATAGAGACTTTTCGCACACACATCGACAAAGTTATATATATATATATATATATCCGGCGTTGCTCGTTATTAAACGAAACGTTAAATTCCTTTAAGAAAAAAATGAAGTAAAGAAACGGAAAGAAACTGAGACATTGCATGCTTGTTTTCTTTTTCTAAATAGTTCACTTCTTGTAAGTAAAAAAAAAAGGAAGAAAATACTCGAGCTGAGATCGAAAACAAAAACCAAAAGACAGTGAATCAAGTACGATAACCATTAAGCTTGGTTGACACGAGTTTTTAAAAGTGTATTCAAGCCTACTTATTTTTAACATAATGTGAACGATTCGCGCATGCGCAGTCGTGAAAAAGTTGACAAACAGATAGAAATTCGATGAAACCCGAATACCCCATTTTCAAAATGACCCCTCAGCGGCACTTTTTTAAGGGTGAACCCCGATTAAAAAGTTTGAATACTATATACCAAATTTCAAGTCTGTGCATCAAAAATTCGTTGAGTATATAGGTTCAGAAGTGTCTTCACACACACACACACACATTCTCTTTCTCTCTCTCACACACCCACACACCCACACGCACACGCACACACACACACACACACACACACACACACACACATATATATATATATATATATATATATATATATATATATATATATATATATATATATATATATATATAAACATAAACAGAGAAAGAGTAGAAATAGTTGCCGTTAAGTGTTACCTTTTAGTGTGTTATTTATCTGTTAATGGTCCTGGGTCAGACGTTTCCACACAGCTTGTCTCTTTCTTGTCTAATTACTTATTAAAAAGATGATGCTGAGTCGTGAAAGATCCCTCGTCCTCTCTACGATGCATCTGTTACTTTCCTTTATTTGCCCTTCTAGTTTTCAATTCGTTTCATAAGCCAGTATATCTAATCTTTGCCACAGGGGCCTTCAGGGTCTTTATTTTTCTATCTTTCTTTTTATTTCCCCCCTTTTTTTTTAGTCATTCAATCGCTTAAGCCCTCTTCATTATTAATTCATTTATCAATTCTTTTTTTTTCTTTTTCCGTTGCTTTTTGCTCTTTACTACCACACACACACACACACACACACACACACACACACACACACACACACATATATATATATATATATATATATATATATATATATATATATATATATATGTATATACATATATATCGAAAGAGAGAGAGAGAGAGAGATTATTGAGCTTCTGAGAAGACGATTAACATCGTCGAAACGTAGATTAATTAGCGTAAGGATTTTCACATGTTTATATATTTTGACTATAAAAAATTATATATATATATATATAAATATATATATATATGTTTACACACATACGCATAGACATTATACACACACACACACACACACACACACACACACACACACACATATATATATATATATATATATATATATATATGTATATAATCGATAAAATGAAAGAATAAGAGGTGGGTTCGCTGCTTGTATTAATAATATAAGAAATTTGTGTATATTCACTGTAGTTGTATTTTGTGTCTGATGAGTAGCTATTTTGGAATATCTTTTAACGAAATAATTTTTAAGCTTGTCCAAATGGTTAAGAAACGATTGTAACACTGAAGAAATACATCTTCTGATAAACCTGTTGTAATATATTGTTGTCTTGGCTATTGCGAAAAAAAGTAAGATATATATATATACATATATATATATAATATATATATATATATATATATATATATATATACATTATATATCAAGTTTTGTGACTAAAAATCATAAAACATTTAGTTTCATTCTATGCAGTAACCAGCAAATACATAGAAATGTTAAAATTTTTCTTTAAAACTCCGCGGATTAAGAAGCACCAAGCTACTAGATTTGGAGTATTCTGCCGAATAATAAAAACTTTTTGTAAATTTACAGCTCTCTTCTTATATATATATATATATATATATATATATATATATATATATATATATATATATATAGCCAGTAGAGTTTAGTTTCCTAGAAGTATATCCAATGAAACAACATGTGTCTACCAAAGAGTGCTCAATGAGTGAACAGAGCAGGTATATTAAATTTATTTATATAAACATTAATGGCCATTAATGTTTGTATAAATAAATTTTATATATATATATATATATATATATATATATATATATATATATATATATATATATATATATATATATATATATATGCTTGTATGTTTACGCACACATATAGTTGAAAAAAAAACTAAATTAAATTTTAATATGTATAAATAGTTTTAAAAATTTAAAGAATATATATATATATATATATATATATATTCTTTAGATTTTTCAACTTTTAACGTAATAAAATTAATAGTGTTACAATCTTTCTTATATCTTTCGATCTGCCTCATTCTCTATGCGCTCCCATTCATACACTGCAAGCAATTAACATCTGAAGAATTAAGTGCGTGTAAAAAGAAGATCAACACAAGCACCTGTTGGTTTACCGGCTGCGCTTCACCCCCTCCCTGATAACATTGCAAGGATACGTCCTTTGTCAGAAATCCTTTGTTTTATATAATCCACTAGCCACAGAGTATATTCGTTTCATACTCTACGCGCGAAAGACATAATGCTCGCATGATGTTCTTGCCGCTATACGTACATCTCCACACGCGTATGAAACCCGAAACGTAATTTTTTTTTTTTTTTTTACTTGGGAGTTACCGCTTATCAAGGCCCGAAGGCCGATCGAGGATAAAGTTTAATGAATGTAAGGTGGTGGGTGTGTTATCACTTACTCTGTAAATTGAGTAGAATTTGATTATTTATGAGGACGGCTTAACAGGAATTTGTTTATATTACATTTGAAGGCTACCATGATGTATTCAACCGGGAAGCATGCCAGCGGAACTGTGTGCCAAAGGCGGGCTGTTCTGGGAAAAGAAGCTCTGTTCGTGGAATGTTAGTCTATATTTATGCACAGATAGAGAGTGGGAAACATCATATATATAGTAATTTTAGCTAGTCCAGTGTGTTTATGAAAGTTTGGCAAGGCGGGCAGTTCTGTGAAAGAAGCTTTGTCCATGGAATCTGCGTTTACATTTAGGCGCAGATTAGTTTTTACATTGTCATTAATTTGCAACACTTAATAATTGTCATTATTCATTATTGTTATTTTTCAATAACGAGGCCTGGCGGAAATTCCACAAGTATTTTTTTAAATTACATTTTCACTCCAACAAGGCACATGGCCACTTTGATGTAGGAGGCTACTATCAGGGACATAAGCTACGGAGGTGCTATGTAGGAAGTTGAGCAGCATGATGTCTGTTCACATTACACTTAAACTTGTACACGTCAGTACAGTTGGGGAAATAGGAACCCGGAACGGAGTTCCAAAGTCTAGCAGTTCTGGGAAGAAATTACTGGTGTAGAAAGCTCTCTTACATCTAGAGATCTCTACTGTGTAGGGGTGGGATTAAGCTGCTGGTCGGGTTTGTCGGGGGTACTTATGTCCAGGGGGTATAAGTGATTGCAGTTCATCAGAGCATTCACCATTAAAATACTTGTAGAACAGGCAGAGGAGTGCAACATTTCGTCGATGGGACAGAGGCTGAAGCTTACATAACAGTTCAGAACCTATCAGGTTGGCGGCTCTCTTTTGAACCTTGTCTAGGGGCGAGAGACTAGTAGCAGATGCACCAGCCTAAATGTGACAACAATACTCCATACATGGGCGAATGGTGGTCTTATAGAGGTACGAGATACTTTCAGGCGTTAGTAGTTTTCTAGCACGGTAGAGAGAGCCTACATTCTTCGAAGCAGTCCTAGCAATGCTGTAAATGTAACTGTTCCAACTCATGTTCCCTGTGAACGTTAGTCCGAGGAGTTTAAAAGAAGTACTTTCAGGTAATGTGTCTTTGGCCAATGCTATTGGTGTAAAAAAGGTTTCTTGTAATTATTGAAGGAAACAAGCTTTGTCTTGGCAGCATTGAATTTGACCATCCATTTTAAGTATTGTCTATATTTAAACTAAATTTTTGAATATCCAAATAAATTATGAAAGGCAGGATATTAGACAATGGTTCTGTTTTATAATTAAAGTGCAAGTAACCTTATTCATTTGTAGATTTATAAATAAAGATAAGATATTTGGCACACGTTTCATTATATTTCTGATATTTATTTGAGAGACAAGAACTTGTGCATAGCTCTGGAATACATTAAAACAAATAGAGGTTTATTATATTATTAAAGACAAGATATTTGGAGTTGCCTGGAAGTATTTTTTTAAACATATGTTTCATTATATTATTGAGGAGGATAAGCATCTTGGCATTTCCCGGAATATATTAACACAGATATATACGTTTCATTAAATTGTTGAGGTGGAGAGGGAGGAAGAAGAAGAAATTTGAAACAGAGGAGAAGAAATTCAGTGTTGTTCGGAAATAGATTTAAATAAATGTTTCATTATATTATTGTCGACATGATACTCTATGAATGCATTCAAACAAATATAGGTGTGATTATATTATTGAGGGGGAGATAAATTTGGTTATATTATTGCGTGAAAGAAGTAGGACACAAGGAACCCGGCGTGCTCGAAAATATATTAAAACAAATATATGTTTCATTATATTATTGAAGTGGAAGAGAACAGGAAACTAGGAATTGCTCAGCAATATATATATATATGTGTGTGTGTGTGTGTGTGTGTGTGTGTGTGTGTGTGTGTGTGTGTGTGTGTGTGGCGGCTTAAGTAACGGCTTAAGTAACGCGATTTGATGTTCTTTACCTTATTAAAAAAATAATAGATATTAAAAAAGTTCTAATTTTGTTTCACTCAAAAAATGGGTGTTTTTTTAAATTTTTTTTAAATTCAATTTTCACCCCAAACAAGGCACAGTGCCACTTTGAAGCAGGGGGCTACTATCAGGGACTTAATTAGCGGGGTCATTATGAAGGGAGATGAGTAGAAAGATGTTTGTTAGCATTACACTTGAACTTCTGCATATCATTGCAGTTGGGAAAGCAGAATCCCGGAAGGGAGTTCCAAAGACCCGCAGTTCTGGGGAAGAAACTATTGGAGTAAAAGGCTTTCTTGCACCTAGGGATCTCTACTGTAAAGGGATGAGACTTAGTAGCTTGTCGGGTTTGTCGGGGGTAGTTACGTCGAGGAGGTACAAGTGTTTGCAGTTCGTCAGAGCATTCACCATTGAAGTATTTGTAGAACAGGCAGAGGGATGCAACATCTCGTCGATGGGACAGAGGCCGAGGAGTTTATAAGAAGTACTTTCAGGTAATGTGTTCTTGGCCATTGCTATTGGTGGTAGAGAAGGTTTCTTGTAGTTATTGAAGGAAACAAGCTCAGTCTTAGCAGCATTGAATGTGACCAACCATTTTTGTCCCCATTCCACTACGGCACTACGGATTGGAGGTCATCCTCTAGTGTTTCTGCCATTTCCTTGGATATGTGTTCATTTGTTTTCCCCTCATATCTGTTATAGAGAGTGGTGTCATCGGCAAATATACCCATCTCCGAAACAATTTTATCAGGGAGGTCGTTTATGAATATCAGGAATAATAGAGGTCCAAGGATAGACTCCTGAGGTACTCCCGCATTTATGTCGTATTGTTTGGATGTACGACCGTCGAGGACAACTTTGATTTTTCTATTACTTAAAAAGGATTTAATTCCATTATGAATTCTTCCAGTGATTCCATATGATCTAATTTTCCTATGTCGCTCTCTCTCTCTCTCTCTCTCTCTCTCTCTCTCTCTCTCTCTCTCTCTGTATATATATATATATATATATATATATATATGTGTGTGTGTGTGTGTGTGTGTGTGTGTGTGTGTGTGTGTGTGTGTGTGTGTGTATACAGTAGAACCCCGGGATACAGTGGCTTTTTTTCAGGTTACAATGTGGAATACGATGTTTTCCCGGCCTCTAGTTACGCTATTTACCCCGCCTTTCGGTGTTATTTATAATGTTATTTGATTATATACATGTGTATTATATACCGTACTGTATTTTGTTACTAATTTTTAATGCCGTATCCCGGGGTTCTACTGTATATAAACGTATCAGTGTCATCATAGTGTTTAGTGAAAGATATGCAAAACATGAAACTTGGTTTTGAGTAGGCCTAATAACTATAAAACTGAATGCTCGGATAAATTTCTTACATTTTGTTTAATTTTAAAAAACATTAAATCAAGAGAGCGCAGGATTAGAGAGAGTGGGAGAGATGAGGTAAGGATAGAGAGGTAAGACAGAGAGAGGAAGAAACGATGATAAGTTTAAAAAGAAAGATA
Source organism: Euprymna scolopes (assembly GCF_053919585.1). Taxonomy (NCBI): domain Eukaryota; kingdom Metazoa; phylum Mollusca; class Cephalopoda; order Sepiida; family Sepiolidae; genus Euprymna; species Euprymna scolopes. Next base: position 149,327,956 of record NC_136483.1, read on the forward strand.
TTACACGCACTTTTAACCCTCTTCTATTTGGATGCTATAGCATAACCCCCGTGAAGGCATGTTATTTTTCAAAAAAGTATATATTTTAATATTCCACTTAATAAAATCAAAATTAGTAGAATTGATATGGTTATATATTTTTCTTCCACAAATTCTGCTTAATGCATATCGAGTCTAAACCTTTTCTAATTAAATTAATACAACGAAAAAGGTGTGTGTACTGCGCAACATTGACGTGTGAAATAGAGGGCGAGAAAGCGCTAAGTGACGGCAACAGAGACACTTAAAAAGCACATATGTGTGCGAAAAGACTTTGGGAATATAATGAAATGCGTTGTTTTGGAAGAACCAGGAATAAATGCATTTTATTTGCACTTAAATGCCAAGTCGGATTTTTATTTCCTTTCCTGTTTTATTTGTTTGTTTCTTTGCGACGGTGACAAATAGCATGTGGTCCGATACAGTTAAACAGTAACGCCCATGTTACACTCTGACCAATTCGGTAGGAATAAAAAAAAATAGGAGGCATTACTTCTGGAACGCTCCTCCTACTTACAATATCGCGCATTTTTGCTGAAAATTCTTCGATTGAATAATCAAAATTATTTGAATTGTGTTTATGACACAAACGTCACCGTCAAATATTAAAAAAAAAAAAAAAAAAAAAAAAAACAGGCTAGTTTTCTTGCTGATCATCTCTTTATTTCTGTATACGAGGGAGTTAAATAACCTAACGGCGATGCGGGGAGAAGGATACAGGCCGTAAAGATGAGATGCTTCTGAAATATCTTCAACGTGTCATAAACAAGGACCGCATTATTAATGAGAAAATGAAAAACAAATTCAGACGAGCAGTCAGGTCGTATGAGGATCTACTGAACACAGTAAAAATAGGACAATGAAGTGGTACAGCCATTTCACGCGTTCATCGGGCATCGAAAAGACAACTTTACGAGGGATTGTACATGGATAAAGAAGCGAAGCGCAGACAAAGAAAAAAAACGGGAAAATAACATTCAAGAGTGACCAGGGCTGCCGCTGAGCAACACATTCAAGAAGGCGGGATATCGTAAAGTTTGGAGAAAGCTAATTGCCAGGTAATCTTTGGCGGTCACTTAAACCACAAGACAGATGATGATGGATAATGAGGGGGGAAGAGGAGGAGGAGGAGGAGTAAGGAGGAGGAGGAGGAGGTTGGTTGTTTTAGTTGTTTTGTTTTGCGGCATATTAGCCCTTTTCGAGTTATTTAATGCCGAATCCAGTAATTTTGGAAACAGCCATTATGCTTCAAGTTCTTTATATCTTCAAATATTTATTTGTAGAGTTTGCTTTGGTTTGGTTGTTTTACGGCGTATCAACCTTTTTCCGGTTATTTAATGTCGAATCCAGTCATTTTTGAAATCCTGTTATTTTGTACAAGGTTTTTATTCTTCAAACTTTTTTTTGTGTCTTCAATCGCTAGTTTGTAGTGTTTGGTTTGGTTTGGATTGGTTGTTTTATAGTGCGTTTTATCGTTTTTGTTCCCTGCATCAAAGAACATAAATGAGTTTTTCAATAGGAGAGTGAAAAGGATTACATTATTAATGTTTAGTACATTTTAAGTTCAGACACCAGTAAGGAAGTGGAGGAGAAAGAAAGAGAAAGGAGAAATGGGAAGAAGGAAAAGGGGGAAAAGGTAGGTTGTTGTTTTTGTTTTTTTGGGTTTTGCAGAACATAATTAAGTTTTGCAAAAGGAAGTTGTAAAAAAAAATGCATCAATGGGCATTTCGTCTGAGGAAGTCAATATCTTCAGACAGCCTGATCTGATAGCACCAGAGGAGAAGGGGTTTATACATTTTTCTCAAGAAATTTGGACGGAACGAGTGTCTGCTATCTCTATGGATAAAATTAAACGTTGTATTCGAAATTTCATACAGATTCTCGAGTTCGCCAGAAAGATTGTTATGGAGAAAGTCGATCTGTACGAGCCTTTTTCAAGTCTCACACAAAACACACATTCATATTTCAAGCTGTCATATACATACGCGCACACAAACATACACGCCCACGTCCACACATGTACACTTACTCACATTCACGTATATATACACACGCTTACGTATACACATGTACTCACACACGCGAATACGAACACACACGTGGACGACGTCACTTCCGCTTTCTAAGGAAATGCACATGCGCAAAATACACTCTGGAAACGAGTATAAAAACAAGGCGATAAGCTGTTTCTAATCCTCTTAAGAACCAACTCTCAACGAGAGAGGTTGGGCTTACAAGCCGCCGCCGTGTCGGCGCGCGGCAACGCGTACTTCACGCCCACTTCCTACTATGTATGGGGCACGAGCTAATGACTGTATGTATACATTCTCACTCTTTCTCTCTCTATCTACTACTGGCCACTAAGAACACCTTCGCGTAGCTGCCTACTAACTGATGACAACTCTAATATTCTCTTCCTTGCCTACACGCTGGATTCTCATTTCCACTACAACACTCACTTCAATTCCCACGCGCGAACAAATAATAATGACCCGAACTTGAGATGAAAACATATTTCCTATTCTTGCTACAACACCAGTCCTGTAACGAACATGGGTTACATACGCGCGGACATGTTATAACTAAAACATTCATTTCTTTCAACAGCAAATAAACGACATTTATCTTATCCATTAATTGAGTCTTTGTTTCCTTCAACCCCCATTCGTTTCATTATTCTTTTGTAACGGGATTGGGGTATTTATATATCCTAGTCCCCTACAGATCTACACACGTTCAGGAATGATGGACTTGCCCAAAACAATAAATGTATTTACATCTAAACGTTGGAGTAGTGATTCGTGACAGTTATGGCCACCAGAATCATGACGTGTACTTCTGTTACATACTTTTATTTATATCCGTTTTGTCAATTATACCACTGTGTGTGTATCGGCCTGCAAGGATATAATACTGGCAGCGAGAGATTCGAAACTTACACCGCTTACAGCAGTTTCGACAAGATACATCTGAAGAAGGTCTGATGTTACATCGACCGAAACGTTGTTCGAATAAGACTCAAGATTAGAACAATAGTCCGAATAATCCAAACAATACACATTTTGTTTAACACATTCCTAAGCTAAAACTTTTGTAATTAAATTAATCTGAAAAAAAAAAATCAGTTGCCTTCTGCTTTTCGCTTGTGTGTACAGAACAATGCTGTTTAAACACTATTACTGCTTCAAGTTAGAATTGATTACTTCCCTTTGATGTAACGCGTTCACATTGGAATGATAACCGATAAAGAAGAAAAAAGGCTGAATTAGTATATACTAGAAAGTCGCCCGACGTTGCTCGGTTGTAAGATAAACTTTAATATTATATTTTAATGTATGCAGATTAATTATTATTCTAAATTCTATTGATTATTACATGGCATCCAATATAAACAAGATGTGACGATAAACTTGTTGCACTAAAGAAAAGAACACTACAGCTTTATTTTCAAACTTTTATTGAAAAAAAATCAACTCAGGTAAACTGATTATGTAGTAGAGCTGACGTCTATTCAATGTAGCCCCCTTCAGCCTCAATCACAGCCTCAATACGGGTCCGGAACTGGGAGCATGCCTTTTCCACAAGTGCCGGCGGGAGCTCGGCGAATACTCGGCGGACGGCGGCGATCAGGCTGGCTTTGGTGTTGTGAGAGGTCATGTTGGTGATGTTCTCGACGTATGATCAGATGAAGTAGTCCAGCAGGTTCAGATCGGGTGATGGGGAAGGGCTAGTGAGAGAAGGGTGCAATGTCATAGCACTTATTCTGACGCCAAGCCTGGGTCTCTTTGGACTTGTGAGCCGGCACCGAGTCCTACTACAACACCAAGGATCTGCCAAGGGCCGCCTGATTGCACCAGGGGATCACCACACTCTTCAGCATATTCAGATACACTTTGGTGTTGACTTTCATGCCGACTTCCGAGATGTAAGGTGGCATGATGTGGCCCTCACTTGAAACCACACCAAAGACCATAACCGTGGCCGGAAACTTTGTTTTCATCACCCTGGGTACGTCCCTGTTATTCGTATCGATTCATTTTGAGGGTACTTACAATGGTCCTGTTGTCGCAATTTGGATCTGTAAGGCGCATAAGTTGTACAGCGGCGCATCTCCGATCTCGCTCGTTGAACATTGTTGAACATTGTGTCACTTTCAGACATGATAGAAGACTCTTGTCACTCTTGTGATTGGTACACAACTGGTCAACTAGTAGATGGTCTGCAACAAAAAAAGAAAACCGGTTTTCATTGAGCGGAAATGGAATCAAGTTGTCTTTTCTGTCGCGACAATTGTATCGTTCAACGCTGTAGTAGTGATTTCCAAAATTTCAAACAAAAATGACTTGTGTGCTATCAACCAGAATCGAAACCAAAGTATATAGCGTTCCAGCCTTAGTCGTAAAAGTTTGCTAGAAATGGGACAGTGGAAAACAAATTCAGACTTTTTGTATAATAAATAATAATAGGTTAGTTAAACACTAATCTATTAGAAAAAAATGAATAAAAGAAATAGAAATAAAGTAGTTCAAGTTGACCTAAACATATTAGCAATACGCTAAAAAGAGGGAGAAATAAAGGAATAGTAAAAACTTTTATATATAACTTGGTTTTATCACCTGAAAAAAAAGATGTGTAAGTTGATAATTTTTAACAATTGTTTGACATTAAAATCTACGTAAGATAGTTAAAATACTGTTTTATTTGCTTGAAAGCCTTTTTTTTTTTTTTTTTAAAGAAAATGAGTAATAATATAAAATATTTACAAATTTGTAAAACGTAGCCACACTGTTTTCTCGAATTATGATTTTAGCTGAAATAGGTTATTGAGTAGCAGAAAACTATCCGTTGTTTGATAAGATTATATTAGGAAAATAAATACTGCTTCAATGAATTTGTAAATATATATTTTTTTTGTTGATAGTTTTTATTAGTATTCCTTGCGTGAAATTGAATGTGTTGTTGAAATCAAACATATGGGCGTAAAAGGCGTTTGGGTGATATTTTAATTGTTCTTTCATACTTGTAAATTAGTTTTTATCTCAAATTTGAGCTGTTTCGTTGAATTTAATAGATGAAAATAAATAAATTTGAACGTTAGTTTTTAATGCAATGTTTATTAATTTTGCATGGTGATATTTTTTATGTTTTGTGATAAAATTTTAATAGTAATATTTTGGATGTTTTGTGATAAAATTTGGAACGGTAAGTGATACTTTGGGTGTTTTGTGATAGCATTTTGAATGGCTAGTGATATTTTGGATGTTTTATGAACTTTGAATGGCTAATGATCTGCATTTTTGATGTTTTGTGACGAAATGTTGAATGATTAGTTATGTTTTGGATATTTTCTGATAAAATTGTGAATTTTGTGATAAAGGCTGTCATTCTTCGTTTAAAGTATCGTAAATATTGTTTTCGTAGAATTGGTGAGGGTCAATTCTCATTGTTTTCAATCTCATCACTTTAAACCTTCCCAGTTTTCTTTTATTCTCACCGAAATATGCGATATGAAATATTAATAGATTTTAATTTTACAGAGTAAACTTAAAATAATCGATAGTTGCAAATCTGCAATTAAAGAAAATACACTTTTCAATTTAAAGTTCGCCGCCTCTAAAAAATCACCCAGTATATATATATATATATATATATATATATATATATATATATATATATATATATATATATATATATATATATATAACTATTAATTATTAATTAATAATTACTACGTGCATAAAAGGGAGTCATCTATATACATGCATAATATATATATATATATATATATATATATATATATATATATATATATATATATATATATATATATATATATATATATATTAGGGTTGGGACGATTAATCTGAATAAGAATCAGGAATCAGAAAAATCAAAACATTTGAGGGTATCGTAATCGGTATCGGAATCGGAAAAAAGTGTGCTTATTTTTCAATGTCAAAACGATTCCTTTAATTAGCTTTTTCTATTTAGTTTTCTAAACCAAAATCTTTTCCCTGATGGTAGTAATAGTAAAACTACCAGTAAAACTAAATTCCATAGATCACTTTCCTAAACACTTTTTTTTTTTACGTATGAGAAAATACTTCACATGTGTTTTTACGGTAATCTAAAAAAAAATAACAACTTAGAATTTAGAAATTCATAAAGAACCAGAATCGGAATCGCCAATTGTATCGGAATCGGGAAAAATTTTGGAATCGTCCCATCACTAATATATTTATATTCCTTGTGTGCGTTGTGAACATGATTCATATCTTATATGATATGGAGTTCAAGATAAACTGTTCCTGACATCACAGATGATTATAAGCAAATCATTCACACGATTTAAATAAAATGAAACACGCTCAGTTTGTCTGAAGCGATATCCTATTTTAGCAAGACACGCTTAAAATAAAAATAAAAGATAATCTGTGCGATTAGAATTTTAATACCGTTTCATGCCGAAACAAAATATGAGAAAAGGAGGTGAATGTCACGATGTATCGCCTGTGCCGCTTTCATAAGTCCATGTTTTGGAGTCTCTGTTTTTCTAGTCCTACTGAACTGTCTTTCTCTCTTGATTACTTTTAATCCGATCCATCATTGTCGTTTATGTTTCAAATGAAAATATTTGACGATATTTTCATTAAAAAATGTGTATGATTTTTATTTTTATTTTTATACTGATACGTTTTTTAATGAAATTTGAATGAGAAAGACGTATAATGAGTGTACACTATCTATTATGTCAGCTTGGGTTTTTGCTCTCTCTTTCTTTCTCTCTCTCTCTCTCTCTCTCTCTCTCTCTCTCTCGCTGTCTCTCCCTCTCTTTCTCTCTCTCTCTCTCTGTCTCTCTCTCTCTGTCTCTCTCTGTCTCTCTCTCTCTCTCTCTCTCTGTCTCTCTCTTTCTCTGTCTCTCTCTTTCTCTCTCTCTCTCTGTCTCTCTCTCTTTCTCTCTCTCTCTGTCTCTCTCTCTTTCTCTCTCTTTCTCTCTCTCTCTCTTTCTCTCTCTCTCTCTCTGTCTCTCTCTCTTTCTCTCTCTCTGTCTCTCTTTCTCTCTCTCTCTTTCTCTCTCTCTCTCTCTGTCTCTCTCTCTTTCTCTCTCTCTCTATACGCACACACACATACACACACACACACACACACACACACACATATATATATATATATATATATATATATATATATATATATATATATATATATATAGAGAGAGAGAGAGAGAGAGAGAGAGAGAGTCATCCACATACAATATTGTTTCATTGTATCACAACTCATCAGTGCGGGTAGACCAGCACCCTTCCCTAGGCGTTGATTGAATAGTCATCGCGTTGTTAGTCGGCAGCTGTAACCGCCGGACCATAGATCAGTGCTTGTAAATGTCTCATCAAATTATTTGGATTCATCGGACTACTGTTCTCATCTTGAGTGCGATTTTCAAAACGTTTCGGTCAATGTAAACTCCGACCTTCTTCAGGTGTATCTTGTCGAATTCGGGAATGTTTCTGTTGAACTCGGGAATTTTGTCTGCAAGGACTCGTGGCGCAGTGGTTAGAGTACTTGGAAAAATCAATTGTAAAAAGTGATATTCCCCCTGAAGGTTGAAGTTCAATCCTGAGTGTGGGCGACCGAAAAATACAATTGACCAAAACGTTGTGAAAATCACACTCAAGATGAGAACCGACTTCGAAGATATGAAGTGGCATATATATATATATATATATATATATATATATATATAGACAATAAGTTACAGTTTCATTCTGTCCGAGCAGCGCCCATAATGGGTGATTGCCCTGACCATTGTATCCAAAGCTATCTTCTGCACAGCACAACGAATTACGGAAGCATGCACAGAATTATTTCTGTTTGTTTCCGTATTAGCGAGACAGCACTAATGTCAAAGGATAAGTAAGACGCCGATGAATCCAAATAATACGAATAACCAATCCTCATCTCAAAAATTCAGAAACGTCGTCTAATCAAATGTCTATTAAATAAACATTCGCCCATTGCTTTTAAAGTGCTCGAGCAAACACACAAACAGCGAGTCTCGCTTAATAACCAAATAAGCAGCGAGGGAGATACATTTACGACAGAGGGGCTTACTATATATATATATATATATATATATATATATATATATATATATATATATATATATAACTCAAATGACCTTTAACGGGTGTTGTAACCCAACATCCAGTTTACGACTTCCGGTTGCGCATGGGTACATAAACAAATAATCAACGCGACAATAAAACGTATTGTTTTACTGTATACGTTTTCAGCGTCCCAATGGTTTTTGTTTTGTTTTTCGCCTTTAAATTATCCAAATAAACAATTGTTAATACTTTCTGCGTTTTTTTTACATCGCTCATTTCCGTATTACGTTTGAATAATTTTAACGCAATTTTCTTACAAATAAATCTACTTTAACCCGTTGACAACCATAAGAGTATTTTACAACGTCGATTACCCACCGCCTTCATTTTTTTTAATTTATTCCCCATTTTTAATACATCTTTCTTAAAAACATTCATACATTTTCTTCTACACTACCAACATAAATAAATAACCCCGAGAATGTTTTTTTTAACTGCGTTACAAAAAATAATCAACGCGACAATAAAACGTATTGTTTACTGTGTACGTTTTCAACGTCCCAATTTTTTAAAATTTTTTTTAAATTAAAAGATATATCAAAATTTTAATTTAACTTTAAGTATTATAATAATGTTCATTGCGCATTTACCTCAAGTATGGCAAACCACTTATAATCCAATGGCTGTAAGTTTTTTTCAAAAATAAACAATTATAAACAGAACAACTCATAGAAATCTATCTATATTCTTTTATCATTTTAATACACTTTCATAGAAATGTTCCTGTTATGTCACAAAAAACTATTTTCTTTACGTCACAAGTGTCACGCTCATACATTAATCCCATAGCTAATATAACACACTAACCCAACGGGTCACGGGTAGTTTAGTATATATATATATATATATATATATATATATATATATATATATATATATATATATATATATATATATACTTGATGGAATGTGTGACACAAAGGGTCAGAAATTGGGATTGAGCGGCCAGCGCCCTAGAAGAACACTCCGGCCTTGAAGCAATGCCTGAGCAGCCGCGTCGGCATTCCCCGCTAGGGGTGCCTCATTCGATTAGCAATACACTAACCCTTATTCAAAGGGAGAAGGCAAAGCCTGGGAGGATGGACTTTCTAGAATTGCGCAGGACCAGCAACATACCGCAGCCAACAGAGAAATAGAACATTTCAATAATAGCTTAGTACTTTCGTGCTGATGGAAGAGAGATCGACAGATAGACAGATATATAGACAGGGGGAGAAAGAAAACGAAGGAGACGAAGAGAGACACATAGACAAAGACAGTGAAAATGAGCAAACATGGATACCTTTACACAATCTTTCGGTACACAAAAAAAAAGATATGGAAAGAAAAAGACAATAAACACAACGGATGAAGGAAACATGAAACAAGGGAGATAATTTATTTCTGGTGACCCTCTAGATTTATTTAAATGCCTTAAAATCTGTTGGTGAGAAAATTTCTGTAAAAATGTGACTACGACAGCACGAAGATGTTATCCTGGTCTACGCTCTTATCTTTTCTTTCTTTCTCTTTCACATAAAAAGAAACACGCACCGCACAGACGTACACGTGTTTTTGTGAGGGTATGTGTGGATATATATTAGCGTGCACATCTCGCTCCTTTGTGTGTATTTATATGTGTGGGTGTATATAAATAAGAGACGGCACCTGTACTTTTCACAGTCCGCGAACACCCAGACATGGCCATTCTTTATTTGGTTGCCTTGTACCTCCTCTGCGATGGTTTTGCAGGTCGGTAGATTTCTTTAAAAATTTTTTAAAAAACTAAACTAGCTCATAATTTCGTCCAAAATTTATATTTTTTATTTTTCTTAATTTCTGATCTCTGTGTCTCTATCTCTCCTCTGTCTGTCTGTCTGTCTGTCTGTCTGTCTGTCTCTCTCTCTCTCTCTCTCTCTCTAACTATCTCTCTCTCTCTCTCTCTCTCTATATATATATATATATATATATATATATATATATATATATATATATATATATATATATATAAAATATATTTTAGTCATATATATATATATATATATATATATATATATATATATATATATATATAGTGGGGAACCATAAATTTGCTGCACAAAAACAAACACTAAAGATTTATTTTAAAACTTTTATTAAAAATATCAGTCCAGGTAACTTGATTATGTAGTAGAGCTGACATCTATTCAGTGTAGCCACCTTTAGCCTACATCACCGCCTCGATACGGGTCCGGAACTAAGAACATGCCTTTTCTACAAATGCCGGCGGGAGCTCGGTGGGAGGTCGGCGAATACTCGGCGGATGGCGGCGATCAGGCTGACTTTCGTGTAGTGGGACATCATGTTAGTGATGTTCTCGACGTATAACTAGACGAAGTAGTCCAGCGGGTACAGGTCGGGAGAGGAGGGGGCAGTTAAAGAAAGGTACAAAGTTGTAACATTCATTCTGAAGCCAAACCTAGGACTTTTTGGATTAGTGGCCGGCGCCGTCCTGCTGCCACACCCAGGGTTTGCCAGGGGCCACCTGATTGCACCAGGGTATCACCACACTCTTCAGTACATCCAGGTTCACTTTGGTGTTGACTTTTAAGCCGACTTCGAAGATGTGAGTTGGCATGATGTGGCCCTCACTTGAAACCACACCAAAGGCCATAACCGTGGCCGGAAACATTGTTGATCTCTGTCCTCAAGCGTTGAACTGTCCGTACTTGCATTTTGAGGGTGCTAGCAATGGTCTTGTTGTCATATTTGGATCGGTAGAGAGCATGAGTTGTACACCGGCGCATCTCCGATCTCGCTCGTTGAACATTGTGTCACTTTCTGACATGATAGAAAGCTCCTATCGCTTTTGGGATTTGTCCACAACTGGTCAACTAGTAGATAATCTGCAACAAAAAAGAAAAAAATAGAAAGAAAGAAAACTGGCCGAAGGCGACAATTTTCTCGTCCTACCCTGTATACTAGTAGGAAGACACTTTTCTCACAATTTCCATAACACCATATCACTTTCATATTTTGTACTGTCCCCCTCCTCTAGTTTTTCCCGCTAATATAGTCGGTAAAAGCTGAAACATTAGAAAATTATTTGAATTTATGTCTTATATTTGCATCAAAGTAGTGTCCTGCCTGGTACAAGTATTGACGGCTATAGTTTTCCATCTATCTCTCTCCCTCGAGACATTCATGAATTCATTGTTGCTCATCATTTTTGATGTTGCCTAGTCGTTAAGACTGTCAACGTATGTTTCTCGTTAATCATCCTCTGCTTCTTCTATCCTTGATCATTCTTGTTATTCTTTACTGTGTGTTGGAGAGTAGTTTGGTGACAATCAGGTGCCAACTTCGTATCATGGTATATGGTGTTCTGATTCAAAACACTATTCACAGTTTCTCGAATAAAGAGTTTGATGCATTGCCATAGTTTTTATTGCGGCTATATAGACAATAAGTCATTCTATCCGACCAGCGCCCATAATGGGTGATTGCCCTGACCATTGTATCCAAAGCTATCTTCTGCACAGCATAACGAATTACGAAAGCATGCACAGAATTATTTCTGTTTGTTTCCGTCTTAGCGAGACAGCACTAATGTCAAAGGATAAGTAACACGCCTCCTTCTCTCCGCTAGTCTGTGGGAGACTCTGGGCATGGTCGAGAACCAACTTAGCCCCTTGATCAGGGTTACGTGAGGTCATGGAAAGCAGGTGACTGATGTAATACGGAAGTATTTTACATATTTGTCTTTAAATTTCATTAGGATCAGATATACGGAGTGGAAGTTTTAAGGGGTCCTGTCCCGATGAGTCATTTAAAGGTGGAGGCATATATTTGCATATGAATGATATGAGCACAACGTCTCACGTGAAAATTCATATATATATATATATATATATAGACATGTAGATGTATATAAATATATATATAGAGAGAGGAGAGAGAGAGACAGACAGACAGTAGACACGTGGACAGAGAGATATTAAGTGGTAGATCCAATTTGTAACTAGCAGTTGTGTTCCAAAATTCATAATGATCGGTTAATTAGTTTACGAGTGAATAATATGCATAGTTTTATATAAACATTCATTAACGTTAGCTAATACACACACACACACACACATATATATATATATATATATATATATATATATATATATATATATATATATATATATATATATGACTAGATGAGTTCCTGTCCTGGAATCCAGTGAGACTAAGAGAAAAGTATGCTATAACATATTTAAATGGTCGATTGGGGAGAGAGAAATTGTTCTCAACTTCTTTACTAACTTTTTTGAGATGTAAAGGAGATCTTTAATAGAACATTCGAATATCTATGGATCTCATATATAGATGCAAGTGTTAGCCCCAGGAATGGGGACCTCTTGATTTCTGAGAACTTTTACCAAAGTAAAATTAAAAAGAGCGAGAAAAGAAAAAGAGAGAAAGAAAGATGGAAAGAAAATACATAAGAATAGTTAAATAATTAAATATCTATATTAATTTGATTTTATTCATTTTTTCTTCTTTTCTATTGATTTCAGCTGTGTCTGCTTTACCACCCAGGGCACTAAAAGAAGTCATCGTTGCTTCAAACCTGACGGCGTAAGTTGTACTTCAATGATAAGAAAATAATTACTAATGTTATTTTAATTATTTATTTTGATTATTATTGTTCTTAGTGGCTTTATCAAGACTCCATGATTCTGAATCGCCATCTTGGATTTTATCTTTTTTTTAGAGCTTGAAGCGGCATTGCGAAATTATTGATGACGACGTGCAATGTAGAACATTTAGAATGATAATTTGAGTTGCTGTTGTGGCTCTGGATGTCACATAGCGAGAAAAGTGCATTCGCTAGATCTCTTTAATGGCCCGATTTCAATCTATGTACCATGGGCGCTAGAAAGATACATTTAACTGGTCTATTGTAAGGATATCCGTACATGGAGATGCTCATGCTCTGCCCTTGTATGGCACACACAACACACTCTCCTCCTCCAAAGCCTGGCTTTATAGGAAAGTTGAAGCAAAATAAATGATAGACGATGCAGAGCACAGGTTCTATATAACAGTTTCTGTCACTTAGATGGATGAGTTAATAAAATCTACGGACCTATCTCGCCGAGAAGAGTACTATACTTCTACACTCCCGCAAATATATATAGGGAGGGTGGGGAACGGTTTTTATGCCCATTTTGATCAGACAATCTGTGACAAGGATGGCGCACCCGTGGGACAAACTTCGTGCAAATTTTCCACATCTCCAGTTCCTCGCGAATAATTGTGTGTACAGTTCCCACAGTGACATTAAACTGTGCACTTATTGTCTCTACAGACACTTAACGGCCCTTATCCATGAAATTCTTTATTTGGCCGATCAACTCTGGTGTCCTGACTTCCTTAGTCCTCCCACACGTCTCATCATCATCGTTCACAGATACCCTCCCTTCCTTGAATCTCTTATACCACTCAAAAATTGATGCTCGATTCATGCAAGATGGTTCGAATGCAATCAGAAACACTCCATACGTTTTTGTGGCATTTTTCCAAGTTTAAAACAGAATTTTATTGCATATCGTTCTTCTAAAGTGTCCTCACGTCCAGATTGCATTTTTGAAATTCCCCAGCTGTGACAATCAGGCTTTAGTAGGGTGTATTCCAACTCCTGCTGTAGTTGTTCATTTGAACCTGTAATCATAAAAATTGGTCAATCATCTCAAAAGATGTATAGCAATAACATACTGAATTTTAAACGACTACAAAAAAATCTGGAAACTTATTGGAGGCACCTCGTATATACACGTGTTGATTAGTCTAGCTAGCTGGTGTTTAATCCAGCTGATTCAATGCATTTTAGTTTAACGATCTCCATACAGGCATGAAACGCGTACGCCTCTCTTCAGCTTAATTGCCATAAATATATTACATATATCCTCAAAACCTCAGGCCTTCATGGAGGTAAGACTTGCTGCTATGGTTTCAAATTATCTGAAATAACAGAAAGGGGACATTTGATTCCAAATATTTCTCATATGTTATATCTTCCAAAACTATTTTGGGAAATAGAGTACTATTATGAATATCTCCAGTATTAAATAACCCTTATACACTATGAAATTTACTTTATGTATGAAAACCAACAAGAGAAGATATAACATATGAGAAACATTTGGAATCAAGTCTCCTATTGCTTTGCTAATTCTTATTGAAGGAACCTCGTATAAGATAGATCGTATATTTGTTTTTTTTTCTTTTCTGATTTGGTGCTTTTGTCTTTTCTAGTGAACAGTTATCACGAGTGGCGTTTAAGTATAAGTTTGTGAACCATGTTGGAGACATCTTCGTAAACAACCCAGGGGAGCCATCGATTAAAGTAGCTGCCACGGTCCGTGTCACTGAGGATGCACATTACAAGGCACGTATACATTTTATAATGGTTGGTGAATGAGGGGTAATTCATGGGAGAAGGATATCGATCTCTGTTATAATCAAAGTTTGATCGTGATCGGCGATCCAGTTGACTACAGATTTGAAGCAATTAGATAGAACGTTTAGCTGATTCAGTTGGAAAAAAAAAAATAGATGACAACATTGAAGGCGATCCGTAGAATCTTTTTTTTTTTTTATTTTAGCAGAACTGAAAAGGTATTAAGAATATCTCATGGTTACTCTTTTCAAAAAGGGGGACACGAACTCTTTTAGATTCTATCACAGCCTTGTGAAATGGAAGAAATAATCACAGAACGTCTGAATTGTTCAACTCGCAGAATCAAACACTGGTATTAGTATTAGATTCAGAGCAATTCCTCTTACCAATTCTTTTGTCATTTTTCCATTATTGACGTCATTCGCTCTTCTTCCAATTATATAAACGATTCATGTACAGATGTAAGGTGCACGGTGACAAGCAAGCAATAATATAATAATGAGCTTCATTAGTATATAAATACAAAGAATGTAAATTTAAAACATACAAATGCATAATACACAGACTGTTTTCAAACCGACCACAGTATCGTCGTCTTCAAGTTTAATGTGAACAAATACTTATCGAGTCGTCCTCTTGGAAAATTAATTCCTTTTTAGTAATCTTCTTTCCATTCCACCCACTGCTTCCAATTCCCTGGTGACGACAATTATTGTCAAACCAACAATGCTTATCCTCAAGTGTTATTCTCATAACGTTTTGGTTAATATAACATTCGACCTTCATCAGGTGTATCTTGTTAAACTCAGAAATATTTCTGTTGAACTCGTGAATAAACCTGCATAGGTTTTAGAACAAGCCCACCTAATTTTATTTCTTACGCCAAGACATTCGATTGGTCGATGGACGAATTACTCAGTGGTATTTGTCTATTTTCATCAAAAGAAAATAATGCATCAAAATAGGCGATTAATGCACATGGAATACAAGAGGGAACATCAAAAAAAAGGGATAAAAAGAGGGAATATAGGGCAAACATGTTTTTCATTCATATCACTTTGAATATTGCAACAAAAAATCTTGGGTTTCTACTGTTGTCGAGGACATTAAAGATTATCAGTAAACTATCCCTTATTCTTGCAGAGATGAAAGATAATTAAAATATATCTAACAGTCAAAAAGAGGGGTAGGCACCATACATCCTTGTAGATTCCATCCCGAGCTGGTGAGTTGGAAGCACTAACCACAGAATATCCGCTTTGTTAAACTCTAAAACCAACTGTTAAGTGGGAAACAACCTGCATGGGCGCTAGAACTTGTTCAACAAGTTGTATTCCTACGCGAAGATATTCGATTGGTCGCTGGAAAAATCGCTCAGTGGTACTTGTCTAGTTATATCAAGAGAAAGATTACACCAAAATAATACACGCGGAATACAAGAGTGAATGTTCAAGGAAAGAATGAAAAAAGGAGAGTAGTGTCGCTCAACTACGTATATAGCCAACCTATATCATTCATTCATATTTATTAAAAAAAAAAAAAAACTAAGAACAACTCATAATCACACCATGTTAAGATCACATATTGATTGAACATTTATACCTTTCCTTGTAATATTATAACAGTTTATATCAAATAAACATATTGACTGCATTCGGCTTTCCAAATAGTCTAACTCAATGGTTCTCCAATTAATTCTAATAAAACTATTTCGTCGACCGTCATCAGACAAAAATGCAACCAGAAAATTTTACATTACGGTTTTTCATTTTAATTGTTTTGACCTTAGACTTCACCAAACTAGATTTAGAAAGAAAAACTCGGCCACAAATTGTGCAGTTCAGTTATTTCCAAAAGTCAGCTGGAACTGCGGATCCATCGTGCTTTCTAAGCGCATGTTTCAAGACTGTATCGTTAACATGTTTTTTCTCAAACTTTATGCATTCATTAATGATTCTATTTCTGAAATGATTTCGATCTAGTTTGAACTTCTTAGTTATTTACATCAATTTCCATCAACATAAGGTCATTCCTCAGTGCATCCTTAAACTTTTTCATGGGGTTATGCCGCGGTCTCTTTGTTTTGGAAAGCTCACCATAAAGCAGTTGTTTTGGTGCGCGTATGCGAGCGCACGCGCACACACACACACACACACACACACACACACACACACACACATATATATATATATATATATATATATATATAAGGGCAGTTGGACTGTGTGTGAATTCGTTCCCAATAGACTCCAAAACGGTTGCGTAGATTTTTTTTCAAATTTCATACAAATGTACTTCATGTGTCTGGTAGTGTTCTTAGATTAGTTTTGTATCGGAATGCCTCCGATAATTATCGAAAATCGATAATCGAAAAATTCCGATTAGAGAAGTTAAACCCTTTATACAATCTAACATCGCAAGTGCATTTGAGAAGTTTTACCACAACAGAAACAAAAGGGCCCGGCGTATAAAATCAACAGTAGTTTTTTTTTTTATAAGACTGTGTTGCATTCGAAATTAATGTTTCTGATCAAAACACAATTAAACCATAGTACTTGACTTTTTGTATTTAAAACTTCAATTTAAGTCGTTATATAAAAATAATTTCATAAAATAAACAGTAGGTTCTCTTAAGTGCACTGTAGATTACAATTGATGTTCGACTAAGTGACTACAGGAAGTAATGTGAACTTCCATCCAGTGCACAATTGGCGATTTCACCTCTTTTGATGACAAAAGTCTTGGAATTGTGGAACATTCGTTAATCCCCATTTAATCACGAACAACGTCGGGTTTTCCGGCTATATATACATACATACATACATATATATATATATATATATATATATATATATATATATATATATATATATAGATAGATAGATAGATAGATAGATAGATAGATAGATAGATAGTAAATCGTTTCGTCCTCAATTCCCGAAACGATATATTTAACTTCTCGTTTAACTCCTTTTAGTTTTAAATTACGCTTAAATTTTACAATTTGCTTATCAATTTATATTATGCTACACTAGTTTAATACAAATAATAAAATATTATGATTACAGATAATCATAAACGCTCATTATTTTTTTTCGAATGTTTTTTTTAACGCAACATTTCGCCGACTACTTTCTTCGGTGAAGAATTGCTAGACGTTGAAATTACTAGGAGTCGCTTTCTCACCATATTGCAACAATGGTCATATATATTATTATTATTATTATTATTATTATTATTATTATTATTATTATTATTATTATTATTATTATTATTATAACATCAAAGGGAGGTTACTCTCATATTCTTGTCGAGAATTGCCGGATTGGTATTTTAAAAGCTAAATTTTACGAATTAGTTTTAATTAGGGGATTGACAATAAAAAAAACGAAGGTATTCTTTTTTAATTCTTTTTTTAATATTTGACCAATGCCTGTTAACTGACGTTTTCTAAACTCGAATATCATATGAATTTTTTTCGTCTTTTTCTTCTTTTCGTCCAGGCAGCCCTGATTGTCAGTCGCATGTTACGCAATACGCCAGTGAATGTTTTCAATTCCATAAGCAAAAGCGACGGGGTTGGTATTTTTAGTCGGTTTGAATCCGTAGCTGCGTTCCCGCAGTTTGCACATTTGGCTGACAAGCCTGGATGCACAAGTAAGATTATTATTCTTTTTATTATAAAATCATACATCTTTATATATACTCACATACTACGCACATGCACACAAACAAACCCTTATATATATATATATATATATATATATATATATATATATATATATATATATATATATATATATATATATATATATATATATATGGGGGAAATATGCTTATTCAATTTTATTTCAATTTTTATTCATACCAATCCTTTAATTTATGAAGGTGTAATTTCACAGCATATACAAATAAATGGCAAAAGTCTATATTTCAAATTGCCAGATGTTGACCATCTTACCGTTTATTACTTCAAATACGTTGACATGCACAGTTCTTGACATCACCTGTTTCGTAAATCTACCGAAAATGGTATTCAGAAGCACTTAATTTCATTCTATTAATGTGTTAATTGCCGATGGTTTGGGAGAAACGTGCTAGTCTGCTAAGCGAAGGATAACTTTGTTGATTGGGTTCAAATCTCCCGTTCAGCAGTAATTATCACTTCCTACATATATATATATATATATATATATATATATATATATATATATATATATATATATATATATATACTTACTTCAGAATAAAATTATCTAACAATTAACTGGCATGGAAACATGTGATTATAAGTTTTACAAGATATTACTGGTAGTAATAATCTATTAGTACATGGCCTGTCTACTGAAAGCGGTTTTAATTTTTATTTATGAACAATTTGCAGTTATTTTGGAGTGGAATTTGAAGCTCATGTTCTATAATTATAAAAAAATATTAAATATATCAATTTATATGCTTATTAATAAACAGATCCACCGGACCTATATAAAAAAAATTGTTTTAAATAAATGAATAAATTTTACCGGACCTGTTATACAAACAAAGAAAATTGCTCCAGAAAAATGCCTACTTCGGACCATTACATTGTGATGTGGATTACTCAGAATACAGTTTGGATGATTTTACCACACTGCTATCAAAGGCATTCACTTTGGATTTTACCATGAAATTTGGATGTGAATTTTTATATCCTTTTCATTAACTTCCCTTACCCTATGGCATTTAAATACTTAAACAACTTTTAATTGTGATTTTACATGTCTCACTGACTTTAGCAAATAAGGCGTAAACCATTATAACTATTTATAATATTTTCTCCTCTGAAGAGATACTAGACATCGAAATCCTATAGGATAAGGAGTTATAATTTCAAATGTATTCTTTGTCTTACATAGAATAATAAAAAATCTTTTGATTTGAAATTTAAACATTTCACGTCATAAATTTTTAAATTTTTAAATTCATTGAATGACTAAAATTTATAATATATATATATATATATACATATATATATATATATATATATATATATATATATAATTATTTTCTACCATAATAATTAAATACCTACAGACACTAGTGTTTCATCCTTTCGGGAATTTTCAGTGTAGGGTGTCACGATTAATACCAGTCGATCCAAGTTCTGAATATGCAAGTTCTAAATATACGATATGTTGAGCATTCAAACTACATTTTCTTTTCGTTTATAAAATACTTGAAGCTGCTTTAAACTATATATATATATATATATATATATATATATATATATATATATATAGTTTAAAGCAGCTTCGAGTATTTTATAAACGAAAAGAAAATGTAGTTTGAATGCTCAACATATCGTATATTTAGAACTTGCATAAGTCGACTTAACAGTGAAAAAATCACAAACAGAAAAGCGACTTCAATTTATTAGTAGTGAAAAAAAAGAAACCTTAACTTAAATTATGAAATAGAAAACGAGAATCAGCAACCGTTTAACCTGTAACTGTTTCAGAGATTTTAAAACGGAACAATTATCCAAGTCATACCTTTTCAGTGGTCTTGATAAAAATACTATGTCGCAATAACCAAATGTAGAAACAATCCGGTTACTACTTCACTGATTTATAAAAATTGATTTATTCTCCCTTTCATTGAGAATTTGGTTTTCTTAAAAGCAACATGGATAACGAGGTTTTTAGTTATTCATAACTAATTCACCGAAACATTGTCATGATCGTTTAGCAATAGTAAAATGTTGTGTAAATATAAATTTAACAAAATATACCTTGCTCTATTTATTTATTTATTTATTTATTTAGTTATTGATTTATTTATTTAGTTAGCTAGTTATTTATTTATTTATTTAGTTAGTTAGTTAGTTAGTTAGTTATGGATTTATTTATTTAGTTATTTATTTAGTTATTTATTTAGTTATTTATTTAGTTAGTTAGTTAATTAGTTATTTAGTTATTTGTTTATTTATTTATTAAGTTATTTATTTATTTAGTTAGTTAGTTATTGATTTATTTATTTAGCTAGTTAGTTAGTTATTGATTTATTTATTTAGTTAGTTAGTTAGTTAATTATTTAGTTAGTTAGTTAGTCATTTAGTTATTTATTTAGTTGTTTAGTTATTTATTTAGTTATTTGTTTATTTATTTATTGATTTATTTATTTAGTTAGTTAGTTAGTTAATTAGTTATTTATTTATTTATTTATTTATTTATTTATTGCGTCCTTCCGTCTAGATAGACGATGGAGAATCGCGTCTGAAGATTGTAATGAGTGGTGTCAGCTGTTGCTGTGACGAAGCAGGCCGATGCGGCAGCAGCACATTCTGTTCACTTCCCCCATGGATACTCTCCGCCAGGTTCTGCCGATGCTGCTGGTGCTGATGCTGTTTTTTTGCACCTGTATATATAATGACAAAAAAACTATAATCCAAAATTCATGATGTTGATCATCTTATAACTTATTCCTTTAATTCAGTTGACAAGAATTGTAAATATCAACTGAACTAAAGGAATAAATTATAAGATGATCAACATCATAAATTTTGGAATATTCTTTTTTGTCATTTACTCACTATGTTGCTCTGCAATTACATTGAGTTTCTTAAATAAGGATTGGTATATATTGTAAGAAAATATATTTCTACAGAAATATATATATATATATATATATATATATATATATATATATATATATATATATATATATATATGATTGTTGGGCTGGGTTAAATCCGACGATATGAAATAAAATGGAGGTGGAAGGACCTGAATACTCAACGCTTCGCCCGATTTATTCGGGCTTCTTCAAGAGGGATGATCATTGACGAGAGAGTCGGAGGATTGGGGCTATATATAATGATGGCGGAGAGCAGCGTGTTTTCCTTATGTAAATTAGATGTCACATATACATGTATATACATTTTATGAGAGAGAATAAATTAGAGTAAACTAGTGTGGTGGATTACGTCTAAAAGATAAAGTATCGTAGAGATTAAAAAATTGCGTCTGGAAATATAGCGGTGATAGATTAAGTAAATAAAACGACACGAGATTACGAAGGAAGTTTTTTTTAAATTAGAGATAATTGAATTGGGATAAAATAGCGTAGTAACTTAAAAGATGGTGTCTAAAAATAAGAATAGGTGATAAAAATGGAGTCTAAAAATAGATAATGATAAAATAAAAACAGTAAATAAGTAAAATAAAAATAATAAAATTAAGTGAAATTACGAATGTTTTTTTTTGTATATATATATATATATATATATATATATATATATATATCGCGTTTAACCGGTGTCTAAGTTGTTCTCTTTAATAATTACTTTCGACAGAAAGGGAGCAACGTGGAAAAAACCTTTTCTTTGCTTAATTATATTATAATCTCCTATTCCAGCAATATAATTAAGCAAAGAAAAGGTTTTTTCCACGTTGCTCCCTTTCTGTTGAAAATAATTATTAAAGAGAACAACTTAGACACCGGTTAAACGCGATATATATATATATATATATATATATATATATATATATATATATATATATATATATATATATATATACAAAAAAAAATTTCGTAATTTCACTTAATTTTATTATTTTTATTTTACTTATTTACTGTTTTTATTTTATCATTATCTATTTTAGACTCCATTTTTATCACTTATTCTTATTTTTAGACAGCATCTTTTAAGTTACTACGCTATTTTATCCCAATTCAATTATCTCTAATTTAAAAAAAACTTCCTTCGTAATCTCGTGTCGTTTTATTTACTTAATCTATCACCGCTATATTTCCAGACGCAATTTTTTAATCTCTACGATATTTTACCTTTTAGACGTAATCCACCACACTAGTTTACTCTAATTTATTCTCTCTCATAAAATGTATATACATGTATATATGACATCTAATTTACATAAGGAAAACACGCTGCTCTCCGCCATCATTATATATAGCCCCAATCCTCCGACTCTCTCGTCAATGATCATCCCTCTTGAAGAAGCCCGAATAAATCGGGCGAAACGTTGAGTATTCAGGTCCTTCCACCTCCATTTTATTTCATATATATATATATATATATATATATATATATATATACACGCACACACAATCAATGAACATTTTAGTCCGTTAAAGATGACCAAAAGTTATAGACTTTTGACTGAGAATGACTGCTTTATGCTGAATTGATGGTTGAATATGATTAAATCTGTACTCATTTTTTTTCTAATCCGATTAATGTTTAACTTTGCATAAAACGGATACCATAATACTTAGTTCGCTGCACCTTATCATAACATAGGTCCTTAAAAATTTCAACCAGATCGGCCCATTAGTTTTCAGAAAAGTGGAACAGACAGACAGACTAAGAGTAATTTAATATAGATAATAATAGCATTTGGGAAGTTTACTATCCGTCATATGTGTGAGTTACCATTGGGTTTCTCCATAAAAACATTTACACAGTATACGATCGGTTGCTTTTGCGTCCATAATTCATTTTATTTTGTCACATTTCTATATGTTCATTGGATCTCTTTGTCCTTTTGTTCCTGTAGATCGCTGTGACGGCTACTGCCGATCGACGTGTTCCGGTGACGGTCGTAAATTTTCAAAGTTGGGTGGATTGGCCAGCAGGATTGCTGTCGTCCTTGAAGATATTGTAGCATGCAGTGAAAACGATCCGTACGGCCATCAGGAAAACATCCTCGTTCATGAGTTTGCACATACCATCAGGATTTTCTTACCGAAAGAATTGGCCAGAAGGGTAAGTAAAATTAGAAAAATGACAAGTAAATACAAAGATTGATTCCGGTAATTGGAAAAATAATGCTTAAATCATATATATATATATATATATATATATATATATATATATATATATATATATATAAGAGCAAATAGTTAATAAAACATGTTAAAAAACATTCGAAAAAGAATTAAAAACATATTTAATTTGAAAAGCAAAATTCGATCTCGCATTTCGCTAAATCCTACCCTCTGATGAGAAGGAAAGTATTTCTTCAAAACTCCGCGGATTAAGGACTATCCACTTATTAATGTTTCCTTTTCAAATTAAATATGTTTTTTAACTCTTTTTCAAAGTGTTTTTAACATGTTTTATTAACTATTTGCTCTTATTATAAGCTCTATCTCCTATTTGGTTTTATCGAGCTTTTACATCTGGTTGAGATTACTTTATAAATACTAATCTATATATATATAAATGTAAATTTGGTTCGTTACAAGTGAATAAAACCATATTTCTACGTTACCAATTTATTTGAAATTTTCAGACAACCCATCTTTAGAGTCGAGGTATGTTTTTATGTTATTAAAATAAATTTATCTCGCGAATTATTAAAATATTAAATAAAATAAATATATTTTCGTAAGCCGTTACTGTGAATCTGTTCTGTTGATAAAACTGAAGTTCCGGTTCGATTCATTTCACAGTCACGAATTGACGAAAGATTTCATTTTCTGTTAACTTGATAAGTAAAAAAAAAAAAACATAATTCATTTGTTTATCTTCCAAATTTTTTAATTTACACATTTTTTTCTTTATTATATAAGGCCAAAAAAAAAGTTTGTCGCTTGCTTGTGAGTTTTATTTTTTGTTTTTCGATATAAGATTGGTTGGTAAAGTACAGTTCATTCCTGTTCGCGCTATTTTTTAAATCGTATTTCCAGGTTTAATTACAGTTTTATTATGTTTTTTTATTCAATTGTAAGGTTAAAATACACCCTCCCCTCCCCATGTTAAGAATGGCTTTTTGAATATTAACGTTACTATTACAACACAGATCACCCTCTGCATGAGTACTGTACTTTCACCAAACAATTTAATAAACAAAACATAATACTTATGCAGAGAAAGTAGCATAATAATATAATAATAGAATAATAACGTTATTTAGAAAGCCATTCTTAACATGGGGAGGACGTTTTGTTACTATTCTATACTTTCACCTAACAATTTAATAAACAAAAGATGGTACTTATGCAGAGAAGGTACCGTGCTGAAATAACGCTATTAAGAAAGCCATTCTTAACATGGGAAAGGGAGAGTGTTCTGTAACTATTTTATATTTTCACCTAACAATTTAATAAACAAAAGATAGTACTTATGCAGAGAAGGTACCGTGCTGAAATAATACCGTTATTTAGAAAGCTATTCTTAACATGGGGAGGGAGTTTTGCATCTATTCTAAAATATGAATGCTTTTTCTTTAAAGAAATTGGGTACTCGTGCACGTATTGATCCGTGCTGAAATAATAACGTTATTATTTAAAAAGCCATTTTTAACATGGGGAGAAGAGGGTGTTTTGTAACTATTCTGGACTTTCACCTAACAATTTAATAAACAAAAATTAAACTTAAGCAGACAAGGAACAGTATTAACATTATTTAGAATACAATTGAATAAAACAAAAAAGCTTTAATTAAACTTGGAAATACGATTTAAAAAATAGTACGGATCGGTAAGTGCATTAGCACCATAAATTTTTCTAATTCTTAATTTCTTATGTTATTGGAAAAAAAAAAAGGTAAATATGAGGAATTACTCCACCCTCGAAAATTCCTTTAAAATTACCACTCCTATAGGTTTTCGGGGTCGCTGAAAACGAAAATAACCTTTATAATTAAGGCAAACGAGTAGTTTCCAAGATATGAAGAAATGTTAGTTTAAAAAAGTGAAGGATCACTTTTCTATAATAATTTAACGTAAAATGAGCACCCACTTTGTGGCCACGATTTTTGGGGTGAAGGCTTTCTTTCTACCCTTGGAAAATCCTTTAAAATTACCTGCTTAAATTGGTTGGAGGGGCGGGGCGTCGGCCGCCAACCCCCCCCCCCCACCCCACACACACACAGAGAAAAATGCCCCTCTCTCAGGTGGCCAGAAAGTGGGTGCTCATTCTAAGTTAAATTTAAATTGAAAAGTGATCATCTACCCACTTTTCGAAAAAGTAATTTCTTCATATCATGAAAACTTTCTTTTTGCGACGGAAACGGTTTGCAGATGCGTTTTTAGTACACTGAAATCTACAATAAAATATTTCGTTATACACGAACATGAGACGGGCCTTAAAGTAAAATAATAACGGATTTTGGGGGCAGATTTGCCATTTAGTTGTATAATATACTCAAACCAGGTAATCACTAAAAGGGTCTCTTAAAAGTCGTTACCTGTATTGATCAAAATTTAAAACCACTGATTATATGTCAGCCTACGTCACAGTAACATATATTGAGTGAGTTCCTAACAGTATTTTGTATAGTTTTTTAGCTTAAACTCATTTTCCCAAAATTTCCCCAAACTTAACGTGTTCGATACAGTCTGCTGCCATTTGTATTTTTCAAATATACCGATAAACACTGCATGTTTTTGAACTGATTAAACATTATACATTACATTAAAACACTACAATCTTATCCAGTTAGGTAGAACATTTACTTTTCTTGCCTTTGATAACATTTATTTGTTATATATTCATTTTTTGACAACTTCTTTGTATCTGTTAATACAAACCCTTTTCATTTAATGTAACGTTTAGTCAGCTTGAAAAACAGTGTTTATCGGTGTATTTGAAAGCTACAAATGGTGGCGGACACTGTTGATTATGTTAAGTTTGCGAAAGTGAGTTAAAACTAAAAAACTACACAAAATACTGTCACAAACCGACCGATTATGTCAGCCTATGTCATGGTAACATATTCAGTGGATTTTTGACACTGTATTGTATAGTTTTTAGTTTTCAACTTCATTTCCCAAACTTAACGTATTCAACAGTCTGCAACCATTTCTGTTTTTCCAGCCGATTAAACATTTTACCTTACATAAAAACACTAAACAATTATCCAGTTAGGTAGAAATGTAACTTACCTTACCTTTGCTTTCATTTGTTTTTGGACAACTTTTTCGAATCTGTGTATAGTAACCCCCCCATCACTCAAATATTAATTACTAACTCACATTTTTGTATACAGAAAAAAAAACATTTAGCGTTTCAACGTTAGCTTTATCCACTGATTGTTGGTCGAGCCCAAGCAATGATTGACGGTAATCCTGAGGATCAGGATCCAATTCTACAAGAGTACCATTTTTTTCATTTTTTTCTTTCTTTTTTTTTTTTTAGAGTGGGTTGCTGTACTAAGAATATAAGAAACATGCATTTTCTCTTTTTAGTAGAATTTTCCATTGCACCAAATTTAGCCACAGCAACGCGTGGCAGAGTACAGCTAGTTCTTTATAAATATTAATTCTTTAACATTTATAATATACTTTAGTTTTACCATTTTGGATCATTTTGGTAAATTTAATTGTAATTTATATATGTGTGTGTGTGTGTGTAAATATATATATGCATGTGTGTGTGTGTAAATGTGGGTTTTTTTTATTGTATTTCACCTTTTATTCATACCAATCCTTAATTTATGATGCTCGATATAATGCCCTTTTCTCTTCCCTGGGGTCTCTTTCTCACAGAAGAGACGTTGCGAGGCTGTCTCTGTTTTATCGTTATTTTCATGGCAAGTGCTTGTCTGAGCTCCAATCTTGGTCCCCCCTCGCCAAACAATCACGAGAAACTTTCTAACTGAAAATACTATCAATAGTTACCCCCACACTTTATCTGTGCCTAGACCTTAATGTGGATTCCATGAACAGAGCTTCTTTCTTAGAACTGCACACCTGTGGAACTCTCTTCCGTTTGCTTGCTTTCCAGCTTACTACAATATGGTTGTCTTCAAGTCCAACATAAACAAGTTCTTGATGAGCCGTTCTCCTTAAGTAATCCACTTTACCAAATTTACTCTTCTAACGATTACTATGATATTGTCCTTTTGACTACTGTACACTCATTAACCCTTATCCTCAATTTGCCTCTGGGCCTTGATAAGTGATGATTCCTTTATATATATATATATATATATATATATATATATATATATATATATATATATATATATATATATATGGACATAAAATGGAAAGGAAATAATAAAATGCTCGACGATTCTTCTGTTCCATGAGTATGTATTCAAGAGATTGTAGGTTTTTTTCAATATAATTATGTTTTTTTTTCCAGCTGTTTTCGAAATGTAGGGCATATCCTTTCGTCTTCCAGTTAGTGTCTGGTAATCAAGATAGAAATATGAATCGTTTTGTTCCCTTTTCTTTTTGCAGTTACTTCTATGGTAAATCTGTTTGTATGCTGTTTATATTTGTGGAGTATTAAACTTTAGTTTCCGTATAATGTCGGGTCATCAGAAGACAATACGCACTGTTTCCCGGCCAATATCTCGACAGCTTTCTTTTTCTGTATCGGTATCCCCCTTTCTCTCTCTCTCTCTCTCTCTCTCTCTCTCTCTCTCTCTCTCTCTATCTATCTATCTATCTATCTGTCTCCCTCTCTCTATCACACACACATACACAGACATATATATATATATATATATATATATATATATATATATATATATATATATATATATATATATGTAGTAATGTGATTGATAATTTAAAATGCAAATTAGAATTAAAAATTAAAAATCTGTTTCATAAGAAGGAACAACAACAAAGTCAATAATTTGTACGATCGTTTCGGAAACGATGTTTTTATTGTGGTAGACATTAAGCTACGAACAATAATTTTGACATATGTTTTTTTTTAAACAAAGTCTCCTCATCAGCAAAAGTATTGAGTGGGTTTTTTTTATATGTAAAAGACACCATAAATAAACCTAGCAATTTTTAAGTAAGGCAGATGTATCTGGAAAAAAAATTAAAATAAAAAGGGAAATATTTACTTGATAAGAAATAATATACACTCTGCTCTTTAGACTACTGTTCTAACCCCCTTTAAATATATATATATATATATATATATATATATATGTATATATTTATATTTATATATATATATATATATATATATATATATATAGAGAGAGAGAGAGAGAGAGAGAGAGAGAAAGAGAGAGATTATACTACGAGAAAATTCTAGCAATTTTCAGTTTTGTTTCACATAATATTTCACTAAACGTAAGTTGTATCCCATTAAATACGAATTGGATAAATTGTGATTTAACCCAACTGCAACCTTCCATGACATTCAAAACATCTTTTATATCCACTGTTAAATGCGTTATTTCTCTTCTTTTTAGGCCGACGCCGCTTATGCAGAGGCTAAAAATTTGCGTCTCTGGACCAAAGGGAACTACCCTTACGCCATGAGTAACTTCCAAGAATTCTGGGCGGGCGCGACAGAATCATTCTTCATGACAACGACGCGTTTGGATTTTACGGGCGGTATGAACATGTAAGTCGCTTAGTTTACTCCTTTTGTACTTCCCGGATTACAGATAGAATCCAACGGAAGCAGGTGGGTGCCCTACCTCGACAAACTAAAGCATTCAATGTGTCTATTAACTTAAGTATCGTTTGTTAAACATCCGAAATCTTGGACCGTGGTCTTTGTGTGCTCTATGTGATTATGCGGTCATAGAAGGCCCACGCTCCCTGGCTTTACCTTCCTGTCTTTGGAGGAAAGGTTTGTTAATAGCTAGTCACCTGGGACGCCTATATCAAGGAATGTCGATGGGGATGCTCACGCATGATTAAAGCAGTAGTGTTGATCATCTCTCTCTCTCTCTCTCTCTCTCTCTCTCTACACACACACACACAAACACACACACACAAACACACACACACACACACACAAACACACACACACACACACAGAATAGTTTATAATTTGATCAGATAGAATGTTTCGATTCATTATAATAGCGTCAAACAAACAAAATAAAATTTTAAAAAAAAACGATGGCAGCCATGATGGAAATATTTGAAGTCGGTTCAATATGGTAGAATGAATAATTTAGTGCATACATCCAAGATAGTTTAAATGCAAATTACAGGCAAAAAAATTCTGCATGTTTGAGAAAAGCATTTGTTAAACGAATGGAAACGGTTGTAAACATTGATCTACGTATGTGCATTGCTGCCATCTTGAATAATCTATTTCTACAATGCAATGCTAGAAGATTAACATGCCAAGGAGTATAAGGTAATCCGTTATGAAACGCAGGATCCCGACGGATTGTGTACCTTTCTCTATTTGATTAAGAATCTTCTTTAGAATAAGTTACAAGAGTATCTTGAGGCTGCATGAAACGTGCATTGGTAAACACTTAAAGTTTAATATTAACTAATTAGGTTTTTAACGCGTAAATAACGGAAAAAGGTTACAGCCTATTGACTTAGAATGAGTGCTTTATGCCAAATTGATGGTTTAATATGGTTAAATTTGTGTTTATTTTTGCATTAGATACTAATCCATATGCGTCTTTATTAATCACTAATTGTGTATATGGCGGATATCATATTTAGTTCGCTGAACTTTATCATAACAAATATATATATATATATATATATATATATATATATATATATGTATATATATATATAGCCTCCCTGTACATTATCTCCATATATAATAATGTTGTAATTGCAGAAATTCCCCTCTGGACCAAAGTACACTAGGTTTGCTCCAACAGATGCCACATACAAATTTATTATGTCTAGACTATCAGCCATGTAACTTTTGAACGCCATCTTACACACATTTATTCGTTATATTAAAATCTTACATTACATCCTAGGAGCAACATTATCACAGTTGCGACCATCTATAGTGGAAGTAGTTGCTATTTTTCCTGCTAAATAAAAAGTACTCCTACTGCTCCCAATCAACACCGGGAGGTATTCTGCATTTTGGTGAATGAAGTTGCACTCTTATTATCTGGCTCATATGCTCATATACTTTTATACATAGCATAATCTTTCTTTTCCCGATTCCAAAAATAATGATTTCTTTCTTCTTACACCAAACCTCATTGGCTGAGAACTGACTATTCGTTCATTCCAGACTGTAAATCCTCCTACAAAAACGAACACTCCAGCAACGCCGGTTAACGGGTCCTGCTAGTACTGAAATAAAAGTGAATGCTTTGCAGCCAGCTCTAAATTCTCTATTTTATAATCGCAGTATCAATGGACTTTAGGAATTCTAGTATGGGAATTCAACAATGAATGATGTTTTTTTTTTTTTTTATCTTTCAGCTTAATTATGAGCAAAACAATGTATAGTATTTGAACAGGGGGATTATTTTAAAAAAAATTACTAATCGACTAAAATATGCATAGTTTTCTCTACAAGCACGTTTTGTTACATGCACATTTTTTAATTCAAAATTAAACAGTTGTATTTATAAACGTGTTGTTTTGTATACTTTGGAGATGTATAATATAAAATAAATTATTCATAGTTTTATATACAAACCTTGCAGCATTAAGAATCGATTATATAACGTTATAAATTGGATTTTAAAAAAATTCTTAATGCTGCAATATTTTAAGTTATAAATTTATTATATTTTTTACTAGAATATCTTGTCCTTTTCTTTTCAAGTTTTAACAACTAGTTCGTTATTTTTCCATATTTAAGCTAACCATGTTACTTTTCGTGCTCGCATTTTTCTATTGTAATTCATGATTTTTCCAGGCTTCCAGTAAATTCACTTGTTTTTCGTTTAATTTCAGTCTTATTTTTTTGCCTCATAAACATTACATATACATATGTAATAACAATGTACGGAACTCGCCTACTTTCAATAAAATCGCCCAATTATCTCCATTTCATTCTTTCATTCTCTCCGTTTTACTTGTTACTTTTCTTTTCCCGAGAGCGGTGAATTGGTAGCAACAGTTGTCGCTGGAGCGACGTGGTTGCTGATAAAATCAGTCAAAAAAAAAAAAAAACGTCGCTCACCTGCTTACGTTTTTTACTATTTTGAACGCTAGTAAATTCATCACTTTTGTTTTACTGAACAAAAATTGAACATTTTTTTCACAATATAGCTGAAAATGTGAACTATAAACTAATAATTGTTTGAAATTGTGTTTACAAATGAGTGAGCGGTGAAGATTTAAAGCAGTTCTAAATGACTAAAACTGCCACTTAACCATATATTCAAACAGTTATCGCGTTTGAATGATTAAGTAATCAATACAATTATTTGATCACTAAAAGTAAAATTATTTTTATAATATATACTGAAAATAGCAAATGTTGACAAGTACAGACCCTTCCAATTAATAAAGTATACATTAAGTAGTTTATTTTTACACGATTTTTTCCCAAACTTCAATAGTTATCGATGTACTGACATGGTTCAAGTGATATCCGTCCACAAATTCATAGACAATTTTCCGCGTTATCCGGTGACCACTTCAACTCTCTTAAGATTTTGTTGGATTTTCAGGAAATATCCTGTTTCCTGATTATTGTATTTTTTTTTTTAGAAAAAGCAAGAATGACCACAAAAAAGTATTTCCATGGTTTTAACTATTTAACTTGTTGTCTCATTTCACACAAACGCACACACACACACACACACACACACACACACACACAGAAAACGAGAGGGAGAGAGAACAGTAGGGGAGAAGGAGAAGGAGGAGGTATGTCGATATTTCTGTAGTTCTAGTAGCGAGGTATGATGGAATTCTTTTTTTATTTTATTTTTTTTTTTTTAATCAGAGCTTCCACTTTAATACGAAAAAAATCATTAGATTAAAAATTAAGCATTTGTTTGAAATCTTTTGGAAGCGGTCTCTTCTTTTCTTTTTTTTTTAATTTTTTAATTTTTTATTTTTTTTTTTTTTTTACGAATCTCTACCAATTTAAAAACTTTTATTCCTAACATTGAATGCTCTACAAGCTTGGTCGGAGTGTCGGAAGTCAACATTTCTTGCAACGTATAAGTATTCCAGCGATCGGTCGAATGAGAAATCATCTCCACCGAGCACATTTGTAAGGAATTGAAATCTAACATATAAAGTTATCTTGTCAGATTTTAAAAGCTGCATTTGAATAACATTCCAACTTTGATTCTTACTAACCAATTTTCATTTGTTATCATTATACCATGTTATTGGCACGGTATTAACGCACGGGGGTCGTTACAAAAGTAAAGCCTGATATATTTTAAATCAGAAAGTTGAAGATCTACGAAGAAGGGATCGATACCATTAAAACGGACGATCTTTTATTGCTCTATAATTTATTTTTCTACATAACTACCACCATTCTCAATGGGCTTTTTCCAGTGATGATCGATGGCTGTGCATGGGCGTCCAGAACGTGCTTTGTCAGCCGAAAGTCGTTCCAGAAGTAAAGCTTCCTATTTTTAACTGAAAAAAACGATCCTTGTATTATTTTGTTCAAATAAACAAAAGAAAAGCAAACATTGTTTGGTCTTTTGGTCCTTATACACTTGCCTTCCACTTTGTAGAAATATCCCCTGTAACGCAGTTGTTACATGTCAACACTTGAAACCCAACTCGTTTTATGCAGGCAGTCGCAAAAAAAAAAAAAAAAAAAAAAACACGGCCGATAGCCATTAGTCGCGTGCTCTCGTGTAATGAATGAATGCGTGAATATAGGATTGACATGAAATTCTTAAAGATAAACTAAAATGACCGAAAAATGGGTTGAAATGACTTAAATAAATAAAACGTAAATGACTTAGAATGACTTTAATGAACTTAAGGATGAATTGAATGACCTTAAGAATGACTTGAATGCTTAAAAAATAACGGGAATCCTTCAAAAACAACTTGAATGATCTGGAGAATGACTTGAATGGCTTTGAGACTGACTGGTTGTAAAGTGGGTGATCATTTTACATTAAATTAATACAGAAAAGTGATCCCCCACTTTATATCATAAAGTTACAAACATAAGTACAGCATGTAGTAAGAACAGATACCACACTTTGATCTTAGCCAAAAGGCAAAGAAAAGCTGTATTTATTTGCTCCCCGCCGAGCAAATTATGCACGAGGCCGATTTTTAATGTGAGGGATGAAGGGGAAATGGGGAGCTGGATAGTGACAAGGTCTTATATGTGGGGCTACCCCCACATATGGTCTTTGCTTGCAGTATCTACCGGACAGATACTACATTTTGGCTAAAAGGCAAAGAAAAGCTTAAAAAGCTAAGAACAGCATCTATTAACAACAGACCTTTGATCTTAACCAAAAAGGCCAAGTACAAAAATGTTACGGACAGACTGACCGACCGACGGAGTGACTTATAAATTCGCTTGCACGCGACTAACAAAGACAAAAAGAAAGTCGACCTATTTTTTATCAATTGTAACAATAGATGTTTATTTACAGATATACGGCATAATCATGTTGACACGCCGGTTCCCGTCAGATCACCGAAGTTAAGCAACGTTGAGCCTGGTCATTACTAAAATCAGTGACCGATTTGGGAATTCCAGGTGCTGTATGTAGGAGGGCGTCGACACCTCTCTGCAAAAAGCTGCAAAAAAAAACTAACGTCGTCATCTCCCCTAACAGGGATATACATGCGACTGGGGACCGCTTGTGAATTTCATACACCCATGAAACTTAAACCCTGAATACGGTTGGTGCTGACTACACACATTTACATATACTTTCAGAATAGCGCCTTGTGTCTTGTTCAAAAGTTTTCTCGTACTCCAATATACTTAACAAGACTCTGCCGTGTCGAACGCGTGGTACTATGGTTTACCCGGTCATGTTTAAGACATCTTTTCTTGTCGTTCACGGGCCACGGGTGTAACACGTCTATTTTCACTCTCGTCTCGAGTCCTCTACGTCTCGAATACGTCTCAAATATCTGCTTCTCTGAACACGTATGTCGTTTTTATCTTTGCTGTCACACCGCGCAGCTGGCTTGGTCATCTGCACATGACTGTTGCTGCTAACCAGCGGCAGCAACTATGTTACACCCCGACAAACCCGATAAGCAACAAAATCTCACCCTTCACTGTTGAGGTCCCTAGTTGCAGGGAAGATTTTATTCTTATATATTTTATTTTTCGAACTGTTAGACTTTGGAATCTCCTCCCTGCTTCATGTCTCCTTCACTGTACCAGCATGCATAAGTTTTAATTTAACGTGAGCAGACATTCCGCTGTTCACCTCTTTAAATCGTCTTTTTATAGATATTGTCCCAAATAGTAGCCCCCTCCCCCTACATTCAAGTAGCAATATGCATTGTTTGAGGTGAATAAAACGTTAAAATAAATAAATAAGTTCAGTGCATAAAATGTACATTTTGACGCATGCGGAGTTAGAATCTTCGCAGATGGTAACTTATAATTGGGCGACTCAAAACTTGTTTATATTTATGTCCAACAGTTTGTCTTTTGCGTTTGATTTTTTTTTTTTAATACTGTAGAGTCACCGCTTATCAAGGCCCGGCGTCCACTCAAGGATAAGGGTTAACGGGTATCAGATAGGACAACACTGTGATGATCGGTGACGGTGGAAATTGGCTGAGTTAATTTATTTTAGAGGAAGGCTCATCAAGAACTCCTTTACGTTGAACTTGAAAACATGTCATAGTCAGCTGGGAAGTAGCTACACAGTATTGTCTTCCACAGACAAGGAGTTCTGGGGTAAAGGGCTTTGTTCATAGAATTTTCGTCTAGATTTGGGGACAGACAGAGAGTAAGGAAAATTTCTGATAGTTGTTATAGCTAGTCGAGCTTTTGCCGCGAATGCCTTACTGAAGTGACCCTAGAGTAAAGCTTGGTAAAGCTTAAATTTCTTTCTTTTGATATTTGTGCCTTAACGTATTATTTTTTCTTGTGTTGACTGGTTCTTGTCTTATCTAGTATCTCCCAATCTGATGGAATATGGAAGAGTCGGATAAACGATCATCTGCTGGTCCCTGAAAACCTTAGTAAATCGTGTGGTATTAAAGAATTTGCGTTATTTACCTAGAAAAAATACACATGAATTTAATCATCAAAGTTTTTGGATATTCACAAGTATTAATCGCTTTTGTTTCGAGGAGATATGAAATTTGAAAAACTGGAGACAGACAGACAGACAGACAGACATAGTGAGTTTTATAAATGAGATTATTATCATCAGCATCATCACCATCTATATATTAATAGGATAGCGTGCATTTCTTGTAATAAATAATTTTACCAAAAATTCTTCATAAGTTTTGGTTTCAGCTAATGGCACTTAAATAATCTATTTTTTTTTTTATATAAATAATTTTACCAAGAATTCTTCATAAGTTTTGGTTTCGGTTTCGATTATAGCTGATGGTCCTTCAGTAATCTACTTTTTTATAAATAATATTATCAAGAATTCTTCAGAATTTTTGGTTTCGGATTCGATTCCAGCTGATGCACCCAAGTCATGTGCATATAATTTTTTTTTCATTTTGGAAATCACAACTTTATAATATATACAAAAATCGATAGAACATTAACTCTATAATAATATATTAGAAATTTGAAAGAATTAAAATATCATATTTAAGCGTACTTTAAGACCGGGCTACGCCTGGCGTCCCTGCTAGCTTAGATACATACTTTTGTAGTTTTAACAAAAGAGCTACAATAATACCAGAGCGTCTCCATTTACGCTGAACATCTACAGATTGCAAACATCAATATATTACATATGAATGAGTTCCCTGTGGAATTTCCACAGGTCTCGCTAGTTATTATTATTGTCTCATAAGGAGCTTTCACACAGGTCATAAAGGATCTCTCCTTGAGAATAGCGTATGGTGTTCTCTGGAAGCTGAATAACAATAAGTCTACTCAGTTTCCTAGTGTCCTCCACCTCTTCTGATAACATTTGCAAATGAATTTGCATTATCACAATAGCCGTCCATCATGCGACTATTAGTCTCCAATGGAATTTGAGTGGCAATAAGCCTCCCTAAGGTTCCAGTTCTCTTCGCACTTGTCCAGCAAAGGTCTGGTCAGTGGTCTCTCCTCGGCCTTTTCATCATGCTTGACCCTTCTCGGCTATTTGGCATCATTCTTTTGTGGGGGCGATGATTGGGTAATGGAAGGGGATCGGGGAGGGATGGAGGAAAGATAGAGAACTTATAGATATGTATCTTCTATGTTCTTGGTTCCTTGTGACGCTTCTTCATGATTTGTCTCTGCAGCAGTTCGTGTGGTCCGCACGTGTGGCTCATGTGTATTAGTCCCCGAATTCAAAAGTTTTCCTTAATAATTCAGCTGTTTTCATTATTATTATTCGTTGTATCTTTCCAATTATTCATCTGATTCCAATTTCTCCCATTCTTTTTTTCAAAGTTTTTCGGGATTGTTCCTAGTGCTCCTACTATTATAGGTACTATCTTGATTTTTTTTTTATCATCCATATCCCTTTCAGTTCTTTGGCTAGCTCTGTGTATTTGTTCCGTTTCTCCTTTTCTTTGATATTTGTTCTGTGGTCAGCTGGAACAGCAAAGTCTACGATTTAGCAGGACTTTTCTTTCTTGTTAATTATTACGACATCCGGTCGTTTGCATGTTCATGTCTTATAGGATATTTTGATTCTCGTTTTCATCATCATCATCATCATCATCATCATCATCATCATCATCATCTATACATTAATAGGATAGCGTGCGTTTCTTGTAATAAATAATTTTACCAAGAATTATTCACAAGTTGTGGTTTCGGTTTCGATTATAGCTGATTGCCCTCCGGTAATCTATTGTTTTTATAAATAATATTATCAAGAATTCTTCGTAAGTTTTGGTTTCGGTTTCGATTCAAGCTGATGCACTCAAGTCACGTATACATTTTTTTATTTTAAAAATCGCAACTTTATAATATATAAAAATGGGTAAAACATTAACTCTATAATACTATATACGAACTCGAAAAGAATTAAAATATCATATTTAAGCGTACTTTAAGACCGGGCTACGCCTGGCGTCCCTGCTAGCTTAGATACATACTTTTGCAGTTTTAACAAAAGAGCTACAATAATATCAGAGCGTCTCCATTTACGCTGAACATCCACAGAATGGCAACATCAATATATTACATACGAATAAGTCCCCTGTGGAATTTCTACAGGTCCGCTAGTTATTATTATTGATATTATTATCATTATTATAATAATTATTAAATAAAATTAAATAAACGATTCAATTTGAAATTTCATGAAGGTTCCCGAGTTCGATAGAAAAAAAACTTCCGCATCCAACAAGATACACCTGAAGAAGGTCGGAGGTTATATCACCCGAAACGTTGTGCGAATAACACTTAATATAAGAATAGTAGTCCGATTAATCTGAATAATACAAATTATCAATCTTCATGTCGAAAATTCAGCAACATAATGTCCAGGGTTTGTCACTGATTCTGTTACTGACGAATTTGTCATTCTCACTGTTATGAATGACTGGTTTTTGGGTTGATAGGAAGCCAGCAATGTTTAAGACCCACGGGACAGTCGATATTTTTAGAGAGCATTGTATCACGTCCTCATTGTGTTGTATGGTATTAATTAGCTTTATCAAGAAAACTACACATGTTCACTTAATTTAATCAGAGGTTTATGGGTATTCACAAGTATTAATCGCTTAGGATAATTAATTTCACCAAATGTTAAAATCTATTCACTTTTTTCTTTTTATTTTATTTTATTTTATTTATTTATTTGCTTCAAACTGAAACGTTGTGTTAATTTTGAACCTTTGTGATTAACTATTCGCAGGTGCGGCTCGAATAACGCTTGTCCAGACGAGAGGGCCGCTCGTAGCTATATAAGAAGACATCAACCTAACCTGTTTCACGTATTGAACGAAGTATACACGGGTAACAGAGCCAATATCAAAAGCGGACTAAGAGTTTGTATGTAAATAAAATCAAAATTAAAAACAAATAATTGAAAAGAAAAAGAAAAAACTCATGTTGTTTCTTTCCGTTTAGATATTTTAAAAGTGTGTCCGATAAATTAGCGCGTTTGAAATTCTTTTTAACTTTTTTTTTTTTTTTTTTTTTGCTTTTTTTCCGTAATAAACCATTCCTCACTTTGATTTTTTTTTTTTTTTTTTTTTTGTACTCGGTCTTGCATTTATCGCCGATTCTCCTGACTCCATTCCCCGTTTCGTTTTCCTCTCTCTTAGCTATCACCCTCAGTTACAGATTGATCTGCTTGTTTTCGCTTGTGGACAGACGGGAAATCAGTAGGCAGTCTATTATATTAGTTGGGAAAAAGAAAGACAATGTGAAAGAGGGGGTGTTTTATAATTTTAATAAAGTCGTTAAAAATTTGGATGGTGGTGGATTGTGTTGGCTTAATAAAAACAAAAAAAAAAAGAAGCTTATTTGGTAATTCGCTTGATGTGTTGTAAAACGAAACAACCAAACCAAACGATAAATAAATATTTGAAGATACAAATGTGTCCAGTCTTAGTGATGTCCCAATTTTTGTCTTAGTGATGTCTCCAAGATTGCTCCGATGAAAATCGCAGATGTCAAAAAGTCCCAACCCGTCAGATTACAACTCACCCAACATTGTCAAAATCATGAGGGTAATCGTCCGGCTTTGGTCACTGAGTAGTAGTGGTCGTTTTAAAGCAAAAAATACAAATAAATAAATAGCAATTCGCTGTTTCTTTTTTCTCTTTTGTTTTTCGTATAAAAATTATTATGAGTAAATTTACATAATTTCATTTACAATGTGGAACGATAAAATTGTCGCTCTAGAAAAGACGATATGATTCCATTTCCTTTTGATAAAAAATGATTCCATTTACTTTTTTAGTTTTTGTTTCAAACCATCTACTAGTTGGCCAGTTGTGCAAATTCTAAGTCTGAAAGTTACACAATGTTCAACAAATGAGATCGGGAGATCGGAGATGCGTTGCTGTACAATCCATGCTCTCTACCGATCCACGTTATGACAACAGGGACATTGCCAGCACCATCGAAATGCATCGCTGGATTGCCACGAATAACAGGGATGTGGCCAGGATAATGAATACAAAGTTTCTGGCCTTGTTTATGGTGTTTGGTGTGGTTTCAAGTGAAAACCACATCATGCCACCTCACATCTTTGAAGTTGGCTTGAAAGTCAACACCAAAGTGTACCTGAATTTGTTGAAGAGTGTGGTGATCTCCTGATGCAATCAGGTGGCCGCTGACAGACCATGGGTGTGGCAACAGGATTCTGCGCCAGCCCACAAGTCCAAAGAGAACCAGGCTTGGCTTCAGAAGCCCTCTCTCACTGGTCCCTCTCCTCCTTCGGCTTAACCCCCGTTAGACTACTTCGTTTGGTCATACGTCGAGAACACAAGAAATACAGCTGCGATGATTTTCTTTTCTTTAAGGCAACACTTTTATTGTTCCACCCTGTATTTTAAAACAGAAATAACTTCTAAATGCATTTTCTGATTAAAGTGTTTCAGTTATCAAGTCTGGGCGATTTTAAATTTCGTGTCTTCAACTCAAAGTTCGAGATTTGTTTTGAAATCGCGTGGAGTCCGGTTGCAAGCAAAATGGAGTTTCTTGTCTACAAAACGCAGTCGATTATATGATGTCGATAATTCAGCGGCGTAATCCGGAATTGTTCGCTCTTTTCCATACTCACCTTCT
Organism: Euprymna scolopes; assembly: GCF_053919585.1. Taxonomy (NCBI): domain Eukaryota; kingdom Metazoa; phylum Mollusca; class Cephalopoda; order Sepiida; family Sepiolidae; genus Euprymna; species Euprymna scolopes. Next base: position 149,368,078 of record NC_136483.1, read on the forward strand.
CTATTAATTCAGGAGAGGAGATTTCCCCCTACACACTAAGCCAAAATATCTCTCTCACTGCTGCCGTTTCTCGGGAGGCGGAGAGGCTCTCCTTCCTCGCTGTACCAATCATTACATTAACTATCTTATCTCTCTCTCTCTCTCTCTCTCTCTCTCTCTATATATATATATATATATATATATATATATATATATATATATATATATATATATATGTATGTGTGTGTGTGTGTGTCTCACACTCACACACATACATACACATACAACCACTGAAACGGAATTCTGGGAAAAAGTGTCAGTCATCGCCATCTTCTCACCTTAGGTGACCTATCCCTGTTGCAAAATTAGCCAGCTCGTTTTAGCAGCCAAATTTGCTATTCACATGATAAGGCGAAATAATTATTTTCTCTTCATTTTGCCTTTCATCAATTAAATTGCGAGTTACTTTTTTTTTTCTTTTAGAAAACCAATATTTCACATTAAGCCTTTTTTTTTTTGAGCTAATAATATTGTCAAATAATGTACAAAATGGTCAGATTCAGTATTAAATCACCCGCAAGGCGTTTATATGCCGTAAAACAAAACACCTAAACCAAACACCATGGATAAACGTTTGAAGATATAAGGAATCTGAAGCATAAAAAGTTTTTGCCAAAATGACTGAACCTAAAAAAAGGGTTGATATGCCGCAAAAACGAAACAACTAAGCCAAACACCATGAATAAATAGTAATTGTCTGTATTTTTAGTAAGTAAAAAAGTAACATTCAAAACAGAGAATCAGCAACTATGTCCCAATGCCTAGCTGGAGTCCGAACACGGTATCCCCGTAATAATAATAAAGGGTTGGGTTCGAGACTCCTAACAAACGGTTCCCCAGTTCGATACAAAACACCTGACGAAGGCCGGAGGGCAAAACGGCCGAAACGTTGTGACAATAACAACCAAGATGAGGAAGTCAGTCCGACAATCTCAACCATGAATAAATATCTGAAAATATAAAGAAGTCGAAATATAAAACTTTTACAAAAATAATATGTTGTTGAACAAAACAACCACATCAAGTATTATTAATAAATATTTAGAGATATAAAGATCTATAAATATTAAAAAAAAAACTTTTGCCAAAATAACTTAATTCGGCATTAAATAATCCGTAAAGATTGATATGCCGTAAGCAAAACAACCAAACTAACCCAACTTAAGACATGACGTCTCGTTCTGTACACTCGTTCTATCATACATTGTTGATTAATATGATGTATATTTGTATTTATTGTATTTCTATCATTTTCAAGTTATACGTAAATATGAATATAAGTCAAATATCGTATTTCCTTATCTCGTAGATCAGCGGTCACCCATTTTTTTTTTTTTTTTTTTTTTTTTTTTCTTACTGCGAGGCGGATAACTGAAAGAATGACGAACGCGGGCTGTATAATCATCATATTATATACTTGCAAGTCAGAACAGAAGCTCTGGGAAAAAAAGACGAAAAGCTAAGTTTAGCATTCCATGTTAATCATGGGTGGTGCTCGTGCAATGAACAAAAACCAAAAAACAAAAGCAACCAACATGTTTTTTACTATAGAAGTTATAAAAAAAATGACAACAGCAAAAAGATAGTTATATCAGACATAATGGGCACATATGTGAATCTTACAAACTAAACAGCAAAAAAGGGTTAGTAAGATTTACGAAACATTTTTAGTAGCCATAGTGAAGGGCGACCCCCACCCCCGAATCTGAAAATGAAAAGGACATTGAATTAGAAACGTAATCCAAATCCTGTTGAAACACAAGAAAAACAGAGGATTTGGTGGTCACTGATAAAGTTACGGCTCACCAAACGTAGGGGGGGGGGCTGGGAGCAATGAAATTTAAAGAACAAAGCAATCAGGTCTCCGGAAGCATCAAAATCTCCTAATATTCTAAACATAATATTCAAATTGAAATTTTATCACAAAGTTTTGTGTTCCATACGTTTTATCAAGCAAATTCGATTACCGTCGGAGAGCCGAATAAACTGACGTCGCGGGCCGTAGTTTGGTGACTCCTGACATAGAGGATGATGTTTATTCCATTTGATAAATATATTTATCCAATATATACTTATCCAAGTACCATGAGCTATGTAATTTCAGAAGATGAGATCAATCTCTAAAACTGTCGAAGGAGTTCATGAACAAAGAAACAAACAAATTATTATTATTATTATTATTATTATTATTATTATTATTATTATTATTATTATTATTATCATCATCATCATCATCATTATCATTATTATTATTATTATTATTATTATTATTATTATTATTAGCAATGATGATGATGATGATGATGATGATGATGATGATGATGATGATGATGATGATGATGATGAAGAAGAAGAAGAAGAAGAAGAAGAAGAACTAAAAAAAAACAGACAGGAACTGCAAGTTTATTTGTATAGATGTTGTCATTAATCCTGAGAAATCTTATGAAATATTTGTTTATGGCCTTTAATTCTTGTACTGGACGCGCGGCGGATTATGAAAGAAAGAAAGAAAGAAAGAAAGAAAGGGAAACAGAAAGAAAGAAAAAAGTTGAGAAAGAGTATGAAATAAAAGAATCAAATAAAAAAGAAAAAAATAAAGAGAGGGGAAAAGAAAGAAGATCAGAAAGAAGATAGAAAGAAAAAGGAAAAGAAATAAAGGATACAAGAAAGAAGTAGAAAATATGTAAAGAAACGAAAATATTTGTTTGCGACTTTTATTTTTACAGTGCACTCGTATCAGATTAAGAATAAAAGAAAGAAAGAAAAAGAAAGAAATGAGGAAAAGAAAGAAAGAAGAGAAAAGAAAAAATGGTTAGTTGGTTGGTTGGTTGTTTTTGTTTTACGGCATATCAACCTTTTCAGGTTATTTAATGCTGAATCCAATGATTTTGAAGAACATTTTAATAGAGTATATTTGTTTTTTGTTTTTTAAATCGGTTTCTATGTAGCCCACAGTTGGGACCCTAACAGTCCGTGTCAGAGTGGACCTAGGAGCAATGGCTAATTGCCAATTGTGGCTCCACACTCCCCAAGCCCGCAAGCTGGGGCCTCACCATTGGACATAGTTTTAGGTCATATCCAGGACCAGAAAATAAAGAAGAAAGAAGGGATGAGGAAAAACGAAGAAATAAGAGAGGAAAAGAAAGAAAGTATGAGATGGGAAAAGAAAGAAAGAAATGGGGAAAGGAATACAGAAAGAGAGGAAAAATAAAGAAGAATGAAAGAAAAGAGGGGGAGGGGCAAAGTAAAGATAGGAAAAAATTGTTTACGACATTTTATTCTTAAAATGAACTTGTAGCGGCTTAAGAAAGAAAGAAAGAAAGAAAAAAGAAAAAACGAAAAAAAAACAAAAAAAAGAGAAAGACAGTAAGTAAGAAAAGATGGAAAGAAAAAAGAAAAATAAGGAAGAAAAGAAACCCAACAAAAGAAAGAAGGAAAAAAAAAGAAAGGCAAGAAAAGAAAGAAAGCGGGGAAGTAAAGAATGGTTTTCCGGGCAAACATGTCGGTTGCTTATTATCAAATGACCTTTACAACGTGAAAGGTCAACTATTACGCAAGCGGGGTCCTTTATACAAGCAAATAGAATTGTCAGAGATCCTATCATGCCACGAGATGCGGATAAACAACACTGCTATTTCCATAGAATACGATTTTGATTCGAATCGTAGCTCCCTTGAAAACTGCCTCACTAAAACTGTGAAGCATTATAAATGGATAAAAAAAATGACATTTGATTGGCTAATCCAGTAAAACCTGTATTCTTAAAGGTGATAGCGTTGATATTTGTAAGATTCGTTTCATTGTCAATACAACGAGTAAATAGCTAAAAGGAAAGGCAGCAACCACATATTCTAATTGTGTTATGCACTACTTTCTATATATTTTATATATATTTATAATGAATCGGAATCGGAATCGGTACTTGTATTGGAATAGGGAAAATATTGAAATTTAAACACTCATGAAAATCCTTTTTAACCACCAAATTCAAACACGCTATATTCATAGAAAGTTCCATCCGATGTCTTGCTGGTTTGACAGGTCGAGGCATACTCAACGATAGGAGAGTGCCCGTAGAGCCAAGTGAATGTAACAGTAGACATCAGTGTGGCTTGTCATTAATAGACCGACCGACTTATCGATCCACTCGCCTCCATACTGGTCGGTTGGAACACAAATTCGTCGAGAAAACGAGCGTATTTTGATTGTTTGTGGTTTTCCGTTAGTACTGCTACTGGGCATTTTCCTTGTTATAAAAGAGAGGTTATTGTAAGTCCATCAGTCTAGACAAAGGAAACATGATACTGAATGCATAGCAGAAAGTTATTCATATACTAATTCATACACACTACCCTACTTTTTTTAAATAAACAATAACCGCTCCCTTATATTCCATTAAATTCCACTTTGCCTACTAATTATATTCGAAAGTAATGGGTTATAAAAACGTAACATTCGGCCGCAGCCGAGATTAAACTCACTACACGAGTTTGTGGTGTAATTCAAATCTTGTCCGTAATTGAATACTTGATGCTTCGCCAGGGCTATCAACCGTATTTTTTATCGTAACGCCATCACTAGATGGGTTGCCTACCACGGCTTATGAGAGACTCATCTACCCTCGAGAGAAGGATAGATCGCGTCAGTTTCCCAACCTCGCGATACAACCCAGCTGGTAGTCAGACTCAACGTTGCTTAACTTCGGTGATCTGGCGAGAACCGGTGTGTCAACGTGATTATGCCGTATTGGGTTTTAAGGATACTTCATTTTCAAGGCTGAACTATGAAATGGAACACGTACATCAAATCTGTTGCCAAGGTCGCTGGAGAAAATGGTGGGGCCCTTCTACTGCTCCATTAGATATCTCACTGCTGATGCGATGCAATTCTTTATCTATATAAAAGTCAGGTATGTCCAAGGATGGAGTAATGTTGCCACATCTGGGCAGGAGCTGCTAGAAAGATTTATCCTGCCTTGACAGAGTTCAAAATAGACTTCGTAGTCTAGTGGCAGATGCCCTTTTCTCTTTCCTGCAACCTCTTTTTCAAAGAAGAGACGTTGCAAGCCTGTCCTTGTTTATCGTAATTTTCATGGCAAGTGCTCGTCTGAGCTCTAATCTATGGTCCCCCTCGCCAAACTTTCACGAAAAACACTCGTCTAGCTGAAACCACTGTCAATAATGTCCTTTGCTCTTCATCTGTGCGTATACCTAAACGTAGGTTCCGTGAACAACGCTTCTTTCTTAGAACTGCACGTTTGTGGAACTCTCTTCCGCTTGCCTGTTTTCCAACTGACTACAATTTGGTAGTCTTCAAGTCCAGCGTAAACAAATTCTTTATGAACCGTCCCCTTAAGCAAACGAATTTCCCAAATTTCCACTACTAACGATTACTACGATATTATCCCATTTACTACTGTACACTCAATAACTCTTATCCACGAGTGGCCTCCAGACCTTGATAAGTGGTGATTCCTATGTAAAAAAAAGTCAGTACTATCAATCATTTTTCAGAATAGTACAATACATTACAGAACACGTAAGATCATATTCAACATGACGCCTTACAACGAATGAAACGCGTGATTTTGTTTCAAATTATTCTCATGATTTAAAAAAAAAACTAGATCGTAACAATTATCGCATTGTCTTTTTCACATTTCATATTTAAATGCAACAAAATTATATTATAATGTGTGTGTGTGTGTGTGTGTGTGTGTGTGTGTTAATAAAATCAATATAACTCCAGAAAACATTTACTTGTTAATTAAATGAGAGTATCATTGAATTAAGCACTGAGATGTATGGATGCTCAGTATTGCAATAAACACACTCATATCTTTTTAATTTGTTTAAATTATTACAAAAAACATTATTCTATATAAAATTATTGCAGTACACAGACACACCATATTTTTATTTTTTATTTTTTTTTTTCATTTTCTATTATGAAGCCATTCTTCTATATGCACTTAAAAAATACTGAACTAAAACATATTATTGAAATTATTGTCACTTGTGGATACCGATAGACAGTCTGTTTACTTCTGCATCGAAAAACCTATTTTACTAACTTGACTCCTCGACTATTCCTAAGTAAATGTTCTTTTTAATAAATACATTTCCGGTTTCATAAAGAAAATACAGATCATAAAAACATTAAAAGAAACGATGTACTAGTTCATTTCTTAAACTTATTTAGACCGAGGAACTTCCGCGTTCTGTGACGCACGAGGCAGCCAAAGTGTACTGTCGTTTTGTCTCTGAAGCCAGACTCACAGCGTCCCTTCTCTCAGTTGTTTGCTTCTATTTCAGTCTTGGTGTCCCTCTTCTTTTTTTATCAAGAGACCATTGGAGCACTCAATTGGCAATTCCCTCTGGGGTCAATCATGGAGTGTCCGAGTCAGCCTGGATACGGATACCACCCGTTGGTTGGTGCTGTCTCTGAACTCCTGATTGGTACTTCATTTGATCCATAGAATCTTTTTAAGGCACTTGGAATTAAACGCGTCCAATTTTCTCTCTTAGTATATTTTGAAATGCAAAGTTTTACTTCCATACAGTGCATGTATGCAGCGGCCCAGCTGTTATTTTTAATTTTTATTTATTTATTTTTAAGCCATGATAATCTCGGGAAGACAACTAAAGACGGTAGTTTTCTGTTGCTTTCCGTCTTGATTCGTGGGTGTATCTCCGCCTCCTCCTACGTGAGTTAAACGCGCCCCCAGATACCAAACTGGAAATTTCTACGACTCGGAGTGATACATACAGGGCCTAGCCTTCCCAAATGGTCACCCACCATTTCTACGACTCGGAGTGATACATACAGGGCCTAGCCTTCCCAAATGGTCACCCAACTGCTACTGACCAGGTTCATCGTTGCTAAACTTCGGTGATCTGGCGAGAACAGGTGTGTCAACGTGATTATGTCGTATAATACCGTGAACAAAGCATTGCTGTTAAAAATCTTGGGGTGACTTTATTTTGTTTTCAAATCTTATAAAACTGATTAAATGCTGCTGAGGAATTACCTCTCTGGTAGTCCATATTGCTTTCCTTGTTTATGGAACTTGCTGGTAGCTGTTGAAAAGCTGCACATAGAACAGCAATGAAAATGAAAAGTTTGAGCCTAGAAAATATATAAAAATTCAGGCTTAGATTTAAGAAGAAATCGAAATTCGAGAAATCATATACACCGATGCCTGATTCCTATGGATCAAATTCAACGTAAGTCTGATATATTTAAATCTTTAAATAAGTTGACTGTGCCCACGTTATGAACCATAAAATACTTTAAATTACTTAAAAGAAACTGAAATTGAAGATTAATTGCTATATAACCCTACGTAGACAGACTGTCTTAGTTCTGAAAAAAAAATATTGCGAACACAGCTGTAAATTGTTTTGAAAAGGGATCACGGGGTCAACATCAGAGATGCTCGAACAGTGCAAAGTACTTGTTGACACATGGCCTGGTTGTCGTCGGATTGTGATGTCACAGAAGCAGGGGCGTGAGAACAAGAGTTGGCGAGATTTGTGACGAGATTCACGTCCGAGAATGAGACTCGAAAGAGAGTAAGGCAGTCTTTTCTGGGGTGGTGACGAAAGCAGATCGGAGTTAGTTTCGCGAAAGCGACGAGATCGGACGGAATTTTCGTTCCGGGAACCGAGGAACAATTCGTGTGTTGAAATGTAGCTAGAATTCAAGACATCCTCTGTTTGCCTAAGATGTAAGGCCAGCGACGGTATTGATAACGTGCGTTCGACTCTATGGAATGCTAAACTAAACTCAATTTATCAACAAAAAAAAAAGCACACGTATTACGTATTATTGGTATTACGAAAGGCTTTTATTTATATGAACCTTACCATTCGTTTTCTTTAATGCAAGTCAAGAACACATTTGCCACACATAAACAAAAAAATACAGCCGTTAAAACTATAATAGTTTCACGTTTATATCAGTATATAAACACAATTCATTCGATTTCACTACACGGGTTCCTGGGATGTAGATTTTAATGTAATCTTCATCAAAACTCGTCCGATTTTGTTTCTATATATGCCAGGTTGGTGCAAAAGATTTTGTTGTTTAGAAAAAGTAATTTTTAAATCGTTTTAATTCATTTAACGCTTATTTTTATTACTTAAACATGTCATCATTTATTTATAACGTTTTCTTTCAGATTATTAGATCATTCATTCTCTTCATTGTGTGCAGAGAACCCATTTGCTATCCTGAACCCATTTTCCATTCAAACATGCACTAGAGGGGACTTCATCAGATGCAAAAAAGAAAGAAAGGAAAAAGAAAAAGAAAACTGACTCAATTCATCTCGGTTCAAATTTTAAAAAGTTCGGTTTGCTTTTTTATTTTTATTGCTTACAAATCAGAATCAACGCTAAACTGTTACATATATTCGAATAATATACTAAATCATTTGAAATTGTGACGTAACTTCCTGACTGAGCTATAATGCGGGAAAACCAGACAGGCAATCCCTCTTTTCTTTTATAAGTACTAGACACCACCCTCCATTCATCCGAAGACCCGCGGTTTAAACCCCAGACGGAAATGACCCAGACAGATAGTCCTACCCATTCCCCTGATACGGTATATCTCTCTCCTCACACACACACACACACACACACACACACACACACACACACACACACACACACACACTCTCTCTCTCTCTCTCTCTCTCTCTCTCTCTCTCTTCCCAAGTGTAAAAAGAAAGGAAGTAATTCCAATAAGGATGTTGAGGCGCGAAAAGAGGCTACGTGCTGCAGAAAACGTTAAAAAAAATCCTATCTATGTCAGCGTTTGAAACAGAAGGGAAGGAGGTACGTCTCGCTAATCAATTTATAATATAAATACACGCCGGATCAAATATGAAATCCGCCGTGCGCCCAAATCAACTCATATGGAGACGACAACAAAGGAAATAGCGAAGCCGCCTACAGATTTTCCTATGTAACAGAAAAGGACAGACATCTGGAAACTATGATTGGTTCAACCGGAAATACACATAAATGTATATGTATATATACGGCGAAGAATTACGAAATCGCCAGGACGAACTGGGATGCAAAGATGTTGCTATATTGCAAATGGATACAGAAAGATGTTGCTGCATTGCACAATGATGAAAAAAAAATGTTGCTACCTCGCACAGGGATGCAAAGATGCTACTGTATTTTGCAAGGATACAAAAGAACTGATTGTATTTTTTTTTTTTTTTTACATTTTCCCCCCAAACAAAGCACAGTGCCACTTTGACGTAGAGGCCTACTACCATGGACATAAATTGCAAGGATACTATGTAGGGAGTTGAGCAGTAAGATGTCTGTTCACATTACACTTAAACTTCTGCATGTCAGTACAGCTGGGGGAGAAGGAACCCGGAAGGGAGTTCCAAAGTCTAGCAGTTCTGGGGAAGAAACTATTAGAGGAGAAGGCTTTCTTACATCTAAGTATCTCTACTGTGTAGGGGTGGGACTTTGCTGCTTGTCGGGTTTGTCGGGGGTATTTACGTCGAGGGGGTAAAAGGGCTTGTATTTTGTGGGAGTATTTACCATTAAAATACTTGTAAAAAAGGCAGGGGGATGCAACATTTCGTCAATGGGACAGAGGTTAAAACTTAGATGACAGTTCATGACCTATCAGCTTGGCGACTCTTTGTAACCCTGTCCAGGAAGGAGAGATTAATAGTAGATGCACCAGCCCAAATGTGACAACAATACTCCATACCTGGGCGAATGGTGGCCTTGTAGAGGTACAGGATACTTTCAGGCCTAAGTAACGTTGTGCAGCGAGTTCTTGTAAACCGTTCGCAATTCTTTTGGACAATTATTTTATCTGAATACCGCATGTATCAACCAGCTAAGTACTTTATGTTTTTCTATCACCCCCCTCCCTTGCCTAATCCCGCCTCATCCCCGGGTGGGCGGCCAAATTAAGCTTGTATGATAGCGATGTTTAAATGTTCTTTTTATTTTGGAACTCGAGAAATCCTTTCTTATAATATTAACAAAGAGAAAAAAATAGATGCCCTTTTCTTGTGTTCACCGTCTCTCTTGAGTATCTTTAGGAAATCAAACCGTATATTCGGCCCTGTCGGTGGGGCATTAGAATACGCCGACTGCCCCCCCCCCCCCTGCAGAGGGTAAAAGTCCCTCAATGGGGGTCCTGGATATGACCTTAAACTATATCCAGTGGTGAGGCCCCAGCGTGTGGGCTTTGGGGAGTGTGGAGCCACCCTTTAATTACCATTGCTCCCAGGTCAACTCTGACCCAGAGTGGTAGTACCTGTTAGGGTCCCAACTATGGGTTAAATAGAAACCGACGTGAAAACAACAAATATATTCTATTTAAAAAAAAAAATCTTCAAAATCTTTGGATTCAGCATTAAATAACCAGAAAAGGGTTGATATGCCGTAAAATAAAAACAACCAACCAACGAACCGTATATTGTAATAAAAATATGCTTACATATAAATCAATGGTTGTCAATGGGTACGCACCATTCGGTTATTGCATGCGAAGGGCTGATCATGAAACAGAAAATGAGTCACAATGGGGCCGTAACTTTTTTTTTTCATTATTGATGAGTTGCGAGCAATGTAAAGAGGAATTGTTATGCCGTAGAGTCACGGTTTCTGAGAACTTTGCCTGTGCAAGGTTACTCTCGGCTCGTAACATAAATGGGGTAGTCATCCGGGAAAGTATAAAACATTATGAAAGTATAATGAAACATATAGTTTTATTGTTAAGTATATAAGAAGGTCGTAGCAATATAACCCTAACCCTAACCCTAACACAGGAATACTGAGGTATTTAAGTATGAACAAAAATAAACAAACGATTTTTCAAACCCAAACACATATATAAATCAGTAAATATGGACAATGTTTAACATAGCCCAGATGGCAAATGTCTTTGATAATTGCGAGAATAACGTCTCTTTTTCAAAAAGCGACAGAGAGAGAGTGGGAGAGAGAGAGATGAGAGAGAGGGAGAGAGAGATTTTATAGATAGAAAGATAGAAAACACATTTTTTGTCTGCTAGAACGTTTCCATTTTAAATTCTACACAATCATGCAGAATGTAGAAACTATGCATTAATAATTCAGCTTAATAGTGAAATGAAACCAATAATCTAATAAGAAACCATAAAAATCAATAAGTATTTTTTCAAAGGAATATGCAAATTAGTTAAGCTTCATGTAGTTGCTCACATATCCATGACTGAGTCCATTAATAAGTTCGTGTTTATAATTTTTAAGTGAAAAAGTAGGCTCTCTATATCACTATCAGAGCAAGAAAATGATTTTTACTATATATATATATATATATATATATATATATATATATATATATTAAAGTAGTAAATATGGTTATAAATATGATTTTATATATATATATATATATATATATATATATATATATATATATATATATATGGTTATAATATGATTGTGTGTATATATATATATATATATAAAATCATATTTATAACCATATGTACTATTTTAGTATATATATATGTGTGTGTGTGTGTGTGTGTGTGTGTGTGTGTGTGTGTGTGTGTGTGTGTGTGTGTGCGTGTGTGTGTGTGTGTGTTTTATTTTATACTAGTCTGAGTGCCCGAGTGTTTGGAGGTGTGTGTTGAGCAAAAAAAAAAAAAAAAGTTGTAGCAGGAAGGCAGGCTCGAACTCGTACCGCGAAGGAGGAAAAGAATGTGAAAAAAAAAATGTGATGTCTTTACTGTTGCATTCATCGCCAAACCGGAAGTGGCAAAGGTTTAAATTAAGACTAGTCAATCGAAAAGAGGGGATGACTTTCGAAAATATCGGCGAAAATAGCGACTCTTCGTTGTAGAAAAGTGCGCAGTCTAGGGTTAAGGAATTAATGTTTTTAGCCAATTTTTCGATATTTGTCGTCCGAAGGGTCGAGCTTCAAAACGATATCGTGTGAAAATCCATCGCCTCTGTCGAAAGTTTTAGGCAGACATACACATATACATACATTTAAACAGACAGGTGATATTTATATAATAGATAAGCAGTAATATGTTTCTATGCTCATGACTGTGTAGCAACATATTACTGCTTATGTAAAAAACAAATCAAAAGTATACTTTGCCTTACTTTGGTATTGAGCACTTCGTTAAACTTGATTGGTTACTTTACCTCTGGAAAATGATAATCTCAGATTAATGACATCTGGGAGAAACGCCAGATAAATCAGCTTGTTTCTATACTGAATATGCCAACTTACATTTATGAAAGTGGTGTTACGGGTTCACCGATTTGTCCGCTCGCGTCCACATCCAGTTCACTTCCGTGTCTGTAAGTATTTCTATGTGTATATAAACGTAGGGAAATAAATCAACATTTTATTCACCGCGCCTTCAAGTAGCGATTCAACGTTCTGTTTGTGTATTTTGTCAGGGAAGTAATGCAGTTAATTACAGTATCAAGAGGCATGGATTTATCAATGATAGATATTTCGACGAGGGACTAAATTCTGAACGGAAACCCCAAAGAAAGAAAGATAGGCTGAACATGTGGCACAGTTCATTGTAGTTGATCTATCATCAATCTGTGCCCTTATAAAACTCTGCGAGTCTTGTTTGTCACCGTGCACACTGAATGACATCATAAAATGGATTGAAGCTACTTCAAACAGAGGACATGGACACGTTGAATGCGTAGAGAAAATCCCGAAATGGTTATTGTAGTCGTGGATGTTGGTGTTTAAATTTATATTACAGGGTGACCCACTTAAAAGTAGCCCAGAAAATGTAGTCGAGAGGAGGAACATTCTTTTATTGTTTAAATTACCTGTAGTGTTATAAAAGATGTTGGAAGTGCTCCTCATTGACATCTGTGCAATTCTGAGCATGTTTAACAACGTTTGCATATATTGCCTGTAGATATTCTCTGGTGATTCTCCTGATAGCGTTGCCAATGTTTTCCTTTAGTTGGTCTAGATTCTGAGGATTATTTGCATAAACATTTTGTTTTAAAGTATTCCGAAGATAAAAAAAAAATCACATGATGACAGGCCGGGGAACGTGGTGGCCATAACCCTTTGTTTGTTCTTCTCTCCTTCGTAAACATGTCATGAACTCGTGTCAGTGATCTGTGAGACGTGTGGCATATAGCGCCATCTTGTTGGACATAGAATTGCATTTTGTCTTGTGGTGTCAGTTGGTCATAAGAAAAAGATTAGAGAGAGTGTGCTACTTTTAAGTGGGCCACCCTGTGTTAATTTGCATAACCAGAGATCAGCGGATTCCGTCAACATCTATTATTCACCAATTTTATTTGTTGCTTAACATTGACTAATCGAACAGATTAAATGCAATTGAATCAAGTTTACAAAATCCGAATACTAAAAATATTTTTTTATTACGGAGTCTCGAGTTTAAAAGTTGGGAGCAGAAGTTTCATGGATTTTTCGTTTTTCTTGGGCAACGCCGGGACGCTATGACTGCTAATATCGAATAAAATAAACCGAAAGAAAAGAAGATAAGCAGGGAGATATACCTTTTTTTATTATTATTATTTGTTTTCCAGTAAGGTAAAAAAAATTGTTAGCTTTTTTTTCTTTTTTTTTTCTTTGCAATTATGTCATTAGTGATTATCCGATATGGAGGTCAGCGATAACACAATATTCTAATCGTTCGTGTGTTTGCGTATTTGCAACTGCTGAATAATTAAAGGATAAAAGCAAACGACTCATGACCTATCATCAAAACATAAGCAATCTAATGTTCGATCTGTAGATCATGTTCGAATCATTTTTTTTTTAGATTTTAATTCACACCAAACAAGGCACACTGTCACTGAGATGTAATGGGTTACTGCGAATTTGGAGCCATATATATTTGGGCATTCTAAGTGAGATGTTTATTCAAATTGCATTTAAATTTCTGGGTTTTGCTACAATCAAGGAAACCGTGAGCGGGGATGGAATTCCAAAGGCCGAGGAAAAAAGGCTATAAGAGTAAAACGCCGTCCGACGTCTGCGAACTTCAACAGTGGAGAGGTGAAATTTGCCTGATTGTCTAGTTGGTTGGGAGTATTTACGCCAAGTTGGCACTAGGGAAACGAGTTTATCTGTTATGGTCCCGTAAGTTTTCGGAAGAAAGACAGAGCACGGTATTCAATAGAAACAAAATATATTATGCAGAACAGTAAATAGAACAAATAAAGAGGGCACTTCTGCATTTATTTACCAACATATCTGCGAAGTTGCCTCGGCATAGTCCGGAAGTTGATGTGAACCGCGGGAATATGCCTAGTGCTGGTCTCATTTAAAACTCTATATATAAAAAAAAAAAGTACATTTATAGTGTAGTAATTACAATCAGTGATCGGATTCAGCCGGTTCGCACCGGTTCATGCAAACCGGTGCTTACAATATTATGAGTTCGGCGAACCGCTTGTTAAAATTACGTGAATCCCCTATTCATAACTACATTATAGTAAATTCTTTATTCGTATTAACATTTTCTTAGAAAATTTGAATCCCACCGCTGATTACAATGAAGAAAAATGGAAATAAAAATAAAACCACAGTTTAATGAATAAATATATTTTTTTTTAATAAATGAAGACATTTTTTGCTAAAATTGAATTCTTTTATATAAGGGAAGTTTCTTTTATAAGATATCTGTGAGAAAAGTTTGTCTTTTTATTTCTGAAAATCAACAAATGAAAACATTTTTTTTTGTCAAAAATTGTTTTTGTAAGGAAATCTTTAGAAAAGATATGTTATATATTTTTTCATATTTCCGTTTGGAGTGGGAGTTGGGAAGTTGGAAGAGATGTTAAATGGAAAGGGCTGTCCCCTTCCTATGTAAATAATAAGAATACTAGATAAGTGAAAATGAGATTAGGATAAGCCTAGAATCCAACTATGTAGGCAAGGTTAAGAAATGGAATGTTAGAAATCAAGTCGATTGTTAATTCTTTTAGAAATCTGAATATTAAATATGTCAGTAAAAGAATGGACAATGCAAATTAAAAATATCTTGTTAAAAAATAGGTTAGAGTTATAATTGAGGATTCTTTTGTTTGCCAAAGGTGTGTTTGGACAAACATATGTAAAGCCACGTGAAAATTAGTCACGTTTGAAAACACACTTTTGACGTCATAGACAAAGGAGATTTATCGATATAGGAATCTGAGGGTTCGAATGTAGAGTCAATTGTCAGTTGATCAGTTGAGAGTTCAGAGTCAACAGTTGATGAGAGATATAGTCAGTCGGAATGGGAGCCCCTTAGAGGTGAAGGGTAGAACATTAGACCATGTAGATACAAGCTGAATTCCTGACGTCATCGACCGGCCGATCAGATGAATAAAGCAATCACCATTAATAATTTGTAAGTGTTTGTCTCGTGTCGTCATTCATCACAATCAGAAAAGCTAAATGTGTTTTATCATTATCTATAACGAACTTTGTGTAAACCCTTCCAAGAATTATGTGTCCCCCCCACCATCTTCATAAGTGAAGTATCCTCCTCTCTATATGTATATAAGAAATGTTGAACATTAATACCGACTGTGAGATATTGATTCAACATTTCTTATATACATATAGAGAGGAGGATACTTCACTTATGAAGATGGTGGGGAGGACACATAATTATAATAATATATATATATATATATATATATATATATATATATATATATATATATATATATATATATATATATATACTTCAGAATAGTTTTTATTTAACAATCAGTTGTTATGGAAACGTGAGATTGTAGGTTTACACAATATTACTGGCAGTAATATTCTATAAGTTATCCCATCTAAACAAAAATTGCTCGATATGCAAGATAGAGCAAATAAATTAAATTGTAATTCAATGAATTTCAAAAAACTCTCATTGAAATGAAATGAAGTGGTTGAGTTTCATATCAAAGATTTTTTATTATTCTAAGCAAGACAAAGAATGCTTGAGAAAATTGGACAAACATATGTAAAGGCACCTGAAAATAATTTTCTAAAGCATTCTTTGTCTTGCTTAGAATGATAAAAAAATTTTGATATGAAACTCAACCACTTCATTTCATTTCAATGAGAGTTTTTTTGAAATTCATTGAATTACAATTTAATATATATATATATATATATATATATATATATATATATATATATATATATATATATATATATATATATGTCTTCGCACGCAACTGAGAGAATATTTTTTGTTTCAAATTTCAATTTTTTTTTCTTTTACTGTTAGGAGACAGTTATTTCTTTAAGAAAAGCAGCTCATGTTTTCAGGACACATTTCCTTAAATATGTCCTGCAATTTACATTGGTTTCTATTAATTTTCACTCTTGACAAACTCTTACGGCGACTGCAACACATTTTGTAAGGTTGCTAAATTCATGCTGACGTCTTCATTTCTTTTTTACTGATAAAAACTATTTTTTTCTTCCAATTTAATTACTATCGTCTGCTGAAATTTTCATTGGCTAAAAGCCACAGCGTGTTTATTGGCTAAAAGCCACAGCGTGTTTGCTATCAATTTTTCATTGGTTAGACGTTTTTCGATTGATCGTCTATTCCGGACTATGGCAGAAATGTGGGTCAGTAAACGCAGAAATATTGCAAGTATATAGTTATACGTCAGTGCGACTGCCATGTGCGCATGACTTGTGCTAATCCTGAGAGACACATTCTCCTAGTCTTTATAAGTGGAAAAGTTCATAATTATCAGTAGGGTGGACACACCATAACACCCTTCCCAAACCTTAAACCTGCAGGGTTACTATAGTTTACTCTTAGGGATAAGGTCTGGAGTTGGAGTTGAGCCACGGACTACGTAGACCATATCTCAAATCCTTTATAATTAGATTTAAGGTCTGCGTTACTTTAGTAATATCATCTATTGATTTCTGAATGACATCCCAATTCCGTTTCACAAGTTCAGTTAATTTGACATTACTGTTTAGGCGTTTATACAAAGAAAGTGAAATGTTAGAAACTGGTTCAGTGGAACCAACTTCGTATTTGCCAATTCTACTTGTGGTTCGGTTTGATATTGGTTCCTGCCTTTTCATCAAAACTTCATCCTCTTGTTTGCGTTTCAAAATATGCTTCCCTGTTTGTAAGACTTTTATTTTCTGTTCACTTTTTAATTATTCTCGTCACAGCTGTGTTATTTCTCGACATCGTTTCGAATCATATGCTTTATTTTTTTCGGTGTCTTTTTTTATTTGCTGTATGCATTTTATTTGATAAGTCTTTAGTTGTTTTTTCATAGAAGACTTGATTTCAAAGGGATTTCGTATATTACTTTTTTCGTTTCTTGAACTTTCTTCAACTTACATATTTTCTGGCAATAAATATCGGCTGATAAATCCCAACATTGATCTGACGTATGCAGTCAATGCTAAATAAATCAGTAACACGAACATTTTCACTTTTTAGTAGTTCTTTTTCTCGTAACGTTGACGATAACTTCACCCTTAAATTTAATTTTCGTATCAACCACCGATCTGGCAATTTTGTTAGATTTTTAACACAGTTGGTTTATTCAACATTTCCAATGTATGCAAATTGATTATAGACAAATCAGACCCAGAATTTAGTTGTAATGTGTCAGTTTTATTCAGGATTTTAACTTATACATACTTTCGTATATTTGCATCGTCCTGTTTGTCCATTCTTGTGAATTTAACCAGAGTTTTATTTCCTTTATTAATTTTGCAATGTTAAATCTTATGTCCAACAAGTCACGCAGGTTTTAAAACGGTATGAGTAATCTCCAAATCAATGAAGGGTTCCACAACAAAAACAGGAACTTTGTGTATGTGTGTGTGAGTTCGTTTCCTATGAACTCGAAAACAGCTGGGTCGATTTTATGAAATTTTATACGAGGATATTTAATGTGCTTGACAATTCTTAGATAGGTTTTGTATCGGAATGTCTTCCATAAATAGCGATAATAGATAATCGAAACAATCCGGTGAAAGAAGGAATAGTCGATTTTAACCAAAATTAATACCTTACACATCTTAACATTACAAGTGCATTTGAGAAGTTTTATTAACACACAAGCCGAAATGGCCGGACAAATAAAATGAATATTAGGGTTTTTAATTTTTTTATCGTTGTTGCATGTTTTTGAAGGAGAGTAAAAAAAATCTTTCTTTTGATTTGTTTTTGACAGAGAGTTAAAATGTGCTTTCTAACATATCTTCCTTATGTGTGCAATGGCCAACTCTTCAATATTTTTAGAGATATGATTAATACTTATAAGTCTTTGACAGTCTTCAGTCACGTTTTCTTACGTTAGATTTGGTTTTACTCCCAACTTGGTTAGCATGCTTTGTATAATTTATGCGTCTCGCGCGGTTTCTAGTTCTTGTACGAATATTAAGCATTTAAAATTTTCCGCGTTAACTTAAGATAGTCATAGTGTTTATTGGCGATTGAGGCGAACGTCGGTAAATCATTGTTATTTTTCTGGTTAAGTTTAGACATTTCCATTTTTGTTGAACATGGCAATTGGTACTTGAAAATTTGTATATTCATATCTTATCAGTGGTCACGTCGTGTGATCGTCTAGTGGTCCAGTCTATTTGTTCATATGGCGTTGTGTGTGTGTGTGTGTGTGTGTGTGTGTGTGTGTGTGTGTGTGTGTGTGTGTGTGTGTGTGTGTGTGATACATGTATTTTTGAGACATACCTTCATACGTTGTCGATGTTGGTCCACCAGAATTCATCTCGTGTCTTGGAGGGAGACTGGTACCTGTTTTAGGACGAAGATCTATTCACTCCAAACGATGAATTGGTTTTATAGATTTTATTCACCTTCCAGATGTCGACCGCGGAAGGATGGAAGTGAATCTCTGGCTTGCGTGGTACACGTCAGCACTCCCCCCTCAGTGAAGGGGAGGGAACGACTGTTAAGCCGTCCGTTGGCTTCTATGTCTAAAACCAATCTCCAATCTCCCCGATTCAGCTAACCTGATCACGGGACTCACACGCATCTGATCAGCTGACCCTCACTTCCTGTCAACGTGTCTACAATATAATTCACACACCTCCCTCTCTTTCTCAATCCATTTTCTAACATTCTCACAATAATTAGTATTGCCTTCTTCATCTTGTCCTATAAGTTGTGAACTATGACTCACGTTTTCTCGCAAATTAGACATCGTATAGATTATCTTCATTTCACTGTTCTGTTGCCTTTCACAACGGCTTTGACGTTAGGTTTTTTTTATTTGCAGGATGCGGCTGTAATCTTCTTACATACAGCATCTGTTATTACCAAATAGTCATCCATTTAGTTCTGACCAGGTCCAATGTCGGCGATCTAACAGAAACAAGTGTGTCAATGTGATTTGACGCAATCGTTACTGATATGGTTAGAATATAATTCCCCGAGTCACTTGCGTTTCGAATTTCCTACATGCTGCATGTTTCTACAATTGTGCCAACATGCAGACATTTAAATGTAATGTGAAAAACATATTGCTAAGCAACTCCCAAACTAGAGTGCCTCTTAATCTGACAATTATCACAGTAGCCTCTTACGCTTCAGTAGTAATATGTCCTGTTTGGGGAGAAAAATATGTAATAAGAAAACTGAACTGACCGACGAATCTATTGTTGTCCATTTTTTTTTTTTTTACTAAATAGGTAGTCAGATATTTTTAGTCGACAACTAATTAACAGTTTTGTTATTCTTAGAAGTAATTCTTAATTAAAATTCTTCCAATTCTTATTACAATCTTCAAATGCTCCATTAAACTCTTCTAATATCTCATTAAACCCTGTAAATACATCATTGAAGTTTTTAAATAGCATATTACTATTTTCAAATATCCCAGTAAACTGATCAGATATTCTATTAAAGTCTTCAAATATCCCATTAAAGTCTTCAAATATCCCATTAAAATAATCAGATATCCCATTACAATAGCCAAACATCCCATTGTAATCTTCCAATATCCCATTACACATATAAAATATATACATTAAAACATTCCAGTATAAAATTAAAATTTCAAAATATCCCATAATAATTTTAAAATATCCACCTAAAATCATGATATATTCTATTAAAATCTTCAAATGTACCATTTTCAAATATCCCATATTGAAGATTGTAATGGAATATTTGAAAATTTTTATTTTCAAATATTCCATTACAATCCTCAATTATCATATTACCATTTTCATATAAAATCAGCAGTACTTCTTAGATAATCTACAAGACGCATTCAAAATGAATGTTTTTTAAAGCACAACTAAATCATGATACTTGATTTTTTTTTAATTTTAAACTTGTAGTGAACCTACTGTTGATTTTATAAAACTATTTTATGCATAATGGCTTGAATTAAAACCATTATGAATAGAATAGATTTATAAAATAAACAGTACGTTCACTACAGTGCAATGTAGACTACAGTATATTTTGGACAAAGTTACTGCGGAGAGGCACGTGAACCGACGTAACTAACGTAACTATTAGTTTTATTGTTGTTATAAGAGCTGCACTTTCTCAATGAACATTTGAACTTATAGATGACGTGATTTGAGGGCAGGGGAGGCATTGTTTTAGTAGTAGATTTTGGGTTTTAAATTTTTTATAGTATATAATAAGTCTAATCTTATTGTTGCCAATGGGAGAAACATATCTATGGATAATATTATGACTCAGCCTTGATCACATAACTGGGAACCTCTCTCTCACACTGAACACTTACAGCTCGAACGCATTCACCGCTGCTACTATACAAAAAAAAAAAGAAAACTCCCAGCCCTCCTCGCACGAATACTCACACGGCCCTCCTGAAGATGTCTTCTTTGAAAGACAAAAAGCAACATTACAGGCAACTTCGAACTACACATGGAACTTATATCAATTCTTTCAATCCACACACTAAAAAGATCATCAGAAAAACTAAAAAACTAAAAAAAAACGGGAGCTTTTTAAGAACGTTTGTTTATATATATATATATATATATAT
The DNA here is from genome assembly GCF_053919585.1 of Euprymna scolopes. NCBI lineage: Eukaryota > Metazoa > Mollusca > Cephalopoda > Sepiida > Sepiolidae > Euprymna > Euprymna scolopes. The sequence continues at coordinate 149,389,143 of NC_136483.1, forward strand.
ATATATATATATATATATATATATATATATATATATATATATAGGGTGGCCGAAAAGTCCCAGGACACTATACATGTATTTTTAATAAAACACAGTATTTTTTAATGAAACACACAGAAAACATATATATCCAACAAAAAAAGAGAACTTTATTAGAAACAAAGCAGAAAACAACTAGAGTAATTTAGTGGTCTAGGGGATCAGTATGTTGGCCCTCGTTGTTCTTGCACAATTCCATTCGCCTCCAGGTTCTTTGTGCCATATTTTTTAGAGAATTCCTTGATACGCTAGCAAAAGCTGCAATAATCGCATGCTTTAGCTGATCAATGGTTTCGTATCTAATACCAGAAACTTGACCTTTAATTAAACCCCATAATGAGTTGTCTGGACTTTTCGGCCAGTGTTCTGGGACTTTTCGGCCACCCTGTATATATATATATATATATATATATATATATATATATATATATATATATATAGAGAGAGAGAGAGAGAGAGAGAGAGAGAGAGAGAGAAGAAGAAGAAGAAGAAGAAGAAGAAGAAGAAGAAGAAGAAGAAGAAGAAGAAGAAGAAGAAGAAGAAGAAGAAGGGACATGTTTATAAAGGCATTTGAGGTGGGGAGTTATGCAGCGAGATGTTTTTTGTATTTTTCTTTTTTTTTACATTACATCTAAACTCATTCATGTTCATATAGTCAAAGAAACACAGAAGAGGGATTTTGATGACTAGCAGTTTGAAAAAAAGACGTCATTAGAATAAAAGCTTTCCGGCATCTGGGCATCTGTTCTACAATGAAGGGATGGGAGTTTGCATTAAAGTGTTAAAATAAACTCAGTTTAATTAGTATATACTTGCTTTGACTAACCAGCGTTGCTTGGGAGTTTTTGTACTCTATAGTGATACGCCGAGTCCAAAATTCTTCCCCATTCCCTATACGATTACCGATTCTGTTTTAAATTCCCGATTCCAATGCAATTACCGATTCCGATTCTTTTAAATCACTAACTATTTAGCGGTAGAGTTGTTGTTTTTTTCTTTAGATTACTGCAAAAACCCATGTGATATATTTTCGTGAACGTAAAACTGCACTTGTGTGTAGGTGATCTATAGATTTTAATATTGTTTGTAGCTTAAGACGAACGCACATTTACAATTTTATCTTTAGTAACGGTAATGGAAAATTAAGGTTTAAACAAAAACAAATCAAATAATAAATAATTACAAGAATCATTTCTAGCATCGAAAAAAACATGCACAATCTAGATTCCGATAACGATTTCGAAACCTGAAAAGTTCCGATTTTGTCGATTCTCGATTCAGAGACTTAAAAAACTACCGTAGAAACAACAAACGGCGAATTCTTTGCTCCAACAACAACATGGCAAAAAAAAAAAACGATATACTGAAGATGACAGTTTCCGTCGAAATGTATTTATGGACTTTAACATAAATTTATAACAAAATAAACATGTGTTTATTTTGTAACAATGCGTTGAGTCTGGCTTCAAACGTATATAATACGGATCTTATTTAATTCGAACTCAACCAGTGCTTCTAAGGAACAAAATCTTAACAAAGAAGCGGAGAGGTTAACCTTAATACGTAAACAGATAAACGATAAAAACTAAGCAGTAAATTGTCTATGGCATCAGAGCGTAATGGATTAGGGCACCGGGCTGAAATACATAAGGTCCGGGGTTCGAATCCTAACAACAGTCAAGCTACGCTGAAAAGGAGTAAGGCTCCAAAATATGCGTGTCCGTAGATTATCGATCTTTTTTAAATAACACACACACACACACACACACATATATATATATATATATATATATATATATATATATATATATATATATGACTACTTCATTTAATAACATAAATTAATATACGAAAGTATAGATTTATGCGTAAACTTTAATACTTACTTCAACAGTGCTCAATACGTAGGTAGAGCTAGGTAGTAAGTTATAAAATATATATGGCGATTAAGCTACACAGAATATTCCGCGTTTCATCCACGCTACGATCCTATACTTTAAAGAACCCCAACATCTATTTAACTGTAGGAGAGAAATAGCGAACAACTGTGTTCACAGGATAAACTTTACTCTAGGATAACGATACAAAATAATTTTAAAACTAACAATAACAATAGAAAATAAACATACATGTACATAAATTATCATATATGTATATACATATAAGTATATATATGTATGTATATATATAAGTATATATATGTATGTATATATATGCATATACATACATATATAAGTATATATATGTATGTATATATATGCATATGCATATATATATAAGTATATATATGTATGTATATATATAAGTATATATATGTATGTATATATATGCATATACATATATATAAGTATATATATGTATGTATATATATGCATATACATATATATATAAGTATATATATGTATGTATATATATATGCATAAGTATATATATGTATGTATATATATGCATATACATATATATATATAAGTATATATATGTATGTATATATATATGCATATACATATATATATATAAGTATATATATGTATGTATATATATATGCATATACATATATATATATAAGTATATATATGCATGTATATATATGCATATACATATATATATAAGTATATATATGTATGTATATATATATGCATATACATATATATATATAAGTATATATATATATATGTATATATATATGCATATACATATATATATGCATATACATACATATATATATATAAGTATATATATATATGTATATATATGCATATACATATATATATGCATATATATATATATATATATATATATATATATATATATATATATATATACTATACATAAAAAACATTTAACTTAGGTTTAAAATAGGTCAGGACGCTCCCTACTAAAATAGCACACACAAAGGAACCGGAGGTCAGCTGATGAATCCGAACGTGGATGAAACGTGGATGATTCTGTGTAGTTTAATCGCCATATATATTTTATAACACTATATATATATATATATATATATATATATATATATATATATATATATATATATATATATATATATGCTCAATGGGGGAGCAAATAAATACCAGCTTTTCTTGGCCTTTAGGGGGGTCTCACTAACAACCCAGTAGGATTTATTTTTTGTTTTTGATATGAACACTTTTAATTAGTTTTCCCCTCTCCACGAGCAATCCTTTTCTTAATTAAAAAACTTTTTTATTTACCAATGAAATTGAACTTTACTTTTTCACACATGCACACGCACACACACGCAAAATTAATATAAAAAATAAATGCATACATAAACACACAGACAACTGTTTTTTAAATTGTAAATATGGTTTTGATTCTTTAACGCTGGGGATTTATTAGTTAGTTTAAGATCCAGAGAGTGAATGAGGTATTTTGGTAAATGTTGCCAGTCAAGAGTAAGACTCCAAAGTCTACATTTATTACTTTTTAATCACTTTAGTCACAAAGACCCTGAACCTCCCCAATTTCTTGTAGGGCCTTGTGCCTAATTTTGTTGTTTGAAAATGTTTTGTTTTTTTTTACTTAATTATATTTACAAAATTTTAAAAGCAATAAAATTTATAAACAAGATTAAAGTGTAGTATCTGTTCCGGCAGATACTGCAAGCAAAGACCATATGTGGGGGCAGCCCCACATATAAGACCTTGGTCAATGTAGGAGCAACCCTTCATACCAATTGTCACTATCCAGCTCCCCTACTCCCCGGGGAGTTGGTCCCCATTTCCCCTTCACTCCTCACATTAAAAATCGGCCTTGTGCCTAATTTGCTCGGTGGGGGACCAAATAAATACCAGCTTTTCTTGGCCTTTTGGCCAAGATCAAAGTGTAGTATCTGTTCTTACTACATGCTGTACTTATGTTTGTAACTTTGTGATATAAAGTGGGGTATCACTTTTCTGTATTAATTTCGTGTAAAATGATCACCCACTTTATAACCAGTCAGTCTCAAAGCTATTCAAGTCATTCTCCAGATCATTCAAGTTGTTTTTGAAGGATTCCCGTTATTCTTTAAGCATTCAAGTCATTCAATTCATCCTTAAGTTCATTAAAATCATTCTAAGTCATTTACTTTTTATTTATTTAAGTCATTTCAGCCCATTTTTCGGTCATTTTAGTTTATCTTTAAGAATTTCATGTCAATCCTACATTCACGCATTCATTCATTACACGAGAGCACGCGACTAATGGTTATCGGCCTTGTTTCCATCATGTTCGCTGTTTTTGTTTTTGTTTTTGTTTTTGTTTTTCCGATTTTTTGAGAAGTTTAACATTTTTTTTTATTTTATAATATTTAAACAGGGTTATTACTTTGCTTTTGTTTTGATCTATCCCTCCCCCCACACGCACACCTCCAAACACCCGAGCAATGCCGGGCACCCCCGCTAGTTTAATTATAAAAGCATAAAATTATAGAGCGGTTTATAATCAAAACTACTGAAAACCTAGTCTGCTCTCCCATCTTGAAACTTAAGGTACCGTACTTTGGGGTAATTGTGCCAAGTCCGGTGTAATTGTGCCAACTAGTTAAAAGTGCTTTTTTTAGCAACTGTGCATATAAGGAGTACTTTTTTATTTTAATTGGCGCAATTCCCCCCGGATTTGGTGCAATTACACCAAAGTACGGTACCATGTTTAACTGAACTTCTTTAACAGTGTAGTGTAGTGTGTGTGTGTGTGTGTGTGTGTGTGTGTGTGTGTGTGTGTGTGTGTGTGTGTGTGTGTGTGGATTAAACATGGACTTACACAAATTTATTTCTTTATTTCTTTTTAAACGTAAGATATTAAGGTGCTTGGTGGGAAAATAACTTGCTTAAGTAAAATAATGCTCCTTTTTCTTTTCAATGTTTTTTGGGAGGGAGCAATCACCTCTTCTCAAGTCTTAAAGGCCACTCGAGGATAAGAATTAATGAGTGTCAGATGACCAGTGAAACATTACAGTGATGATCCATAATTCTGGAAATTGAGCAGGACTTGGTTCTTCAAGAGGATGGCTCAACAAGAACTTGTTTACATTGGACTTGAAACCTACCATGTCTCAGTCAGCTGGGAAGTTATAGGATATAAACTTTGTTCATGGAATTTTCGTTTAGTTTTATGCACAGATAAAGAGTAAGTGAAATCGTTAATAGTGGTTGTAGCTAGACAAGCGTTTGTTACGAAAGTCAAGTACGCATCATGTTTTTAACAAAAAGGTTTTTCTTTTTAAAGCTATGAAAAGATGAAACGCATTGTCATGCACCGAAAAGAAAAAAAGAACAAATACAAAAATTAAAAAAGGGTTTGTTTCTTTTAATAATTTTTTTCTTTGGGAAATTCAGATATTTCTTAAAGCTGATGCTGTCTAAACTGTTAGTTATTGTCACCGTTTCTCCACACTCAACCAAATTTCATTTGCAGGTGACAGTAGATAATTCTCCATCAGTTTTACTGGAATCTGAAAAATAATAAACACTTATTTGAGATTTGACGTCATAATTGAAGTATTATTGTCATCAGTTTATACTAGCTTGGGTGCTAGTCCATGACACGATTCTCCCATAAAAAAAAACATAACAAGTGAATCATGCAAGGTTCCCTGTTAATGCACAGTGAACAAGGTATAAAAAAAATGACTAAGTTCAGCATTTGCCACCCTCCCCCGATTAAGCCCCCCAAAATCCCCAGGGAACATCAAATCCTGGTGAAAATGAACAAACGGTGCAGTTTTAGGTCTTAACATATGTAAATTTGAGTTCTGCACCATGCAAAGAAAGAAATGATTAAGTCAATCATTTACCCCCCCCACACACACACACACCATTTAGCCTGAAAAGTCCCCAAGGCCTTAACATATTTAAATTTGAGTTCAGCACCATGCAAAACTGCTAAATAGACATACACAGAAAATTTTGGACAAATATGGTAAAATAGTCCCAAAAATGGAGTGTTTTTATTAGCCCTAAAAGTGTCCCTGGGGCACAGAGAAGAGTTATCGTGAAGTATAGACAAACAAACTTATATAGATATCAGTTACAACTTTTCAGAAAGGTTTATAAAAATCCAAAGCATTAATTTTTTTTTTTTTAATAAACAAAAAAGTGTCAATTTTAGCCATTTTAACTCGAAAGGCATCTCTAGGGGGTTCAACCGGAGTTTTCCCGGAAAATCCGTTCTGCTACTTTTTTACTCATATCATGTTTAATGTTTGTGCAAAATTTCAAAAAGTTCCAAGGCATAGTTATTGAGAAAAGTGCGGACAGACGAACTGGCAAAGGCGAATTTACAGGTCCACACTCCTTTTGTCGGGGGACCAAAAAGAAAAGAAAATCTTTATAATGTACATACTCGTGATGGAAAGGAAATATTGTAAACCAAAATTACATGAATTGATCAAATAGTTTTATTTTTAAATAAGAAAATCAACTTTTAACAGAATATCGGCTGTCTTGTCTGTCATTTTGAAAGCTATTTTTGCTGTAACGTTTACGGATTCGCATTAATTGCTTTAAAATGATTTTCTTTATAAAAATAAAACTGCTTGATCAATTTACGTGATTTTTTTGTAAGTGTCCTTACATCATACAGATTTTTCTTTAGTTTTTAATTTGTATTTTTTAAATATTGTGATATTCTGGACAATATCAATAAATCTTTATGATGCATCTACACTAAAAATCATGTAAACTAAACCAGTTGTTGCACTTTTTAAAAAAAAACTAGATTTTTCTATTCTTTAGCAATTAATGGTGTAGATATATATTTTTCAATTAGTTTTTGAAGTGCAACAAAATGCACGTAACATGGATTAAAATTCGTGATTTTTAGATTAAATTTCAATTCAATTTTTATATTTTATTTTGTATTTGTAAAGTGTATAAAAGGGCACTTTGAAAATCGATAAATTTCAAACTCAATTTTGTACCTTAATTTTTGAAGTTTTTAAAAAAATATTTTGTTTAGCCATTTTCATTTTTCTTTTTAGTTTAACCAAATTTGCATACAAGTTAACTTTACTAACTTGTATTAAATATAGCAGCAGTGCTGCTAAGCAGCACCCGTGATGAAGAAAGATGTTAACCACGTTGTCCCTTCCAAACTTTGTTTTCTTTTTTCTTTTCTTTTCTTTTCCTTTTTTTTTTTTTTTTTTTTTTGTATTATTTCGATTGTTCCCATCTTGGATGTTTTTCTCATAACGTTTCGCCCGATGTAACTTCCGACCGTCTTCAGGTGCATTCATACTTGATGTTATTAGTGAATGGTAAAAAGGTTTGTTCGTTTTTGTATTTTTAGAGGGGGGGGTCTAATGAACAAACGGAGTGCCAAGTATTTATATATATATATATATATATTCATTTTTTTTTTTTTTTTTACATGGTAATCACCACTTATCAAGGCCCGGAAGCCACTCGGGGATAAGGGTTGTTGCGTGTACAGTAATCAATGGGATAATAATCAATGGGATAATATCGTCAGTAATGGAGATTTGATAAAGTGTCTTACTTAAGGGGCGGTTTATCAGGAATTTGTTTATGTTGGACTTGAAGACATCCAAGTTGTAGTCAGAGTTCCACAGGCGTGCACTTACGGATTTGTTCCGTTTATTTATTTTTTTTTTTCTGACTATTGTTCCTATCTTGATTGTTTTTCTCACAACGTTCCGGCCGATGTAACTTCCGACCGCTTTCAGGTGCATTTATACTTGATGTTATTCGTGAATGGTGAAAAAATGTTTTTTATTTGTTTGTTTGTTTTTTTCCAATGAACAACGGAGTACCAAATTTTTTTTTTTTTTTTTAATAATAATAATAACGGTGATTATGCAAGCGCCCCGAGCGATCGTCTTTGTTTTGTTGGGACTGATAGTTAAGCTTTAGTCCCTGCATGCGTGCGTGAATTATCGTTGAGGTTTTGCGGGTTAAGTATGCGACGTCGCTGGCTGCACTGTGAGTGGAACAGCATATCTCGGGTGACAAGTGGTTTGACCTTTCTTTTTGACCTTCTATGCAGACAGACTCTCTCCCAGATAATTTGATGTTCCGGTAGCTTTGCCGAGAAGGCGGGGAAAATGGTATCCAAACAAGGTCGATGCATCTTAATCGTGATGCCACCGGATATTTTGAAAATATCTGATATGGTTGCATCGAACTGGATGCTGTCTTGCATATTGTGATGAAAGGACTAAAGGAGGTGGGGTGCTTGTGTAGTATAATGAAATTTCGAACAAATGCATTTCAGGTAAAAAAAAAAAAAACACTATTACTTACTAACGAATCATGTCGAAATTAGTATAAATTCACAAAATTACGAAAAATGATTTAATAGATGTGCTAGATCTATTTTTCACACAAAAAAAATCACAGACACTAGCGATCCGGCATTTTCTATTTTAGCAATGGCGGATTTCAAGGAAAGCAAGGGAGATAAGTCAGTTAGTCGCACAGCTCTTCCACATTAAAACTTACGAGAAAACTTGATAATTAAATAAATTCTATTTTTACTTCTAATTATTATTCTACTGGGGCATTTTTCGTAATCTTTAGGAATTATACTAATTTCGACATGACACGTAAGTACGTAATAAAGTTTGTTTGTTTGTTTGTTTTTTGTTGTTGTTTTTTTTTTGTTTTGTTTTTTAACCTGAAATGCATTTGTTTGAAAGTCTGCAATTTCGCACAAGAACCGGATGTTTCTGTTTTAATACGTGAAAGTTTTGGGTTTCACTCTTAAATGCAAATGCCAACAATTTGAGGATATACTGATACTGAAACATTTAATATATTTTTAACGATTTTTTTTTTTTTTTTACATGGGGGTCACCACTTATCAAGGCCGAAGGCCACTCAGGGATAAGGGTTATTGCGTGTACAGTAATCAATGAGATAGTATTGTAGTAATCATCAGTATTGGGGGTTTTGATAGAGTGTCTTACTTAAGGGGGCGGTTTGTCAGGAGTTTGTTTATGTTGGATTTGAAGATGTCCAAGTTGTAGTCAGGTGGGAGACAGGCAAGCGGCAGAGAATTCCACTGACGTGCAGTTCTAAGAAAGAAGCTTTGCTCATGGAATCTACGTTTGGATTTAGGCACAGATAAAGAGTGGGGAAAATTATTGACAGTAGTTTCAGCCAGACGGGTGTTTCTCATGAAAGATTGGCGAGGGGGGACGAAGGATTGGAGCTCAGACGAGCACCTGCCATGGAAATAACGATAAAACAAAGACAGGCTCGCAAGGTCTCTTCTGTGAGAGAGAGGTTGCAGGGAAGAGAAAAGGGCATCCCCCACTAAACCACGAAGTCTATTTTGTACTCTGTCAAGGCAGGATAGGCTGTTTTTAGCATTGTATACCAGTAGTATGCTTCTAAAATTCCTTGCCCTTAAAAACGGGCAAAAGTTATAGCCCGTTGACTTAAAATGAGTTCTTTATGCCAAAGTGATACTTTAATATGGTTAAATGTGTGCTTATTTTTGCATTAAATACCAATTCATATTAATCCTTATTAATCCCTTACTGTACATCGGAAGAATACCATAATACTTCATTTGTTGCACCTTGTCATAGTAAAAGCTCCTTGCAAAGTTTCGACTACATCCGCTCAGTTGTTTCCGAGAAAAAAATGGAACAAACAAACTAAAAGAAATATAATATAGATGGCCCAAATTTTCGATATTTTTTAATAAAGTATATTTTATAAATCGTGAAATGAAAATAATTCCGTGTAGTTTCGGTCGTATTACTAGGAAGGGCTGAGAAAAAAAATCTCATATTAAATTCTTTTTTTTTTTTTTAAATTTATTTTAAAATATTGAATTTGATAAATACATTTTTTCGCTAAAAAATTGAAAACGCGTCATATAATTCGTATTATTTGTATAATTCGAACTACTTATCTCATTAATTTTTATTTTTATTTCGGACTATTAGTCTCATCTTTATTAGTTGTTGTTTTTTTTTTTATCTTTTTTTATTGGTTCACAACGTTTCAGCCAACTTCCTCTGGCCTTCGTCAGGTGGTAACCGCGACGGAGAATGCAGTTAGGAGATTCGAAGTTCCTATCCGTCGCGGTTACCACCTGACGAAGGCCAGAGGAAGTTGGCCGAAACGTTGTGAACCAATAAAAAAAAGATAAAAAAAAAAACAACAACTAATAAAGATGAGACTAATAGTCCGAAACAAAAATAAAAATTAATATATAATGCTCATCTCAAAAAATGAATTCCAATTAAGGAATAATATATATATATATATATATATATATATATATATATACTTATCTCATCTTGAATAATATATATATACTTATCTCATCTTGAATATTATATATATATATACTTATCTCATCTTGAATAATATATATATATACTTATCTCATCTTGAATATTATATATATATATACTTATCTCATCTTGAATAATATATATATATATACTTATCTCATCTTGAATATTATATATATATACTTATCTCATCTTGAATAATATATATATATACTTATCTCATCTTGAATATTATATATATACTTATCTCATCTTGAATATTATATATATATACTTATCTCATCTTGAATATTATATATATACTTATCTCATCTTGAATATTATATATATATACTTATCTCATCTTGAATATTATATATATATATACTTATCTCATCTTGAATATTATATATATACTTATCTCATCTTGAATAATATATATATACTTATCTCATCTTGAATAATATATATATACTTATCTCATCTTGAATATTATATATATACACTTATCTCATCTTGAATAATATATATATATATACTTATCTCATCTTGAATAATATATATATATATATATACTTATCTCATCTTGAATATTATATATATACTTATCTCATCTTGAATATTATATATATACTTATCTCATCTTGAATATTATATATATATATATATACTTATCTCATCTTGAATATTATATATATATATACTTATCTCATCTTGAATATTATATATATATATACTTATCTCATCTTGAATATTATATATATACTTATCTCATCTTGAATATTATATATATATACTTATCTCATCTTGAATATTATATATATATACTTATCTCATCTTGAATATTATATATAAATACTTATCTCATCTTGAATAATATATATATATATACTTATCTCATCTTGAATAATATATATATATACTTATCTCATCTTGAATATTATATATATATACTTATCTCATCTTGAATATTATATATAAATACTTATCTCATCTTGAATAATATATATATATACTTATCTCATCTTGAATAATATATATATATATACTTATCTCATCTTGAATATTATATATATATACTTATCTCATCTTGAATAATATATATATATACTTATCTCATCTTGAATATTATATATATACTTATCTCATCTTGAATAATATATATATATATATACTTATCTCATCTTGAATATTATATATATATACTTATCTCATCTTGAATAATATATATATATACTTATCTCATCTTGAATATTATATATATACTTATCTCATCTTGAATATTATATATATACTTATCTCATCTTGAATATTATATATATACTTATCTCATCTTGAATAATATATATATATATACTTATCTCATCTTGAATAATATATATATATACTTATCTCATCTTGAATATTATATATATACTTATCTCATCTTGAATAATATATATATATACTTATCTCATCTTGAATATTATATATATATATACTTATCTCATCTTGAATATTATATATATATATATACTTATCTCATCTTGAATATTATATATATATATACTTATCTCATCTTGAACATTATATATATATATATACTTATCTCATCTTGAATATTATATATATATACTTATCTCATCTTGAATATTATATATATATACTTATCTCATCTTGAATATTATATATATATACTTATCTCATCTTGAATATTATATATAAATACTTATCTCATCTTGAATATTATATATATACTTATCTCATCTTGAATATTATATATATACTTATCTCATCTTGAATATTATATATATACTTATCTCATCTTGAATAATATATATATATATACTTATCTCATCTTGAATAATATATATATATATACTTATCTCATCTTGAATATTATATATATACTTATCTCATCTTGAATATTATATATAAATACTTATCTCATCTTGAATATTATATATATACTTATCTCATCTTGAATAATATATATATACTTATCTCATCTTGAATAATATATATATACTTATCTCATCTTGAATATTATATATATACACTTATCTCATCTTGAATAATATATATATATACTTATCTCATCTTGAATAATATATATATATACTTATCTCATCTTGAATAATATATATATATATACTTATCTCATCTTGAATATTATATATATACTTATCTCATCTTGAATAATATATATATATACTTATCTCATCTTGAATAATATATATATATATACTTATCTCATCTTGAATATTATATATATACTTATCTCATCTTGAATAATATATATATATATACTTATCTCATCTTGAATATTATATATATATACTTATCTCATCTTGAATATTATATATATACTTATCTCATCTTGAATATTATATATATATACTTATCTCATCTTGAATATTATATATATATACTTATCTCATCTTGAATATTATATATATATACTTATCTCATCTTGAATATTATATATATACTTATCTCATCTTGAATAATATATATATACTTATCTCATCTTGAATAATATATATATATACTTATCTCATCTTGAATATTATATATATACTTATCTCATCTTGAATAATATATATATATATACTTATCTCATCTTGAATAATATATATATATATACTTATCTCATCTTGAATATTATATATATACTTATCTCATCTTGAATAATATATATATATATACTTATCTCATCTTGAATATTATATATATATACTTATCTCATCTTGAATATTATTCTTACAATGTTTCTGCCGATGTAACTTCCCACCTTCTTTAGGTGCACCCTTTGGAACTAGTGAATATGCACCGAATTTTGAATGGAGCGCTTTATTCAATCCACGAGGGGAGCATATTCTCGTTCCGTCACCTACTACTGAGTAGAAGTCTTAAGTAATTCGCAGTTCTGAAGATTGATCCTTCAACCTCCAGAAGAGTGTCGCTTACAACTGGATGTTTGCTTAGTATTTTATCCGTTTTGTCCTTGTATGAATTTTGGAAGCCTAAAACTTATCTTGTTTTAAATGTCTGCAAGGAGCAATAGAGTAACAGATAAAGTGCTGAGTAATATATTCGCTTGTAAGAGACACCCTTCTGGGGGTTGAAGGTCCAATCCTTATTAGAAGCGATACTAAGAATTCGGTTACGAATTGCTTAAGATTTCTACCCGGTCATGGCCGACAAAACAAAAGCATGCAAGTTCAACAAGAAGAAAGTCGGAGGTTACATCAGCCGAAACGTTGTAAGAATAACACTCAAGCTACAAACAGAAGTCCAAATTATATAAATACAAATTATCATTCTCTATCTAAAAAAAGAAACAATCAAAAACGTGTCATAATGTCGACTTACGTAACTTTACATATTATAGAGATATTCGCCACATGCATGAGAACAAAATTTCGCCTCTTACCACGAGCCTGAACCAGTCTTTAAGCTGTATGCTAGTCTCAACCCTTTATATAGTTAGCTCATCTTCTTGGTGGTTATCGTGTTAATTTTTCTTGAATGAAATCTTCCAGTGGTTTATTTACAAAGCTGGAATCTGATCACCGGAAACGTGTACAAATCACGTGATTCTATTTTTTTGGAACAACATTATTGATGGATCTGTTAACATTAAGCTTCTTTTGATTTTTATATTCATTTTTTTTTTTAATTTTTAATATTTCGCAAGGTTACTCTAAGTATAGTACTTGAACATTTTATTTCAAAGACACTGAGCATCCATTCATGCTTTGCCAGTATAGTCCATGTTTCGGATATTTATCAATGCATTTTAAAGTCTTAATGTGATGCAACGATAAAGATCTATAAATGCCTGATCAGTGTTGATGACACGGGCTTTTATAAAAGGTTAAAATTCAGAACAATCTGTTGTAAGTTAAAAACAAAATACAGGGTGGGACAATGACAGTGTTGCCCTAAAGAAAACAGCATTACAGCTTTATTTTGAAATTGTTATTTAAAAAATCAATTTAGTTAACTTGATTATGTAGTAGAGCTGACATCTATTCAATATAGCCGCCTTCAGCCTCAATCCCTGCTTCGATACGGGTCCGGAACTGGAGCATACCTTTTCCATAAGCACCGGTAGGAGCTCGGCAAATACTCGGCGGATGACGGCGATCAGGCTGGCTTTGGTGTCCTGGAAGGACATGTTGGTGATGTTCTCGGCGTATGATCAAACAAAGTAGTCCAGCGGGTTCAGGCCATGGAAAAGGTGGGGGGGGGCAAGCCAAGCCTGGGTCTCTTTGTACTTGTGGGCCGGCGCCGAGTCCTGCTGCCACACTCAGGGTCTACCAGCAGCACCAGGGGATCACCACACTCTTGAGCATATTCAAGTACATTTTGGTGTTGACTTTCAAGTCGCTTCAAAGATGTGAGGTGGCATGATATAGATCTCACTTGAAACCACACCAAAAACCATAACCGTGACCGGAAACTTGGTTTTCATCACCCTGGGTACGTCCGTGTTATTCATGGTAATTCAGCGATGCATTTTGAGGATGCTGGCAATGGTCCTGTTATCATAATTTGGGTCAGTAGAGAGCATGAGTTGTACAGCGACGCATCTCTGATCTCGTTCGTTGATCATTGTGTCACTTTCAGACATGATACAAGGCTCCTATCGTGCTTGGGATTTGTACACAACTGGCCAACTAGTAGATGGTATGCAACAAGAAAAGGAAACTGGTTTTCTATCAAACGGAAATGGAATCATGTCGTCTTTTCTAGGTCGAAAATTTTATCGTTTCACCCTGTGTATATTCATGTATCTCTTCGCTTCTTTCTCTCTCCATCTTTCTTTCTCCCTTATTTTGTTTCTCTCCCTCTCTTTCTATTTCACTCTATCTCGTGTTTTTCGTCACGAAGAAATAGATTATTCATTTGAAATCGGGACACCGATTGCACCGGCGCCTTAACTCTCTCAGTTAGAATCCGATTATAGAGATAAACACAAAACTTGATACCAATACGCCGTTGCAATCAAGTCGCTAAACGTTGTAATCTCGAGTTCGTTGAAAACGGGTCTTCATTTTTTTTTTTTTTTTTTTTTTTCTTAGTCGTGAAGAGCTACTATTTGGAGCCAGATTTGCAGGGATACTATTGATACAGCGAGATGTCCGTTCACATTACGCTTGAACTTCTGCATGTCAGTACAGTCAGGGAAGCAGGTGGCCAGGAAGAAATTCCAAAGTGCAGTAGCACTGTACTCTCCTATTCGAGTAAAAGACTTTACGGCATCTAGGGATCTCTACAGTGTAGGGGTGGGATTTTGCTGCATGTCTGGTATGTCAAGGGTATTATTGTCATGGGGGGTACTAGTGCTCAGAGTTCGTCAGAGCACTTGCCATTGAAATACTTGTAAAACAGGCACAAGGATTTCACGTTTCAATGATGAGACAGAGGTTGGAGTTTAGTTGATAGTTCAGGGCCTATCAGGTTGGCGACTCTTTTTTTAATTTTGTCTAGGAGCAAGAGACTAGTGGCAGATGCATCAGCCCAGATGTAGTAACAATACTCCATGCATGGGCGAACCGTGGCCTTGTAGAGATACAGGATACTCTCAGGCGTGAGTAGCCTTTTAGCACGTTAGAGAGAACTCCCCTTCCTCGTAGTAGCCTTGGCAATTACTTCAATGTATTTGCTCCAATTCATGTTGTGTATGAATGTTAACACTAGAAGCTTGAGGGAAGTACTTTCAGACAGTGTATCATTAGCCATGGCAATCTGTGGTTGAGAAGGTTTCTTGAAATTATCAAAGGAAATAAGCTTAGTTTTGGAAGCATTGAATGTTACCAACTCTTTACGGCCCCATTCCACTACAGACTGAAGATCTTCCTCTAGAGTTTTTGCAATTTCCTTAGATATGTGCTTGTTAGTTTTACCTTCATGTCTGTTATAGAGCGTGATCTCTTCAGCAAATACCCCCATCTCAAAGAAAATTTTTCAGGGAGGTCATTTATGAATATCATGAATAATAAAGGTCCAAGGATCTAAAGGGAATATTGTTTTATTTTGGGGAACTGGTTGCTGTGCCCAGGACGTTTCTGCAACGGGTCTTTCAGAGTTACCTCCGACAAACCATATTGATAGCAGGCTTAGTGCAGACACCTGATCGCCTTAATTGAACGAAAACTAGGGTTCCTGAACTCAAACCGTCCACACGAACAGTCCCCCCCCCACCTAAGAAGCTGGATTATAAATTTACGTCCACATTCTCCTTTTCACTCCGGCTGCTTTAATTTTTTATCAACAAAGTGTCAGCTTGAGTTAAGTGATAAGTACGGCTATGACAGCAGCATATTCTTTTTCATTGTTTTGACTCTCGAGTATATATCCGATACAGTTAATCAACTGAGAACCACATCACTCTATATAAAAGCATATAAGATATCAAGGGATACACAATCGAGAGTCAAAACAATGAAAAGAATATGCTGTTGTCCTAGCCCTAGTGATAATTTGTTGTATTCATTATGTTTATGATGACACATGTTAAAATATACTTGTCGCCATTCGAGTACAAGGCAAGTCTGGTACAAGGCTCTCAAATTTGGGAAGCTGTTGCTCTCCCAAAAGAGCTCTTTATAACCGTGCTACCTCAGAGGTGTTGATATGTCTTTCTTTCCTTTCTTTCTTCATGACTTTTAATTTAGCTATCAAAATGCAGAAGTTGCAATTTCTATTATTTTCTTATTTTAGATAATGATCTTGGTAGCACTGTGCCAAGAAACAAAACCTTCAAAGGTTTTTGTTGTTTTTTTTTTAGTATGTTTTTTTTTTCTTTTTGTTTTTCGTAATGCATTCAGATTATTATTAGTTAGCTTTACTGGAGTGTAAAGCCTTCTACTCGAATAGCTTTTTCCCTCGGGCTACTGCACTTTGGAATTTCTTCCCGGGGCCCCTGCTTTGCCAAGTTTGCTGCTTCAAATACTTGAAACATTAATCTATGTATCTATAAAAGTGAGAATGTGTATGTATGTAAAAACAATTCTCAACCTATGTACTGAACGAATTTTTGATCTACAGACTTGAAATTTGGTATATAGGATATTCAGACATGTGGAAAGCCTTTTAATCAGTTTTCATCCAAAAAAATGGCTGCTAAAGAGTCGAAATTTAAAAATTGGTACGTGAAGGTCATCGGATTTTTATCTGTGTCAACTGTTTCACGAATCGTTCACATGACAGATTCCTTAAGTTAAGAATAAGTAGGTTTAAAAAAACTTTTTAAAGATTGTGTCAAGCTGGCCTAATGGTTATCATACTTGACTCATTTTCTAAGGTTTGGTTTCGATTTCAGCTCGAGTATTTTATTTTATTTTTTTAGGAAGTAAACTGCTTAGAAAAAAAAACATAATATTTGCATGCACATATCTCAGTTTCTGTATAAATTAAAATATAATATTTATGCATATTTTATGACCGAGCAATGCCGGACAGCCTGCTAGTTTAAAATGATTAGCATTTCATTCGGAACTTTGCTGCAAAAACGATACAAAATCTTTCTCTTTTATTCATATTTAGGTAATTTCGATACAAATTTATTTTTCAAATGTGACCGTAAAAAAAGGAAAAGAAGGAAAAATAGATGATGACATTTAGTGCTACTAAGACAAAGCGCCCATTCCTTTAATAATTAAAAGAAAAAAGTCTTTCTAACCATCAATAGCTATGGCTCACCCGAGAATCTAACATTAAAACTCCTCAACCTAACACCAACATGAACTGGAATAAATACATAGAAGATATTGCCAAGTTTGCTGCAAAGAAGGTAGACTCTCTCTACTGGCCGAAAAGACTGCAAGTATCCTATATCTCTACAAATCTGGAGCTGCTTGCCTTTTGGAATTCTTTTCCTGCTCTCTGTTTCCACTGCTGTAGCAACGTGCATAAATTTAAATGTAATGTGAACAAACATTTCACTGGGAAATTCCCAGCTTTGAATGGCCATTAATTAACAGAAGACCCTTGCGTCTCAGTGAGAGTCTGCCTTGTTTAAGATGAGTATAACAAAAAAAAATGTCTGTTAAATTACATTTTTAATTATAAGTTAGAAATAGATCACGACTTGTTGAAAATCAAGTCTGTCCATCTAAAAAAAAAAAAGAGATTTGAATGCAAATGCTAAATATTTGTACAGGAAATAAAACAATATTGTAAAATGGAATTATTTGTTATGTGGAAAGCAAAACCATTATTAAATTAAAACAAAAAATAATAACTAATTGTTAATTAATAAAATATCATTTATCAAAACCAATATGCAAATTAGTTAAAGATGCGACTGATATTGTATATGCATAAACAGTTTATATATATATATATATATATATATATATATATATATATATATATATATGTGTGTATATGTATAGTGAACGTGTCTGTGTGTGTGTGTGTGTGTGTGTGTGTGTGTGTGTGTACATTTCCCTACGCAATAACTCTGTCAATTTTCAGTCTACAGACTCAAAATTTGATATACATGATACTGAGACTTGGGAAAATCTTTGGAATCCGTTTTCAGCCAGAAATTTGGCTGTTAAGGGGTCAAAGTTCAACGATTTGACCTTTGAGAACTCTACAAAACTCCTTCGACAATTTTGGGTCTAAACAATTGTAATTTATTAGAATTGACAAAAAAAAAATCAGTAGAAACCATTGTTTTTTATCTGAAAGCTCCATTTATCGACTACAAAATCTCATCCCAATAATGTAGAAGCACCTCTAATTTCTTTGAATTTTTTGCTAAGAACAAAGTGTATTTTTTTTTTTACAAGTGAGTCATCATTATCAAGGCCGGAGAGTAACTCGAGGATAAAGGTTAATGAATGTACGGTGGCCATCGGGACAACATCGTAGTAAGTGTTAGTGGTGAATTTCGGGTATAATTCGATTATTTAAAAAATACGTCTCAACAAGAAATTGTTTACATTGGACTTCAAGACGACCATATTATAGTCAGCTGAAAAGCAGGCCAGTGGAACAGAATCCCATAAGCGAGCAGTTCTTTGTTCGTAGAATCTGTGTTAACATTTAGGCATAGATAGAGAGTGAGGGAAAAGTGTAGGTTTTTTTTGGCGGGGGTGGGAGTCGGTCACTGAAGGAGAAATCGCTATAGGAGAGCTGGATTCTTCCTTCACATTAAAAACCGACCTTGTGTTTAACTCTGCCTCCGTGGGGAGGCAAGTAAATAAGAATTGCACATGTACTTTTTGAAAAGCCTTAAGAACAGAAAAAAAAAATTAACGATTCAAGGGAAATAACTCTTATACTACTTAGTAAGAGTTATGACGCTTGTTTTGTGAGAGCAATAAAAATGTACTTTACACATTTGGTCTGCAGCGACATCAAACAAACATTTTGAAAGAAATGATAGAGAGCATAACATAGTATAATATATACTGGTTAGTATTAATAATTATAATGCGTGACTAAACCTTAACAGCGACATCAGCTCGAACATGTGAAATGAACAGGATGAAATAAACAGAACGGAATTTATTATTACTTCGTGTGGAAAATAAATATTTCCTTTTATTATTATTATTATTATTATTATTATTATTATTATTATTATTATTATTATTATTATTAAAAAATCTTATATTAAGGGAGATAACTTGCATCAAGCTGTTTTAGAAATATTTTGATTAGCTAGTTAAAAGAAAACAACTTTTAGGTAAAACCGCAGTTAAATGGCCTAAAAAAAATGCGATGAAAAATTGTTTACAGGTGATGAATATTGTTTTACTTTGTTTTGTTTTTTATTGTTATTTTTTTTGTGTGTGTGTGTGCATGAAAACACTTTTTAAATAAATACAAATATTTCCAATATGTCGGCAATCTGGCGATTATACTAGCGTATTTTACTCATTTAAAATGTGTTTTTCTTCGGATTGCATGCATAACACTAAATTTGTTTTAGCTCTAAAATGTTCACCATGTCATAATCTTTAAAAAAATAAAAACATAAATAATTGTTATTGTATTCTGCTCAGGTCATTAAACTGCATTGGAAGAAAGAAACAAAACAAAAACAGCATTAAAAATTCTGCGTGGTTTTATAGGGGTTCATGTATCGTTTAGTAAATACAAAAGTTAAGTCATGTTAAATTTTTTTTAAAAAACTTTCAAAGGGAAGAAATTCTGAAAGTTAGAAATATTACAATCTATTTTGATTTGAATTTTAAAAAGTAAAATATTTTAGAAATGGACTCGTGTATGGCAATAATAACATTAGTCTAACGGGGATATACATGTGATTGGGGACTGCTTGTGAATTTCATACTCCCACGAAACTTCGTCCTTCGGAAGAAGCTGGTGAAACCCTGGATAGGGTTGGTGCTGACTGCACACATAAGTAAGTGGTAAAAAAATTAGGCTACCTGCCTAAAAAGCTACAACAGGCCGAAAGTGAGAATCATCTTCTATAATATAAATCTCACCTGTCTGGTTAAATGTATATATGTATGTATGTTTGTATGTCTGCCTAAAACTTTCAACAAAGGTGGCGGATTTTCATGAGATCGGTATCGTTTTAAAGCTCAACCTTTCGGGCGACAAATATCGAAAAATTGGCTAAAAAACATTAATTCCTTCACCCTCAACTGAGAGCACTTTTCTACAAGTTTTTTTTTTTTTTTTTCGCCGATATTTTAGAAAGTCACCCCCTCTTTTCGATTGATTATAGCCTTAATTTAAACCTTTGCCACTTCTGGTTTGGCGAAGATGTCACTTTTTTTTTTTTTTTTTTTTCACATTCTTTTCCTCCTTCGTAGTATGGGTTCGAGCCCGCCTGTCTACTACGACTTTTTATTTATTTATTTATTTATTTTTTGCTCAGCGCACACCTCCAAACACCCGGGCAACGTTGGGCACCCATGCTAGTTTAAAATGAACGTATATACGAATCTAATCCCCCCACTCATAATATTTAGGTTCATGAAGGGTATCAATTGGACCGATTTAAGACCGTAAAATAAATATTTGCCTTATTTTCTCCAATACCCTCATTTTATATTTTATTTCTTGATTGTTTCTTGACATGAAAAAAATGTTTGTTAAAATAAAAACTAAGTTGAGAGAAATTATCTCCCTTGACATGACACGTTGCCACCCTAAAGTATAAAAGGCCAATTTTATGTAATCTGCCTTGCCAAAAATATGTATATATATTATAATGAATAAAACTAAAACCGTTTCCATCTTAACATATACACTCAAAATCTCTCGCTCCCCCTATATATATATATATATATATATATATATATATATATATATATATATATATATATAGCGCATAAGCCTGACAAATCCCCCTATATATATATATATATATATATATATATATATATATATATATATATATATATATATATGACAAATCCCCCTATATATATATATATATATATATATAGCGCATAAGCCTGACGCTCCCTCTACATATATATATATATATATATATATATATATATATATATATATATATATATATATATATATATATATATATATATAGCGCATAAGACTGACGAATCCTATAGTTGGATGAAACGCAGAATATTCAGTGTAGCTTAATCGCCATATATATTTTATAAATTACTATATATATATATATATATATATATATATATATATATATATATATATATATATATATATATATATATATATATATATATAGGGGGGCGAGAGAGAGAGAAGGAGAGAGAGAGAGAGAGCACTTATCTCGAGCTAGGGATCGAACCTACGACTAGTTGATAATCTACAGTTCTATACACCCATCATTGGGATTACATGTGTCCATATAGCTGTTATGAGGTGATATTAATATCCTATGTTTCGATTTTCAGCAATGCTCAATATATGAGTAAAATTAGATAATAAGTAGGGCTATGACAATAGAGTATTCTTATTGTTTTGACTCCCGAGTATATATTCGACGCAGTTAATCAATCGAGAACAATATAACTCTATATAAAAGGTCACATTGGTCAGCGAAGCTCTGTATCTTCGCAGCTTTTCTTTACTACAAGGTGTTAAGAAAAAATATAATAAAGAAAAGAAAACTAAGAAAAGAAACCAATCCTGATAGAGAGGTGCACACACACACACACACACACACACACACACACACACATTATATATGTGTGTGTGTGTGTGTGTGTGTGTGTGTGTGTGTGTGTGTGTGTGTGTGTGTGTGTGTGTGTGTGTGTATAAAAGGAACTCTGTCTGTGTGTATGAGTTCTGTCCTTATGGACTCGGAAAAGGCTGGGCCGATTTTTATGAAATTTCACAGCAAATTATAATATATATATATACAGGGTGGGCCAAACTAAGGGTCCTATCTTTAAATTTGAATAACTTCCACAAAATAAAAGTTAAACTCACCAAACTTTATGTGTGTGTAGACTGACCCTTCCGAGATTTTTTTGAAATAAACAAAACAAATTTTGCCCGAAAAACACTTCTTAAAACTTACATGAATTTATGAATTTTTAAAAATAGGACCCTTATTTTGGCCCACCCTGTATATATATATATATATATATATATATATATATATATATATATATATATATGTGTATGTATGTATGTGTGTGTGTGTGTGTGTGTGTGTGTGTGTGTGTGTGTGTGTGCTCCTGGATGTTATTACATAGGTTTTGCAGCAGAATGCATCTAATAAATATTGAAAATCGATAATCGAAATAATACGATTAAAGATGAAGTCTGATTTTGACCTAAGTTAACACTTTTATACAACCTAATACCACAAGTTCATTTGAAAAGTTTTATGACCACACAAGCAGAAAGACCCAGCCTATAAAATCAACTGTAGATTCTCTTATAAGACAGGGGCACTTTCGAAATGATTGTTTCTGTTTAGAAGCTTAATCATGATACATGACTTTTGCATTTTAAACTTTTAGTGAAGCACATTATTTACAGATAATTTTTTTTTAATCAACAGTAGATTCTCTACAGTGCAATGTAGACTACAATGTATTGTGTACTAAGTCACTACGGGAAAGTCTATGAAGCTTCCTCCCAGCACATCACGATGAGTCCTTAAATAGAGCAAACAATCTATCGATTTGATGGGTGGCATTTATGACAATAAAAGTATGAGAGGGTGGAGAATTTGTGATCCTTATTCAATTCCGGACAACGTCTGGTTTCTCTTCTAGAATATATATATATATATATATATATATATATATATATATATATATATATATATATATATATATATATATATATATATATTAGCGTTGGGATGATTAATCAGGATCGGGATTAGGAATTGGAACAATTGGAACCTTTGGAGGTATCAGAATTGGAAAAAATTGTGCCGATTTTCCAATGCCAAAAACGATTCTTTTAATTGTTATTTTTTTTTACTTGATTTTGTTTAAAGCAAAATCTTCCACTGCTGGTAGTAATGATAAAATAATAAATATTTATTGATTTTAAAATACCAGTAAAATTAAAATGTATAGATCATCCTCCACGAGTGTATTTTCACGCTTGCAAAAATATCTGCACATTTAACGTGTGTTTTTACTGTGGTCAAGAAAAAATAGCAATTGTATAGTTAAATATTTAGAGATTTATAAAGAATCAGAACCGGAATCGGGAATTTAGTATGGAATCGGTAATTATATCAGAATCGAGAAGAATATTGAAATTGTCTAGTGTTTAAAGTTGAACTAATTTGAAATAGATCGTTTAGAATTTATCGTTGGTGCTAGACATGAACCCAAATTTCGCTTTTATTCATTTAGGTAGTTGATGAAACCATTTTCTTTTTAACCTATGGTTTGGAGGGATATTGCGGCCTCATGCGTCTTCAAACAATCTAACTACGCATAAGATAATTACACCAAATCCGATATATACTGGTTAGTGTTAATAATTATAATGCGTGACTAAACCTTAACAGCGACATCAGCTCGAACATGTGAAATGAACAGGATGAAATCAATCAATAAACAGAACGGAATTTATTTATTACTTCGTGTGGAAAATAAATATTTCTTACGTCTATTTTACAATCTTTTTATTATGTAATGTAAAATCAAAATAAATCAAAAGTAAAATTCCAATTTACAAAACAATTTCCACATTGATCACAGCTAATTGCTTTCGGACATTTCCGGCGATCGCGACCGGAAAAATACCGCCAGAATTAGTGTCGCTTTTATTATACGAAAAACCCTAATCCATATGCGGCGAGCGAAAAATGTTGCATATTTATCTTTTCAAAGTCGGACAAATTAAATAGACAGGCGACCTCCGTTGTTAATTCGTAGATATTATGATTTACATGTGATATAAAAAGTTTGAAGAAGTTGTGAGCTGACCGACTGCTTCTCGGAAAAAAAACCTTTTACAAACATACACAAAAAGCGAACATACATACATACATACATACATACATACATACATTTTCGCTTTTATATTTATAGATTATTCAAGATGAATTCAAATATAGCGTTTCCAACGATTTGAAACTGGTAATATTATTTTATTTGTATATATCAACATTTTCAACCATTCATAAACTACATTTAACATCCCAATGAATGCATTGACGATGATACTTACGAGCTTTAAAGGCGGGCGATTAAAAGGCATATATATATATATATATATATATATATATATATATATATATATATATATATATATATATATATTGACGATATCCCCTCTTAACCTTACTTTTCCACCCGATTTTATTTTATCTTACTTTGTTTATCAACATCAAAATAAGTAACTGTTTTTCTTTATATTTTAAATATTTTCCAGATATATCTGCCTTACTTAAAAAATGCTAGTTTTATTTTTGGTGTCTTTAAACCCCCACCCACTCTTTTTGCTGATGAGGAGACTTTGTTTTATAAAATCAAATGATAAAATTATTGTCCAATACTTATTGTCTGTCTCAATAAAAACATCGTTTCCGGAACGATCGTACAATTTATTGATTTTGTTTGTTCTTCCTTGTGAAACCGATTTTTAACTTTTAATTTTAATTATAAATTATCAATCATTTTCCTCAATATATATATATATATATATATATATATATATATATATATATATATATATACAGTAGCGTCCAAAAGTTAAGGAACTGTTGCAATATTTTGAGATTAATGGGGTATGATTCCACACAGTCGGAAGATTCTATTTATAAACGATGCTGCTAAGAACTGACGAATCAAATTAATTCACGTTCTGCTACCAACCAATCAGAAACCAGAATTGCTTCATAAATATTAAACCTTTTCTGGAGCAATTTCACATGTTCTTTCCCGGGTTTCGACACGGTAAGAATATTTTGTTCTGTGGAACTGTCTACTACAAACAAGTCACCTCCCAGGACTTGTGTGTAACAGCGAACCATCTGAAACTGTTCTTAAAGTCAAAATGGCTTAAATTCCTAGAGGTTATGGGCCCAGGGTGCGTCTTTATTTCGATGGATCCGAATCAAAATTCGAATTGTGGCAAGTTAAATTTCTGGGATATCTACGAATCCAAAAGCTACACAAAGTACTACAAACACAACCTGAAAACAGAAACGACCCCGACTTCATTGAAAAGAACGCAACTGTCTTTGCGGAATTAATACAGTGTTTAGATGACCGAAGTCTATCACTGGTAATGAGAGAAGCCCTGGACGACGGCTGCAAAGCATTAAACATATTGAGAGAGCATTATTTATCGAAAGGAAAACGTAGAAAAGTATTCTTTACTGTAAATCTGAGAGCACCCCTTAGCAACAAATCTTGCTTTGTACTGTTCTACGCCTGATGCTGTACTCTTTTTTGTAAAGACCCATCTGGTAGAAATAACATGTTTATCTCTTGGGAGAGGCACTACCCTATAGGTATCATTTTCGGTTAAGGCATCTATTTCTTTTTTTATGGCAATTTTCCATTCATCACAATGTTCTGAATTAATTGCTTCGTTGAAGCTTTTTGGCGCATTTTCCATTGAATAGCAATAGTCGATTTGATAATCCTTTATATTGTCGACCACAAAAAAATCTGGTCGTCTTCTATCGATCATTTTTTTAATGGCTTCTAACTTTATCTATGAAAAAGAAAAAAATAATTTTTGGTGAATTTTCCAATGTTTAATAATGGTAGTTAAAGAAAAAAAAAATTTTAATTTTTGATTTTAATACATATTAGTTTTTTTTTTTTTTACATATAAATAAATTTAATTAAATTACAGGCGTCCAAAAGTTAAGGAACGAGGGAAATTCATTATGAAAAAATAAAGAATCCTTTCAGTATTTAGTGAAAAGCCCCTTGTTTTCAATCACACTATGGCATCTTTTGCTGCAAGTCAGAACCAATCGTTCACATGTTATAGGTGAAATATTATTCCAGGATGTTTTTATACATTCCCATAAATCATCAAGATTTTTGGGGGGATTTTCTGTGATCTTATCACCAATAATTTTCCAAACATTTTTAATTGGATTCAGGTTGGCATCTGAGCTGGCCAATCCATAACGCAAATATTGGATCTATTTAGCTCTTCTAAAACTATTTTTGCTTTATGGCACGGTACGTTGTCTTGCATAAAGATATCAGAATTAGAAAGATTAGGTACCACATGTTCTCTAATCAATTCTCTGTACATTCGGGCATTAACTTTTCCATGAATTCTCACAAGGGGGCCAGTTCCTTTTGAAGATATCATGCTCCATACCATTATACTGCCGCCTCCACATTTTACTGTACTTTTAACGCACTTAGGGGACAGTCTTTCTCCATTTTTTCTTCTGACATGTGATCTTTTGTCTTATCCGAAAAGATTAAATTTAGATCATCAGTAAAATGAACCTCTTCCCATTTTTTCTTCCCACTTGTATTTTTTGAATGGCTTCTAACTTTATCTATAAAAAAGGAAAAAACAATTTTGGGTGAATTTTCCAATGTTTAATAATGGTAGTTAAATAAAACATATTTTTTTATGTTTAATGATCTGACAGAATACGACAAAACTTGCCTTATGTTTTTATTTTTTTTAAGATTATGACATGATGAACATTTTAGAGCTAAAACCAATTTGGTGTTATGCATGCAGTCTGAAGAAAAACACATTTTAAATGAGTAAATACGCTAGTATAATCGCTAGATTGGCGACATATTGGAAATATTTGTATTTATTTAAAAAAGTGTTTTCATGCGCAAAAAAATAACAATAAAAAAAACAAGGTAAAACAATTGTCTGTAAACAATTTTTCATCGCATTTTTTTAGGCCATTTAACTGCGGTTTTACCTGAAAATTGTTTTCTTTTAACTAGCTAATCAAAATGTTTCTAAAACAGCTTGATGCAAGTTATCTCCCTTGATATGAGATTTTGCCACCCTATCAGCTAGATTAAGTATGTACTAGGTTTGGTTGTATTTGATTGGTAGATTGGTTACTGGGGTGTTATTGATTAATTGTGTGGTAGAGTTAGATTATGAAAAGGGATTTGTATGGTTGCTATTAACATAATTTGTATTTGGGGTTTGTGACACTGTGAAGCTATAAATCACATTATATATATATATATATATATATATATATATATATATATATATATATATATAAATCACATTATATATATATATATATATATATATATATATATATATATATATATATATGGCCTTTCACATCAATTTCGACGTATGAGGTTCGGTCAGAACAAGTAAATCCACACAGATTATTTGTTTATAGTGGTGAAGACTTTGTGTAGAACCAACATTTCTTTTTGGTGTTACTGCTAACTTATGTCGGTGCAAATGACTGTCACACGACAGAGCAGACAGTAGACCGCAGGTTTTTACATCAGAGTTTCCTTCTCCTCCTAGATGCATATCTTAACGAAGACTGGGGTTGCATCTCTCCCAGTGAATTAATGCCCCTCCAAATACAAATCTGAAAATTTATATGACTCGGTACGTTATATACAGCACAATCACGTTGACACGCCGGTTCTCACCAGATCACAGAAGTTAAGCAATGATGAGCCTGGCCAGTACCAGATGGGCGTGTCCATTTGGGAAGCATATATATATATATATATATATATATATATATATATATATATAATGACAGAATGCTTAACTATGTGTGGGTGCTTATTAGCTATCTACACTGAATGATATTTTTCAAAATAGCTGTCATTTGCTATAGCTATCAGTGAACATCTCTGCGTGTTTTGTGCGCGCACGTGCGTGTGTGTGTGTGTATAGAAAAGAGAAACTTTGTTATATAGACTGTGCGTGTATGTTGTCTGTTATGTGTGTGCGTGTGTGTTGTGTGTGTATGTTGTGTTGTGTGTGTTGTGGTGTATGTGTTGTGTGTGTGTGTGTGTGTGTGTGTGTGTGTGTGTGTGTGTGTGTGTGTGTGTGTGTGTGTGTGCGTGTGTGCTAAATGGATGATGATTTAGAAATGGCAGGTACTCTATACAGGAAGACACTCTGCTTATCCAAACGTTGTTTCCAATCAACCTGGACTTTTCTTTGTCACGGAAATCATGCACTGCTGTTTCAGGAAGGGTGTGTTTGGAGATTTCTACATAATCTTTTGCTTCACAATAGACCCCTCACGTTGACACCCTTACATAGGCTATCCATAGTTTCTTTAGACGAGAGGCCTCACAAGGGTGCGCATTCAGAGAATCAGCTGTATAGAAAAAAAGAAACTTGTTATATATTTGAAACCCTACGAGTGTGGCATTTTGACGAGGGTCACATTAATGCATGTCATAATAACCTGACTGCAAACAGAGCGTACCCAGAGACAGGTGACATGATTTGAAGTGGAGGAAAAAGGTCAGACTCCTTAGATAAAACATACAGTCGAACGATCATGATATGACACGTCACGATTGTGAGCGAGAGAAACAAATGGTTTCTAGTCAGTTTCTCTATGGAAGTCAAGTCACGGAACATGCAAATGATGTAGAGATAATCTAAGCTGAATGCTACCAATGCCTCTGTCTGACTGCCTCTCTCAATCCTCAGGTTATTAAACTAAGTTAAGATATATAATTAGTTAGTTATGTACTCTCTCTCCCTCTCTGTCTGTCTGTCTGTCTGTCTGTCTGTCTGTATCTCTCTCTCTCTCTCTCTCTCTCTCTCTCTCTCTCTCTCTCTCTCTCTCTCTCTCTCTCTCTCTCTCTCTCTCTCTCCATGAGTCAGTTCGTTCTCCAATGAAACCTCAAAAACTCAGCAAAGTCTACTTCTGTTTTCATGCGTGAATAGCCGATCAACAACCGAAGGACGAAACGATCATACATGAAATGGAAACTCATGAAACGACGCCGAGAAGAAATGACTATAAAAAGACGCCGTATGAACACCTCATGCATTTATGTATAAAAGATCATGATTTGATTAAATTGCTTGGCCGCTCAGAACGTAACATGTGCAATTCTCGCTTGATGAAAATATAACAACTTGGCCAGATGAAAGAAAACTGACTGCCATTTTGAAATTTAACAGTTTTAGTCTACATCAAATGATAATATCCTGGGTAAATGAGGTTGAATTATTAAAACGTTATTTTATTTATAAACGTTGAAAGCTCAAAGGTGAGCCTCGGGTGCGTCTGAAGGTCATAATGTTGAACAAACGTTCCGAATGATTGGAAATTGAAGTTATGTTTCTGATTTTTTTAGATGGAGATTGATTGTTTGTATTATTTAGAATATTTAACTACTGCTCTCATCTTAAGTGTTATAATTGCAAGTTTCGGTCGATGTAATCTCCGACCTTCTTTAAGTGTATCTTGTTAGACTCGGTGATCTTTCTGTAAAACTCGAGAATCTGTATGGAATTTCGAACGGAACTCTTTATTTAATTCACATAGGTAGCATACTCTTGTCTTGTCAGCTATAACTCGTGGCGCAACGGATAAAGTACTAAGTTAAATTCAGTTCTAAATGATATTCTTTTCTGAAAATTGGAGTTTCAATTCTCAGTGCAGGCGTTACTAAGAATACAATTTCGAATTGCTTAAAACTGATGGGCGAGAGCATGCTAGCCCTCTGCCATAAATTCAATAAATGTTTCATTCAAAGTTTTGTGTGGATTCTCGAGTTAACCAAAAAAAAAATTACTAAATTTGAAAAAATGCACATGAAGAGGCAGATTATTGTTGATTAGCTCACCAATCCAAAAAACTGTATTAGAGCCTTTGTTACGTGCGAGGCGTGATTAAGTGTTGATACCAGTACGAGAGTTAGTTAAAATGCGTGATGACAAAGATTCCCCCATTTCTTGATTTGATTTTTGTTCAATCGGTGAAAGGCGAGTCATTCATACGCCCACGCTTTAAACATTAGCGGAAGCGAGGCAAACAAGAAGCCCCTTCCAGACCCTTGTTACGTCACATATATCTTTATCCTTTTACTCTCTCCACACCCGTTCTTCCTTCCTAAAGGTAAAGAGAGAGAGAGAGAGGAAGAGGAGGAGGAGGGTAAGTAATGTAAAAAAAAAATAGAAAAAAAATGGAGTTGGTACGCAAATGAGACCACATGGAGAGAGAAAATATTTTTTAAAAAAAGCATTCTGAGTCCTTCAGATGCAGACGCAGAATAACAGAATATGTGGTGGAGAAATTATTAAATTCGCCACGCACCCTAATCAACTCGATGGAGATAAATGCACGAGGAAAGGGCAGATATGCCTATATATATTTCTCAACATAGCAGAAAAGGACAGGCATCCTGAAAAAAAAACACGCTTACCGCAAATTGAGAAATGGACGTGTTACCGCTTATCTCAAAGAACTATTAAAATTCCGGGAAGCTTGGAATTGGACGATGATTTCTCTTGAATATTTTGTTTCCGTTGGATCTTTCATTTTATTCAGATTATACCTTTTGTAAGAGATAAGTATTCTGTGATTATTAATCTCCGCCCCCCCCCTTTTATCCCGATTCTGTACATTTCCATGAATAGCCGAACTAAAATCTTCAGACAATTGTTTTTGTTTGACCATATATTATATAAGATAAAGAAAAGGAAGAAGAGAGAAAAGAAAGACATTGTTTACTTTGCTGACTTCCTTCATTCGCCCCATTTGCCCAGTTGGGACATTGCATTCTATGTTTTGTTTTGTGTTTATTAAATTTTATTGCACAACAAAATAGTTGATGTATATATAGATATATGTATATATAGATATATGTATATATAGATATATGTAAATATAGATATATGTATATATATAGATATATGCATATATAGATATATGTTAATATAGATATATGAATATATAGATATATGTAAATATAGATATATGTAAATATAGATATATGTAAATATAGATATATGTGTATATAGATATATGTAAATATAGATATATGTATATATAGATATATGTATATATAGATATATGTACATTTAGATATATATACATTTCTTCTTGTCTTGATGAATTGTGCTCTAAGTTATTTCATGACGGTACTGATCAAAGAACCTTGAATTACCTTGTCATTTGGGCCGTAACTTTCCACGACCGGCATATTACATTTTTTTCTTTTCTTAACACGATATGTATTCGGGAATAAATTCCAAGTTGAGTGACGCGTATCGTAATACTTATAAATTCGCTTCTAACTTGGAGTTTTTTTGTTACAAGGAAGTCACTACTTATTAAGGCCTAAAGACCATTCGAGGATAAGGGTTAATGAGTGTAAGTGGTCAGCGATACTACGGTATAGTGATCAGTAGTGGTAAAAATTGTGTAGAATTTGATTATTTAAGGTGACGACTCCACAAGAGCTTGTTTACATTGGACTTGAAGACGACCATGTAGGTGGAAAGCAGGTCCATTGTATAAGAGTTCCACAAGTTCTAGGAAAGAAAATTTGTTTTTTGGAATTAGCATTAAGACTTAGACACATATAGAGACTGGGGGAAATTGTTGACAGTAGGTGTAGGTAGACGAGTGTTTGTTGTGAATGTTTTGCAGAGGAGTCTTGTTGAAAGGTCTGATTGGATTGAATTGATATAATGTAAAAGTATTTTGGAATTCTACGGAGATTATGTTCAAAATGGTTCGCCAGCACAGACTATTAATGCGCATGCATCTTAAAATTGGAATGTATAACAGGTGCATACTGTTTATTCCTTGCGCAGATAAGCGAGGAAACCAGTGAATTGTCGCACAACTGATATTAGCTGTGTCCTCGAATCTAAATGTTCGTCCTTAGAGGGGCACTTGCTGCAGATAACGATAACAACACTCGACCTAATTGACGTGGCACACAAGCGGTTTGACCTCTTGGGGATTGCTATCGATTAAATCAACTTGGTACTTTCCTATTTACTCACTCAAGTGGCCATTGAGGTCGGGCGAAAGGTCAACAACTGTTATAGTAACAGTAGTTCTTCTATGTGTATATATATATATATATATATATATATATATATATATATATACATATGTGTGTGTTTGTGTGTGTGTTATGAAAATATATATGGCAATTAAGCTGCACAGAATATTCCGCGTTTCATCCTCGTGAGAATTAGTCAGCCTGATGAATTCTCACGAGGATGAAACGCAGAATATTCTGTGTAGCTTAATTGCCATGTATATTTTCATAACTTACTACCTAGCTCTATCTATGTATTGAGCACTGTTGAAGTAAATACTGAAAATTTACGCATAAAATTATATCTTTGTATATTAATTTATGTGATTAAATAAAGTAGTCGTGTGTGTGTGTGTGTGTGTGTGTGTGTGTGTGTGTGTGTGTGTGTGTGTGTGTGTGTGTGTGTGTGTGTGTGTGTGTGTGTGTGTGACACCTCAATTGTGAATTGCTCATTTCATGGAACGGGTAGCTTGGTGTATGAATCTTAGAAATGTATGCATAACTACTCGGCTCTTATAATTCTTTCCAAATTCTTTTCAGTATTCATGCAAGCTTTAGCCACGGATTAACATATAAAGAATTGTGCTTTCTTGTGGTCTGCTAAATATGAGCAGATGTTAATTACAGTCTTAAAGAAAGGAAACCCCAAAAAAGAGAAGATTACCAAACTTTTCAGATAATTTCTCTCAATGGAAAAGAAAAGGTTAAAAAGAACAATGGAAAATACATAGTAACTAAAGAATCGGTAAAAGAATATTATCCAGGAATCCCATTTGAATACTAGCCATGGTTGTGCGAAGAAAACTTATTTGAAGATTACTGAACTATATGGCAATATTCCACGATCAATTGTTTTACAATATATCCTCAAATCTGAATGGTGTGTTGAAAAATGCCACAGAAAGAAAACTGAAGAAAGAATTATTATCAAATCTCTGTTTGGAAATGATCTAAATGAAAGAGGCCAACTTGATTTAGTAGATATACGGCCTATGAGGGATGGAAGGTACCGCTTTATTATGCACTATATGAATTACCTAAGTAAATTTCACGTTATTCATCAACTGCAATCAAAGAGAGAATCAAAGGTTGCCTGTAATTCTTGGATATAGGTGCACACCATATTCTTCAGTCTTACGATGAATTCACATCTGCATTTATTAAAGAACTTGCCTCACTGTGACCTGAACTTGTTTTAGAGAATATGTGACCAAATCATCCCCAAGGCTAAGGATTGGTTAACAGAACTAATGAGGATATGAAACTAAAACTCATGTAATGTATTCGATAATTGTGCAAAGTGGAATGGTGGTGTCCGTTTCATCCAATGAGTTATTTACCGTTCATATCATAAAGCAATCAAAATGTCTCCTTACCAAGCACTTACCGGCAACAAGCCACAATGTAGTCTTAAGTCGCGTCTATCCTAAGAATTCATCGATAGAATTTCTTTTTGGTATTGAATTGACCCAAACTGATGATAACCTTATGACTTAACCCCCATCTGATAATGACCCAGTTACGCAAACATCAGCTGATGATTACCAAGTTAACCAACGCTCATCTGCTGATGAGGCAATGACCGACTTTTAGCTAAAAATTACACAGTTAACCAAAACCAAGCCCATGATGTCCCAATGGCCCAAACCCCATCTGGTTATGACCCAATGACTCAAACTCCGGCTGATTATTACCAAGTTAACCAAATCCAAGCTGAAAATGAAGCACAGCCAGTTGTAGACCCTCAAATGCACCCAGCAATAGGCACAAGAAAGAAAGCAAAGCTTGCTCTTCAACAACAAACAACACAAATGTTAGTACGAGTCACTAGATCACTGCGAGCAATTGGTTTTAGTGACAGTGTGTCAGTGCCTGTTTTGCAATTGAATTGTAGCAAAAGAGATCCCCTAAACTTGGTAGGCGTGGTATTATCAGTTGAGGATAACAAATATTTGATTGGAACTAAAAGAGGTATATTTATAAAAGGCAGACTGACATATATTATTGTTATTTTTTAATTCATCATGACTGCTCAACTCATGTACTGGACAACAATTATATTTGTTCATTTCATGAAATGAGCACACCACTTCATGAAACGGGGTGTAACACACACACACACACACACACACACACACACACACACACACACACATATATATATATATATATATATATATATATATATATATATATATAAAGAACTTAAAATATTGCAAATTACAATTTACAAAATTTATTTGTCACACAAAGGATACAAATTAAAGATAATTCATTACACATTGAACTTTTCCATCTGCATAAGATTTTCCTATAAATATTAGTATATCAAATTTTTCAAAAATTTTTAAATTACAAATCTATACTCCAAACTGTATTGTATATATATTATATATTATATTGTATATATATTATATATTATATATATATTATATATATTATGTATATAAATTATATACATATTATATATTATATATATTATATATTTTATATATATTATATCTATTTTATATATATTATATATATTATATATATATTATATGCATTATATATTATATATATTTTATATATATTATACATATACATTATATATATTATATATATATTATATTTATATATAATATATACATTATATATAATATATACGATATAATATAATATATATATACATACATACATACATACATACATATATATATATATATATATATATATGTATATATATATATATATAATTGTTGTGGGGTACAAACCACCCCTATTTGAGAACTAAGTAGAATCAACCAGTCCTATGAATACCACTGGTTTCAGAGACTAAATGGAGACATTGTACCATGTTTAACCGCATGCTACGAACACGTTCCTCTCATACCACTTTAGTGGCTCCTGTATTCTTTATGATAAATAGCATTATATTTTATACACTTTACACTACTTGTGGTTTCTTTCATTTGTGACCCATACCATGGGCCTACAACAACTGGCTGACGAGGATGATTCAAGAAATTCCCGGATCAATCTACACTAATTGCTTACAACAACTGAATGACGAATATTCGGGCAAGGACTCATTCTAAAAAAAAAAAACAGAAAACAACATTTGACGACTAAAAGGATTTAAGAAAAAAGAACACTCGCAAAAATTCGAAATAATATTTTCTTACGCTCTGGGGAAATTCGAAACTTCAAATGTATTTATTCTTCAAAAGTTCGGTGAAGGACGGGAAAAATTACTTGTCTATATTGGGAACAAAACCAACATTCGAGCGTAAAAATCCACAAACATGGGATAAAGGACACTTCGAAAAAAGACAACAATTGTTGCCGACAAAAGGATTTTACAAAGACGTCGTCAAAAGCCTTATCTTGCTTATCTTGCTAAAAGCGTAAACTACGAGTTGAAACAGAACTCAAGACAATTGCGAGACCAAATCATAAAATCATCTCTATAAAAACAAATAATGCTGAAAAAAGATTTTGTCGTTCTAAAAAGCATGGCTCGCTAATACGTCGTATAGTTAAAAGGCATTAGCGTTGGGAAAAGAAAAAAACTCCTGCAAAATAAATGACAGTATATTTTATTTTATTGGCTAAAGTGAGTATTCGCATAAATAAAAAAAGACGTCTGGTTTTAATCCGATTAAAATAAATTTTTCACTGGTCGACAGGACCACACTTCGAAGAAGAAAAAAAAACGATTTCGCTAAGCATGACAAATAAAGTGTTAACAAAAAAAGGACTTTCTTTTTCGCACAGAAATGGAAAAGAATTGCCAATATTAAATAAATGCTATAAACTCTCTTCCACAGATCAGTAAATAATTCTCTTTAAGGAAAAAAGAGGAAAAATGTGTAGAGTCAACAAGGAATTGAACCCTGTACCTATACGTTACGAAAATTGAAAATGACAAACGAAATCTATTGCTTTCTATATAAATGCAAACGCCGAGTTATTTTCTCATGAAAATTGCCACACGAAAGAAATATTCATTAAATAACCAGGTACGAATTTTGTAAAGTTTTCTTTTTCTATAGAGTTGGTACTATAGGAAAAGTAAATCAACGAATTGTGTTGTTTCTGAAAAAAAACTCATTTTGTCATATTAAGTAATTCCACACCGTCCCAAAAAGAAAAAAATGGACGATTTTGCAAAACAAATTATAGAAATGGTGAAATTCCACCAAAGTCAACAATTAGAACTTGAAAAAGGTTCCGAGAAGAGCGATTGGCAATAAAAGAGAAACAATTGTCAATACAGAAACAAAACGAAGAGCGAGAGTTAAATTTAAGAAAATATCTCTAGGAAAAACAGGGAAGAGAACAGAAACAAATGAACGAACAAATATTGAAAAAGCAGTTAGATTTAATGAAATACTTCGAGGAAAAACCGGAAATAGAAAATAAAGAAATGAACAAACAAATATTGGAATTGAAAAAATTATATTTAGAGCAACAAAACCAGTCAAATAAAAATGGATTTGATAACGCAAGGGTTAGTGAATAAGGACAGTGGAGAAGAAACCAGCACGGCTTTTTCACAAAATGCGATCTGGTCAGCTATTGATACATTTCACTATGCTCCTGAGGAAGATCTAACGTTTGAGGCATATTTCAGAAGATTTGAAGATCCTTTTGTGGATTGATTGCAGTGCATGGACGGATCAAAAGAAGGTTCGTTTATTGTTACGGAAGTTAGGTACATCCGAACATAACAAATTCGTGGACTATATTTTACCAAGAAAAACCAACGAATTGTCGTTTGACGAGGCATTCAAACTGTTAATGGAGTTATACTGTCCAAAAAGAAGCCTTTTTCATAAAAGATGGAAATGCATGAATCTTACACAAAAGGAGAGTCAGGACTATACGACTTTTGCGTCTATAGTTAATAAGCACTGTGATGATTCTGAATTTTCGTCATTAACGGCGGAAAACTTCAAATGCTTAATATTCATACAAGGTTTGATAGCCACAAAAGATGCCGATATAAGACGTCGTGCTCTAACCAAATTGGAATTAGAACCTGATTTGACACTTCACAAACTGGCTGAAGATTGTTAGCGGTTCGTGGCAATGAAGCAAGATTCCCGAAACATAGAGGAAGCAGGTATAGCTCACATAAAAAATACGCTTTAAAAATAAAGGACACTCGCCCGCCAGCAATTATCAACCAAGACGCAAAAAGAACCCTTCACAAAATTATCAGGAGAGACAACATCCTAGGACCCCTTGTAGCAAATGTGGAGGACCTCAGAGGTACAATGCATATCAGTACCAAAGGAAAATAACATGTGATCTATGCAAGCAAGCATGGCACAAGGTCTCATATTGCAGAGCGAAAGTAGCAAAAAAGAGCTGCGTAAAAACTGCAAAAATGGACCCTTTCTTTTTCGCACAGAAATGGAAAAGAATAACCAATATTAAATAAATGCTATAAACCAGAGAACATAAGGAAATATGTTACGATGAGAATTAGAAATAAAGAAGTGAAACTGTAGCTCGATTCAGAGTCGGATTTATCAGTTATAAATGTTCACGCGTGGAAGAGAATAGGAAAGCCCACGATGAAAAAGACGAATAAAATCGCAAGATCGGTAACTGGTGAAAAAAATAAATTTTGAGAGCGGGGTAGTTATTAATGTGTCACTAAAAAGAACGACAAAAAGCTCAACGTTTTCGTTCTAAGGAACGCAACGAACTTATTCGGGACCGATTAGATTCAGGAATTTGAATTATGGGACTCGCCAGACAGTGATTTTTGTCATAAAGTTGAAAACATAACGGCTGAAGCTGACAAACTCAAAAAAGATTTCAAAAAATCTTTCCCAAGTGTGTTCTCTGAAAAGCTTGGATGCTGCACAAAAATAAAGACGAGATTTGAATTGCTGGATTAAGCAAAACCAATATTCAAAAAGCCACGGAGCGTACCGTTCGCTTCGAGGGAAAAAATTAAAGAAGAATTGAAAAGACTAGTTAACACTGTGATTTTGACACCTATTAACTATAGTGAGTGAGCAGCCCCCACCGTATACGTGAAAAAAAATCTAAAGAGATTAGGGTATGCGCGGACTTCTCGACCGGATTGAATGCGGCGCTCAAGGACCATCACTACCCACTACCAAACCCAGACGAAATATTCGCTAAGTTAAATTACGGAAAAATTTTATCCAAAATAGACTTAAGCGAGGCGTACATACAAATACCACAAGTGTAAGATAGCTCGAAACTTTTGTGTATCTAAACACACAAAGGACTTTATAAATTCAATAGATTAACATTTGGTATAAAAGTAGCACCTACAATTTTCCAACAGGTAATCGATACTTTGCTAAGCTGTTTGGATTTTGCAATAGGCTATCTGGACGATATTCTTATGCGTATTCAAAATGTTGAACTGCATAAAGATCATGTATTTCAAGTGTTTGACAGAATAAAAGAATACGGCTTCACATTGAAAGAAGCAAAATGCGATATTTTTTTTAACGAATTAATACCTGGGTCATATCATGGATAAGGACGGGAGGAAACCCGATCCAGAGAGGTCCACAGCTATAAAAGACATGCCAGAACCTCATAATGTAATTATATTGCAGAGTTTTTTAGGGCTCGCGAACTATTATCAAACGTCCATTAAGAACATGTATGAACTGCGTGCGTCATTGAATGTACTATTAAAAAAGGACAAAAAATTGGACTGGACGTCTTTGTGCCAGGCAGCGTTTAAGAAATTAAAAGATGTATTAACGTCAGATTTATCCCTGACTCATTTCAATCTGAAACAGGAGATTATTGTCGAAACTGATGCAAGTTCTTATGGGATCGGGGCGTGCATTCTACAAAATATGCCTGATGGACCCACTAAACCGATCGCCCATGCGTCAAGAACTTTACTGCCTGCCGAGAAGAATTGCTCTCAAATCGAAAAGGAAACACTGGGGATCATATTCGGTGTTACAAAATTGACACGGTCGTAAATTTAAATTACAAACTGACCATAAGCCGCTTATAACCATCTTTGGCTCTAAAAAAAGTCTGCCAACTTACACAGCCAACATACTGTAAAGATGGGGAACTAGTCTACTGAATTACGATTTCAGTATGGAATTTCTTACATCTGCGAAATTAAGTCACGCAGACGGATTGTCGCGATTGATCCCAAAATCAAGGGAACGGCTGGAAGACACAGTAATAGCGTCACTACAAAGTGAAAATGACTATACACAAATACTATGTAATACGATCAAGGAACTACCAGTCACTTTGGAAGATATAATAAGGGAGGCTGAAGAAGATAGTTTAATCGAAGAAATGAAACAAAAATCCAATCGGATGAATCGGCAGTGGAAGCTTATTCTATGTGCAATGAGCTATTGTTGTATCGAGAAAGAGTAGTAATCCCAGCTACATTACAAAAGAAAATTCTAAATGATTTCCATACGGGGCACCCTGGGGCTACGCGAATGAAGAGCCTCATGAGGTCCTACGTTTACTGGAAGAGATGGACACTGATATAGAAGGTTAAGTCGTGTAAGGGATGCGAATTGGCTTCAAAAGCGCCCCCAATACAATTTAGCCCTTGGCCCAACGCGGACTACCCATGGCAAAAAATACACGTAGATTACGCATGCCCACTGGATAGAAACTTATTTAATAGTGGTAGACAGTTTTTCAAAATGGCCTGAGGTATTTCGATGAAAAGCCCAACGACTGATTTTACAATCAGTGTTCTTCACGAATTGTACGCTAGGTTTGGTGTGGTTGATTGCCTAGTGTCAATGGCACACAATTCACTTCAGCAAATTTTAAAAGCTTCTGCGAGGATTTCCAGCTTAACCGCATAACGACACCAATCTATCATCCCCAATCGAACGGTCAGGCAGAGAGGTTTGTAGACACGCTGAAACGAGTCCTGAAGAAGGCTAAAGGAACGCCCTTAGAAAAGACGCGACAGTAGTTTTTACAAGTTACCGATTTACGCATAATGAAAGCATTCCATCGAAGATGTCGGCAGCAGAGTTAATGTTCGCGAGGAAAATTAGGCCGGTCTTCGAGAAACTTTTGCCAAAACAGGTGAACCCACCAAATACTATAGTTCATAAAAAGATGTATTTACCTGATGAAAAGGTATTTTTCCAAGTACACAAAAATAATAGTACAATGTGGGAACTAGGAAATGTCCAGAAAAGCATCGAGCGGATGGTCTACATAATTGAAGGTTCAAGATTTACTCACAATAAGCATCTAAATCAAATTCGGAAACGTATCACCGATGACGAAAGACATCTGCTGAACAAGAAGAGATAATGGACCAGATATATGACACGTTCGACTTGGTAACACCCCAAGCAGCCAGACAACGTCGATCCTTCAGAAAAAGGTAAAACTACCCTCGAAATATCGAAAATGATAGGAAGGTACCATCAAACTGTGAAGAACTGTGAAGAAGGGACGCTACAAAGGTACGTAAGAGAGCTGATAAAGATAAATCTAGAGTTATTTCACGACGTTCTCTACTCCAAATTAAACGTGAAGTTGTTAAGAGCCCTGGGCAGACAAGTCGAGAAGTCTTTGACAAAGCTGGATCTCAAAAAGTACTCGATGTTGCATTCTGAAAGAAGTGGCAAAGTCTGTTAAAGCAACATCAGATACAAAACCGATTAAAATGAGCAGAGGACAACATGAAAACGGATTTTTCCAAAGTTTTGTTCATGTATGAAGTGCGTGTCACTCTTGATGGCCCAGATGGCTGGAGAAAGGGATGGGTCCTAGATGGACGACATCGTCATCAGCGTTTAAGGCGCCAACAAGGTGGTGGTGGGATAATTATTTGGGCTGGGGTTATTGGAGGTACTTTAGTTGGCCCATGGAGAGTCCCAGAAAGCGTAAAAATGATGTAGAATGCTTACATAGTTTTTCTGAAGGAGCACTTTGTATCATGGCTGAAGAAGCAAAGGTTGACGTTCAGAAGAACCATTATTTTTATGCAGGATAATGCTCCCTCGCATGCAGCAAACAAAAGCAAAGACTATTTGCAACAACTGGGGTTCTCTGGGCTACGGAAGATGGAGTGACCTGCCAATTCACCAGATTTGAACGCCTTTATCCAAGTGGACGCCAATTTAAGAGCAAAGATGAGTTGTGGGGTGCTCTCCAAGAGGTATCGCAAGGAATAACTTTTGACAAAATCACAAATTTGACTA
Source organism: Euprymna scolopes (assembly GCF_053919585.1). Classification (NCBI taxonomy): domain Eukaryota; kingdom Metazoa; phylum Mollusca; class Cephalopoda; order Sepiida; family Sepiolidae; genus Euprymna; species Euprymna scolopes. The sequence goes on from NC_136483.1 coordinate 149,431,043, forward strand.
ATTCTCTGGACCAAAGTCTTTTACAAGTCATTCATAAAAAGGGATCACATATCCTCTACTAATTATGTCAACGTAGAAGTTGCTATGTAGTTATTGTGTTCTAAGCATTTTTCCTAGTTCATTTTATGTTTGAAAATTACTTCAATAAACAAGTTATGGGTATATTGTGTTTTTTTTCTCTCAACTTCGTTAATAACTTGACACACTGAAATCAACATATATTCCTATCGTCTGCCATAGTTTGGCTAATACTGCTTTAAATACTTTTATTTTCTGACTGGAGTACTTTCTCAAAGTTTCATGGATTTTAAAAAATGTCACCTCGTTAATAATTTGATACGCAGTGTATATATATATATACGCTTGTGAAAATGTACGATTTTGCGTATATTTTCTGTTCTTTATGTATGCAAACAACTCTTTTAAGTCAGAATCTCGATATTTGTTAAGATAACAACAGATCATAAATAGCTAAACATCTTGCTGGATTCCTAAATCCAAAAGTTTATTCATCTAATCGATCATTTTTGTTCAGAAGAAAAACTTCGGTAGATTTACAACCTGCTTCGTTCATGGTGGAGCAACCGGTATTTGTATGTCAATACTGGATGTTTCTTACGTAGACTCATTAGAAAAAAATCTCAAAGAGTAAAATGCATAGCAATGTAATAGGTAAAATTCAGAAGAAACCAAAACATCCCACATCGAATCCATTTCCAGTTTGGAATTTTTTTAGGCGTTTTTTTACTACAGGGTGACCCTAAAAAAACAAAAGCTAAATTGGAGGCCATCTAAAACATATGCTATAGAACGGAGAAAAAGAAAGGCCAATGACCCTAGTGTTTTGATGTGATGTTTTGAATATAATAAACTAGTTATGATCAAAGTTTCATTTCATTCGGACAAAACACTAAGAAACGGGGCCTAATTATAGTTGGGGCCCTTTTTTTTGGGGGGGGGGTCACTCTGTATGAACCGCAATCTTGTCTTATATTAGATGATGAATCCGCAGAGAAAATATTGATTGTTAAAATCAATAAAATCTTGGGCTTTGAAATCTAAAATAAAAGATGAAATGTTGTTTGATTATTTCATCAATAAATATTTTACGTAAATGTCTTTCTGCATAGTGTTCTACTGTGTGTGACAGAATTTCATGATATACTTCGAGGAAAGTCTTTTTTGTTAAATCATATATATATATACATATATATGTATATATGGTATATATATGTTAAATCATATATATATATATATATATATACATATATATATATACATATATACGTCTTTTTTGTTAAATCATATATATATATATATATATATATATATATATATATATATATATATATATATATATGAACAAATGATTAATAAAATATGTTAAAAGACATCTTGAAAAAGAGTTAAAAACATATTTAATTTTAAAATAGGAAGCACAAGATAAGTGGATAGTCCTTAATCCGCGGAGTTTCGAAGAAATACTCTCCTTCTCATCAGAGGGCAGGAATTAGCAAAATGCAGGATCGGATTTTGCATATAAAAGTATTTAATGAAACTACAAGTAAGTCAAAGATCTTACTTGGTTAAAAAAAAAAAGGGGGTGAGGTAAGGGGAATAGGAGGCAAAAGAAAAATGATAAAAAGATTTCACATGAATGGATAGTCCGGTGAAGGGTAAAAATCAAAAAATGGTAAAATCCAAAACGGTCGAATTTAAATATATATATATATATATATATATATATATATATATATATATATATATATATATATATATATATATACACACACACACGAATAATCAGTAAATAGAATAAAGTTATTTATTTTTTCGAAGTTGACTGTGAATTTGCATGTTAGGTACTTTTTATTATGTTATTATTTCATTTTTATAGTCAATATTCTTTATTTCTTATTTATTTATTTTTATTTCAAATAGTTTTGCATTGAATTTTATATATAGTACCTGTTATGGGCTGAGTTAGTATACCTATTTCAAGAGTAATGAACATACCCAAGGACTATAAATATAGTTACATCTAACACTTTATTGGGTAGCGGTTCGTGGCAGTTATGACCCCAGAATAATGACGTGTACTTCTGCAATATACTTTTGCGAATGCAATTTGTTGTTAATTATACCAATGTGTTTATCTTGGTTGTTACCGGCCTGCAATACTACAACAGTATTTTGATTTAACCTCCGGTTAAATATATTCTGTATAGGGAATATATTTAACCGTCCATAGATACGGCTGAAAAAGAAAAAGGGCTTAGTCAAGCAAAAAAAAAACATAAATAAAATAAACAATAGTCACGCACCTCTGTTCGCGTACTTGGAACGAGACGGTAATTTCGAAGGATTTCTACGATAGCCATCTTGATTTCCAACTGGGTAAATCGCGTCCCCATGCACATGCGAGGGCCTGCGCCGAACGGAAGATAAGAGTAGGGCGCGTGTTTAGCTGAGTTCTCCTTTGAAAATCTGAGAAGAAAAATAAAACATTAAAATCGTTATTATGCTAAGAATAGCAGCGGAAGTGAATGTTGTTTTACATATCGACTCTATTGCGACGGCGAAGGGTGTATACTCTTAGTATATATGATTTGAATAACTGGTTCAAACCATTACCTCTCGTTGATCTCATATGTGTCCACTTAAAAATTAACCGATTTCCTGTATTTTTTTTACATGGGGTTCACCACTTATCAAGGCCCGAAGGCCTCTCAGGGATAAGGGTTATTGCGTGTACAGTAATCAATGAGATAGTATTGTAGTAATCATTAGTATTGGGGGTTTTGATAGAGTGTCTTACTTAAGCGGGCGGTTTGTCAGGAGTTTGTTTATGTTGGACTTGAAGATGTCCAAGCTGTAGTCAGGTAGGAAACAGGCAAGCGACAGAGAGTTCCACTGGCGTGCAGTTCTAAGAAAGAAGCTTTGCTCATGGAATCTACGTTTGGATTTAGGCACAGATAAAGTGTGGGGAAAATTATTGATAGTGGTTTCAGTTAGACAGGTATTTCTCGTGAAAGATTGGCGAGGGGGGACGAGGGATTAGAGCTCAGACGAGCACCTGCCATGGAAATAACGATAAAACAAAGACAGGCTCGCAACGTCTCTTCTGTGGGAGAGAGGTTGCAGGGAAGAGAAAAGGGCATCCCCCACTAAACCACGAAATCTATTTTGTACTCTGTCAAGGCAGGATAGGCTGTTTTTAGCAGCTCCTGCCCAGATGTGGCAGCAGTACTCCATCATTGGATGTACTTGGCTTTTATATAGATAGAGAATTGCATCAGTAATGAGATATCTTCTGGAGCGGTAGAAGGATCCCACCATTTTCCCAGCGTCCCTTGCAACAGACTTGATGTACATGTTCCATTTCAGATCAGGAGTAAAGGTCAAAACCAGAAGCTTGTCAAAACATGGAGCCTCCCCAAGACGAGAGCCATCCATTTCAATTGATGCCAGATGGGGATCAGAGCGTTGATGATGTAAAGACAGAAGCTTGGTTTTGGATTCATTAAAAGTGACCAGCCACCTTTTCCCCCATTGTACCACGCGCTCAAGATCAGAGAAGAGATAATTAGAGAAAACTTTGTCATTCACGGCCTTTGATGTGTTGCCATAGATGGTCGTGTCATCAGCATAGATGTCAACGAATGATTTAAGTGTGTGTTTTGGGAGATCATTGATATATATCATGAAGAGAGTTGGGCCCAGGATGGACCCCTGGAGGACTCCAGCATTAATACTGTGGGCCTCTGATTTCTGCTCATCAACCACTACTCTTATGAACCTATCAGAGAGAAATGATTTCATCTCAATTGTATCCTCCCAGTCATGTCATATGAGATCACCTAATATCTCGCTTATTCCTATATGAAATTTATATTTCATCTTGTTTCTCGCGCTTTTTTACCATACGTATCAAAGTTTCATAAAAAAGTAAGGTGGTTAAAAGCATAAGTAATGAGTTAAGAAAAATTAATGTTTCTTACTAAACAAAATTTCAGTAATCTTCTATAACATAAATCTCACCTGTCTGTTTAAATATATGTATGTATTATGTATGTATATGTGTATGCATGCATGTGTGTATATGTATGTCTGCGTATTATGCCTTGTGTATGTATATATGTATGTATGTGTGTATGTTTATAGATATGTATGTGTGTATGTGTATATATGTATCCTTGCGTTTATGTATTTATATGTATCTATGCCAATGACTGTCTTGTGTATGTTTATGTATGTATATGTAAGTCTGGGTATGTGTATTATGTATTGTGTATGTATGTATATCTATCTGTGTGATATGTATGTGTGCATGTGTATGTATGTGTATATATGTATGTATGCGTGCATGTATGTATATGTATGTATACCAGTGACCGTCTTCAGTGTAATGTCTGCTTGAGCGTGTGAATTCGCAGGCAGGACTAAAGTCATTTACGGGCTCATGGACTTTCCGTGTCTGAGGGAGTGGCACTCGTCTGACAAGACGTTGCAATCATCATTATGTATGTATGTATGTATGTATGTATGTGGTGCTAGACTAGGAATAGTTGATTCGTTTGTCTACCTTAGTAGTTCTCTGTCGAGAGATTGCTGTCTCGACACTGAAATCCACAGGCGAATTCAGAAGGCATCTGTAGCTTTTGGAAGTTTGGAGAATAGAATGCAGTCTGATCGTGGCATCACAGACAGGACTAGGATCTGCGTTTACAAGACCTGTGTGCTAACCACACTGTTGTATTCATCGGAGACAAGGGCATTGCATCAAAGGTACATTAAATGGCTTGAACGATTTCACCAAAAATGCTCGAGACGTATCTTAAACATCAAGTGGCAAGCACAAGTACCCGATACTGAAGTCCTTGTGAGAGCATGTTGCTCTCGTGTTGAGACCCTTGTAATCAGATCTCACATGCGTTGGGTGGGCCACCTGGTTCGAATGAAAGATTGTAGGCTGCCAAAACAATTTTTTTACGGGGAGCTGGAAAATTGTAAGCGCCTTCAACACAAGCCCAGGAAGAGATTCAGGGACTCTACAAATAATAATTTGAAAGTCTTATAAATCGACATTTACACATGGGAAGAACTTACTTGGCAAAGGATGAAGTGGCGAAGGCTTGTACGTGAAAGTTGTAATGCTCTAGAGAAAAGAAAGCAGGCGCACAGCAATCTGACGCGAGCGCTTCGCAATTGTTTAATTGATGATCTTAAGCATGACACAAAGAGCTGGAAATGCGACACTTGCGAACGAGTGCTTTTGTCAAAAGCTGGCTACGTCAATTACCTTAAGTCGCACAAAACTCTTGTTCGGGTCAACTTTGCACCTATTAGTCCGATCCAAACGATCTGTTTAATATGCAGCAAAGTTTGCAAGTCTACTGATGGTTTGAGAAGACATGTGATTGTTCATAGGAATACCCTTCAACCTCCAGAGAAAGTCAACTCAGTGGAAATTGCTCAATTTGTATGTCACATCTGCTTCAAGATGTACAAATACGCGACGGGAATGCAGAGTCATCTGAGATGGCATGGACAACGAGATTGGGAGAACTCAATGTGACAGCGATCATCTGGAAAGATGCAGCAATCATCATGTATGTATGTATGTATGTATGTATGTATGTATGTCTAAAAATTTCGACAGAGGCAACGGATTTTCACGAGATCGATATCGTCCTGAACCTCGACCCTTCGTACAACAAATATCAAAGAATTGGCTAAAAACATTAATTCTTTCGTCCTCAACTGGGCACTTTTCTACATGAAGGGGTCACTTTTTTCGCCGATATTTTCGAAAGTCATCCTCTCTTTTCGATTGACTAGTCTTAATTCAAGCATTCGTCATTTCCGGTTTAGCGATAGACGCAACAGTAAACACGTCACTTTTTTTTCATGTTCTTTTCTTCACTCGCGGTACGGGTTCGAGCTTGTCTTCCTACTACCACTGTTTTTTTGCTCAATACACACCTCCAAACACCCGAGCAACGCCGGGCTACTCTATAATATAAATCTCACCTGTCTGTTTTAATATATGTATGTATGTATATATGTATGCATGTATGTCTGCCTAAAACTTTCCATATAGGCGACGGATTTTCACAGGATCGGTATCACTTGGAAGCTCGACATCTCGAACGACAAATATCGAAAAATTGGCCAAAAAGATTAATTCTTTCACCATCAACTAGGCAGTTTTCTACAAGGAGGGGTCGATTTCTTGCGAGCCATTTTTGCAAGTCATCGTATCGGTTGGATTGACTTTGTCTAATTTTAACGTTCCGAACTTCCGGTCGCGTCATGGAGTAACGGTAAGACGTAAGATTTTCTTTCACTTTCTTTTTCACGTCACGGGTTCGAACCTGCCTGCCTACTACCACTTTTGTTTTGCTCAACACACACCTCCAAACACCCGGGAAACGCCGGGCCCCCAGGCTAGTGCTAAATAAAGCCCATAATGGGTATTTAGTTTTCCTCACTGCAAGAACTGTGACACTAGTGTCGGAAAGTGCGATTGAAAAAGTCAGAGCCCTCTGAATCTGCAAAAAAAAAAAAAAAAAAAAGCAACCCCTTCTTAAAGAGAGAAAGCAAAGCCTTGGAGGGTGGACCTCCTAGAACTGCATAGAACTAGCATTACACTTCAATCAACAGGGATCATGTCATTACAGGAATTACCTAATCTCTGTTGACTTTGGAGGCCGAGAATAAAAATCCATACTGTTCATTTGTAATCCTCAATCAGGGAGTTCCATTCGGTTTAGAGTTAAATGTTAACAAAGACGTAATTACATCACGATGCCAAATGGCTCGGTGCCTTGACAGTTTCCCTTTTGAAACAACAAATCGTTGCGACTTTTCGACACTTTTACACTATCATCAGTAATTGAATCAGTAGCAAACTCTCGATATGTAACACCATCAGCGGAGGACCCCAAGCGATTGATATACATTGGTTTTCTTGAGATTTGTATTTTAACCGATTGTGGTTTAAACGAGCGAAGTTATTGGCTCCGCTACGCGGGACTTCGTCAAAAGCATTGGTTTGTTAATGACTCCCCACATCGGGGATCACCGTGAATTGCCACTGCTTTACTAGCACCTCTCTATTACCACTAATGACATGCAATAACGGAGATGATCATCAATTGGCCTGATTCTATGAGACCCTCTCCATGTTTACTATTCGAAGAACGCCTTGAGCCTGCTCCCAGCCTGCCAAGCTAGGGGGACATTTGATGAAGCTTCCTGATATTCAGAATTAGCAATAAATCCTGGACATGTAGCAACGTCAGCAGTAAACCACAATCAATCAAAATACGCCAGTCTTCTTGTATTCTAACCAACCACCGTGGAGACGAGTGGGTCGGTTGGCCCTGTCAAGCAGGATTCCTCACCCACCTAGCTCTATTAATTGATATGACTCACCAAAGATCATTATCAATTGACTTTAGCTCTATAAGTGCTTCTTTATCGCCATTATTCAAAGAAATATCTCTAGTCTACTCTCGGCCTATCAAACCTGAACATCTGATGAAACTTTCTAATGGCTTCTTTTTAATTTGGTGGTTAGAAAAAGATGTTTGTGAACTTTTTTACATTAAAAGTTAATAGTTATATTTTTGTAAAACTGTCGAATTATGTATTTATTTACTAAATCTAGCCACCAAACCACATCTATATTGCAATATTACCAAAACCAAAACTATATTGTGCATATCTTGTTGCATATACGAAATAAAATAAAACATCAACAGTAAAGCTTGCTTGTTCTCACAGAACCCTTTAGAACCTTTTCCGGAACCTTACGGTTTTGGAGAATTTTGTTTTTTGTTTAAAAAAAAAACATGTCCTGCACTCTTATTTTATTTTCATTGTATTTCTGCCAGTTTCTGAGGCCTCTTAAAAATATCATATTTTTAAGAGGCCTCAGAAACTGGCAGAAATAAGACCAAAAAGAACTTTTTTTGTCAGAGAGAGAGAGAGAGAGGGGGGTGCTGATAGCACGCACGCAGAGCGAATACAGTAGCACACACAACAGGTTGTATCATGCACCAAGGAACATTGCTTGACTCTCTCTTTTCCTCACTTTGCCCGCAATACGTCGTCTATTTCTTTTCCTCTCACACTTCCAAATTCCTTACTTTCTTCTTCCCTTCCTTTTTGTGCAGACTGCTGCATTTTGTGCACAAAAATAGTAATTTCTTTCCTTTTGACATAAATAAACAAACGTTTATTTTACGCTATTTTCTAGTGCATTTCTTTTTCATTTATGGTTCGGGAGAATTATACAAATCCCCAACACATGTGATTAGTATTAAATTGTATATTGCTTAAAAATAACGTAATTTTACATAGATGATATTTATATTTTATACTGAATAAAGTTCAGTTCCATTATTAATCGAATTGGGCTCCTTTCTTTTATTTTTTGACATGTTTTAATACTCTTTTTTTTAAATGCCGTCGCATAGTATCGACAGTAACAGTTCGACAAATCTTACCTACATTGCCTGCAGGCATTTTTTAGTTGACGGGCCTTCTATATCTAGGTGGCCATGGTAGCACACACAACAGGCTGTATAACACACACCAAGTAACATTGCTTGACTCTCTCTTTCTCTCATCTCACCCGCAACACGTCATCTATTTCTTTTCCTCTCACACTCCTAATTCTTTACTATCTTTCTCTCTTCCTTTTTGTGTAGACTGCCATATTTGTGCATAAAAAAGTAATTCCTTTCTTTTTAACGTATAAATAAATTATTATTTTACTTTACTTCGTAGTGTATTTCTTTTTCATTTATTGTTCAGGAGAATTATACAAATCCCCAACAAGTTCAAATTTCATAAATATTTCAACTCATTTAAAGAATGATTAGGGTTATCGTCATTATCCAGAAGCCCTGCGATAACGTGCGGATCCATTGTTGTTGAGTTTTTAGGAGTGAACTGCTACCGTGTCAACAGGAGCCGTAAAAACGATTAGGTTTATCGTCATAATCTAATAGTGTGATTTTAATTATCAAGGACCCACTTATCCTAAAAAAAAGTGGATAGAATCGTCATCCCTTCATTGATAAAAAAAAAATAAAATTAACTGTCGTTAGATTATGATTAACGCATAAACATTTACAAATTACAAAGTTCAAAAAAAAAAAACGAACAAAAATGTACCTACACTAATAATTACGTAGAGGTTATTTCGTTAAAACTGTTGAATAATTAAAAAACTGGGGCAACAAGAATTCTCTACCTTCCGCAGTATAAGTAGAGAGTAACGTCTTCAGTCAAACGACTTTCGGTTTCTGGTTTGCTCATACCTACATATGGCTTCGACCAGTCCGGGAACGGAGAAGAGCCTCAAAGCTCTCTTAAGCTAACAAATTGGGACCCTTACTGCGGATGAATTTCGGTGTCATACCAAAGACGGTTAGGGGTAGACAGAGCTTGATTGTAGTAGTAGAGTTTGGAAACAGTATTAGCATAAAAGGTGAAAAGGATTAGGAAATATAGATTTATGGGTTGTTGGGTGGGTTAATGATACATTGACCAATGAGATATATTTAATTCGGATTGGTAGTACCTGTTAGGGTCCCAACTATGAGTTAAATAGAAACCGACTTGAAAAAAAAAACAAATATATTCTCTTAAAATATTGTTAATTTTATTTTTTATTTTTTTTTTTTTTATATTTCGGACTATTAGTCTCATCTTTATTAGTTGTTGGTTTTTTTTTTTTCAATCTTTTTATTGGTTCACAACGTTTCGGCCAACTTCCTCTGGCCTTCGTCAGGTGGTTACAAAAAAAAAAAAAAAAAAAAAAAACAACTAATAAAGATGAGACTAATAGTCCGAAATAAAAAAAATAAAATTAACATAAAAAAAATGCTCATCTCAAAATAAAAAAAAATTCAAATTAAGGAATAATATATATAAAATATTGTTCTTCAAAATCACTGAATTCGGCATTAAATAACCTGAAAAAGGTTGATATGCCGTAAAACAAAATCAACCAACCAACCAAAGGGTTTTGTGGTTCTTTTCAGGCTATTTTTATTATTATTTTTTCACATTTTGTCTCTGGCTGTTGGTATTGACGATTTTATAGTGATAGGCGGATCATAACGAATGACTATAAGCTATCAACATCTTCTCAGTTTTCCAGCACTTTTCACAAGATTCTGACAGTTCCCAACAAGGCAGTTTCTGAAGTATTCCAGCATTGCAATGAATCCTAAGTTTCTCAATCCACTAGTCAAACCCTTTTTATCGCACACCCTAGGGATCCCATCACAACAGGTACAACTTTTGCCTTCTTCAACTTCCAAAATCTTTTTATCTTTATTTTCAATAGTCTTGGTACTTTTCGATATTCTTTTCTTTTTCAACCTCATTCACATCAGCTGGCACTATTAATGACTATTGCCTGTTGTTCCTTTTTTTTCTAACAAGACTAAATCTGCTCACCTTGCTTCAATCACATTATCACATTGGATATTCATATCCCACAATAATTTCACATTATTACTCTCCTCTGTTCCTTCTGGAACATGTTTGTACAATTTTTCACTGCATTTCTACCCTCTTTTCTTGCTTATATCTCAATAGATCTTCTTCGCAATCTTGTCATGACGCCTCTTGTACTCCTTTTGAGCTAACTTCTCACAACTATTTACGAGGTGCTGTACATTCTCACTTTTTTGCTCACACAGTCGACATAGGGAACTTCCAGCCGTTTTATCAATGTGATACTTTACATACAAGGTGGAACGATAAAATTGTCACCCTAAAAAAGACGACATGATTTCATTCCGTTTGATGAAAGTCACTTTTCTTTTTTTTTTTTTTTTTTGTTGCTGGCCATCTGCTAGTTGGCCAGTTGTGTACAAGTCCCAAGAGCGATAGGAGCCTTCTATCATGTCTGAAAGTGACATAATGTTCAACAAGCTCTCTATTGATCCAAGTTATGACAACAGGACCATTGCCAACACCCTCAAAATGCATCGCTGGATTGCCACGAATAACAGAGACGTGCCCAGGATGATGAAAACAAGTTTCCGACCACGGTTATGGTCTTTAGTGTGGTTTCAAGTGAGGGCCACATCATGCCACCCCACATCTTCAAAGTCGTCTTGAAAGTCAACACCAAAGTGTACCTAGATGTGCTGAAGAGTGTGGTGATCCCCTGGTACAATCAGGTGGCCGCTGGCGGACCTTGGATGTGGCAGTAGAACTCGACGCTGGCCTACAAGTCCAAAAAAAAACCAGGCTTGGTTTCAGAAGGAATGCTACGACTTTGTAACCTTCTCTTACTGCTCACCCCTCTTCCCCCCTGAACTCGCTGGACGACTTTCTTTGGTCATACGTCAAGAACATCACCAATATGACCTCCTACAATACCAAAACCAACCCGATCGCCGCCATTTGTCGAGTATTCCCTGAGCTCCCTCCAGTGCTTTTGGAAAAGAAATGCTCTCAGTTGGAGACTCGTATCGAGGCAGTGATTAATGCGAAGGCGGCTACATTGAATAGATGTCAGCTCTACTATATAATCAAGTTAACTGAATTGATTTTTTAAATAAAAATTTTAAAATAAAGATGAAGTGTTTCTATCTTTAGGGGCGACACTTTTATCGTTCCACCCTTTAATTTGTCCAGAGCATTTGCTCCTATGCAGCACATTTTAGGACTTCTGTCCCAACATTCAAGTCACAATTTGACTACCGTCGCACATTTTTTTTCTTGTCCACTGCCTCTGATAAGTCTCTACTGAATTGGACGCGTATGTTCTTTTCAATTCACCTATGTTTCGTTTTTTGTTCATTTATTGCTTTAAATTCCTTGCTTCTTACTAGTTCACCCTCTTGCAATTTTTCATCATCATCATCATCATCATCATCATCATCATCATCAATATTCACTCACTAGTTTTACACAGGTCGTCGTCCGTGATTTCTCACTGGCAATAATCTGTTGGTGTTCCCTGGAGTCTGAGTGACAACTCTTTTGTGATCGTTGCAAATAATTTTGCCTTATTTCAACAACAGTTTACCTTTTAATTCTTGCTGGCAACTACCGTTGGTCCTCACTGAAACTTGTGTATGAATGTGCATGCGTCTTTTTAAGTGGGGATAAGAGAATATAATCCCTGGGAGAGTGACATCCTGACGAACGAACATATACTTCACTAATAGGGGGAATACCTTAGGGGATGATTTAATGGCAACAGAACAGAATATTATGCTATTTCCTAAAGGAGGGAATAATGCCTGTCAGGATAGTATCATGATAATAGAACATATACTGAAACCCTATTAATTAGACATTGAAAGGTAGTATATTAGTCTGGAATAGTTCAAATGAATTCAGCAAAGGTAAAAGATAGCACAATAGTGCACTTCCTACTTATTTGCCTCCCCACGAGAGCAGAGTTAAACACAAGGTCGATTTTAAATGTAGGGGTAAATCCACCAAAACCCATAGCCTTGAGCTCCTGGAGGGGCATAGGCCATCTAAAACTTTGTAGATGCTCCTGTAGCGAGTGAGTTTTTTTTTTCGCCCAACCTTCCCAGAAGGTACATACAGCGTCTAGCCTTCCCAAATGGTCACCCATCTGGTACTGGTTAGGCTCAACGTTGCTTAACTTCAGTGATCTGGCGAGAACCAGTGTGTCAACATGATTGTGCCGTACAGGGGTAAATCCAGTTCCCCAAACAGGGGGAACCCTGGATAGAAACAAAAATAAAAATTGTCTCAGTCATGAATGGTTTCTCCCCCACTGAGCCAGGACAGAAAAGGTGAAGTGTAGCATCAAAGCAGATACTACACTGTGATCTTGGTCCAAAGGCCAAATAATTAATAGAAGTAAAAGTATAGTTTCGGCTTCAGACAGACTAATATCGAATCTCCACTAGTAATAGATAAGTTGTACCTTTCCGGATCGAATTTTTCTGGTTGTGGCCAAATATCTGGATCATGATGAATGCTGTAAATAGGAATGACCAAATTGACTTTCTTTGGAATTGTCCAGCCAAGGATTTCGATGTCTTCGGTTACAGTTCGATCTGTTCTGAATGAGAAACATTAAAAGAGAAAGGGGGAAAAAAGCATTACTGAAAAGCATAACACGAATGAATGCAATTTATAAGAAAACGATTGCTTATTTATAAACACTAATTGGAATAGTCCCAGGACAACTTAACAATGATTAATTATGAGTTTAAATTTAAAATTTATCAATAAAATGTTTTTAAAAAGACACTATAATAAAGAGCAATATATATATATATATACATATATACGCATATATATATGCATATATATATATGTGTGTGTGTGTGTGTGTGTGTGTGTGTGTTTGTGTGTTTGTGTGTGTGTGTGTGTATATATATATACAGTATAACCTCAGATACGGTTGCCCTAGGATACGATTTTTTCAGGTTACGATGTGGAATACGATGTTTTTCCGGACCCTTGTTATGGTATTTGCTCCGCCTTATGGTATTATGTATAATGTTATTTGATTATATACATACTAGCGGGGCTGCCCGGCGTTGCCCGGGTGTTTGGAAAAAAAAGTGATAATAGGCAGGTAGGCTTGAACCCACAGCTGGAAGGCGGAAAAGAAAGTGAAAGAAAAGCAGAGATCTTACCGCTGTGCGACGATGCGAGAGGAAGTGAAAAGCATTCAAATTTATCGATGTCAAATCAAAACGTTGACTTGCTAAGTGGATGAGTTCACACACAGGCGCAAAAATGAACATTGGCTGAAAGCCAGTTCAGCTTTCCGCCGTTTCATTTATTTGTTTCCCCACGATGTTGGGGAAACCAAGCTTCCCTGAATAAGAGGGAACTCTCAAATGAATAGGAACTGTCTGATATGAAGGCTTTTCCCAACATTGATCAAAGCTAATTGCTTTCAAGACGTCCCGGTATGAAAGGCCGCTGACGGCTTTACTTCGATGAGTTTCACGTTATTTATACGAAAAAGACGAATATGTGAAAGGACAGAATATAGAGGGAATTTTAAAAGTCTATCAAAATAAATGTAGAGGCGACGTCCGTTCACAAATCGTAGATATTATAATAATGGGAGTATATAAAAAGTTCTCGAAAATAGTAACCCTCTTGAGAACCCCCCCCCCCACCAAAAAAAAAACTTTCTTCGACATACAAAAATGCGCGCGCTACTTTTGCCGTTTATATATAGAGAGATGTATTATAAACTGTACCGCATTTTGTTACTAATTTTTAATGCTATATCCTAGGGTTCTAATATATACATATATATATATATATATATATATATATATATATATATATATATATATATATATATATATATATATATTAAAAATCATTTAATACCTACGGACACTAGTGTTTCATTAGTGCTCCATGCTTACGCAATCATCACTGTAGGAAATGAGAATTCCTACTTGTAAAGAGATTAAACCCCACGTATGAAGTCAACTTGGACTCTATTTGCTAAGAGGTTATCTCCGGGTCACCAACAATTTCCAAGGGAAATTTAAACACCTATAAATTCCAAATGTCGGCACAACAGTAAGCAGTCGAGTGGGTTCAAGAAATCGGAAGTCGTGAACATAGCATAACGCTTTCTTGAATGTTTTTGTTTTATTTCCCAGGCACTTCTCAACTTTAAGTACTCTTAAAGAAGCTAAATAATTATAAATAAATAGTCATCCACATACAGTACTGTTTATAAATAGTCATCCTCATACAGTACTGTTTCGTTGTATCACAACTCATCAGTGCAGCTAGACTAGCACCTCTCCCAAGCTGACGATTGAACCTAGAACCATCGCGCTGACAGTCAGCGGTTCTACCCATCGACCCACGGGAGCGACGCCCGTAAATAACCTTAACAAATATCCATTTAAAATAAACATTCGTTCACCACTAGTGTTCAAACCTCTTGTTTACAAACAAAAAGCGAGCCTCGCATTTTTCAACCAATTAAGTAGAAGGTAAAATTATTTACAACATTGCTCTATCCAAAGAGGTAGGGGGGCTTAATATATATATATATATATATATATATATATATATATATATATATATATATATATATATATATATATATATATATCGCTTTATCGAGTCAAGCACTTTTGTTAAGCAAGATCGTCTGCTATTCCTTAGCATAATGCAAAGCTCTTTGTAAATAAAAAAAATGGGCGTTGTAAAGTGCGGTCAGTATTTATATAAAACGACATTGTAGACATCATTTACGAGCGCTTCTCTAATGGTAAGAGATGTCAACTAGATGATTAAATGTTCGATCTCTCATTTGGGAGTGGTGCTACTCCAGCCATGCCCCCCCCCTTGCTGAGATAAACAAAATCAGAGTTTAAAAAACTGTGACTGAACACACTCATCTTATCGGTAAAAGAGAAGGACTTATCTCCCCCACCTCTTTCCTACGTGTCATTTCGAACTTCCACCCACGATTCAACTTCCTGGGACACGTATCTCCTTTTTTAGTCCCACTTCTGGTAGAATTTCCCATTCTCTTACAAAATTTTTAACTTGTGTGAAAAATCTGTTTGAAAAATGTCCAATCTCACACTTATTTTTATACGCCTGTATGACAACACATGTTATAATTTCTCATTAAGTACAATCATAACAAAATATTTGGTAATTAGAATTATACTTATTTAAAAATAAATAAATAAAGATAAATTTTTATGATGCACGTACTCGTCACAAAACGAAGAGGCCATATTCCAAGCAAAATTGATCAAGTAGTTTATTTTTAATCAAGAAAATCATATTTTACGATTTTTAGCGATTAATAATAAAATAGCTCGGTCCGTAAATCTCGGAAGTTGAATGGAGTTCTCGCCCTTTGAATTTAAACATATTTTAAAGCAATATGGCCGTTCCCGGCCTTTAATAAACATATTGCTTCTTTTTTCGTGTCTTGAATATCTGACTCCATTCCGTTCGGCTGCGTTACATAATAAACCGTATCCACTTCCGGTAGCTTGATTCTTTCCGAGCACCGAACTTGGACATTACCAAAAACAAACACTTAGAAAATTAATTTTATCTTTTTAAAACAACAGTAAATAAGTAAAAATATATATATTTTTTTTTAATATCATGGGGTGTGTAGTCCCCTTTAAAAAGCAATGTCTCCTTCAAGAACGGCCATAAAATATGTTTTTAATCGATATTTATTCAATAATGTACCAATTTTCCTACCTAGCAAAGATGGACGAGTTTTCCGCGGACGAGTTTTCTGGACATCTTGTCGCTAGTTGTTGTATCAATATTATTACCTTGTAAAGATTTCCAGTTCACTCAAATTCGTAATTCAGCGATAATGTTTTAACAGGCATTGGACAGTGGTCACGTTTGTGTCCATTGCTTTTTACACAGTAATTAATGTCGTTGAGAAGAAATACTTACCTTGGGGAAACTGGATAAATCCTTAACGTTTCTGATAAACACATGTCTAAATATTTTAACTGCTGAATATTTTCGAACGTGGCCGGCTCCTAAAAGAAGCGAACAATAACAACACAATATATAGAGATGAGAAACAATGAAATGGTGTTTCATTCTATATTAACAAACAAACTTTATTTGTTATCTTCGTTAGTAGAGTGTACAAGAGAGAAATGGGTTAGTAAGTTGAAATGTTCTTGTGTAAAGATAAAATTAATATATTGCCGGCTTGTTGAGGAGATAACAGCTGGGTTTACACGTTTTTATAGCTAGTAGTCGTTGAGACGGAGGAAGCCGATTAAAGGAGAAAGAAAGGGCAAAGTTTTCAGTGTGTTAATGTGTTATCGTGGGTGTGTGTCGGTGCATGTTCTTTAGCATGAAAAGGAATGTTCGTTTTGGTACCACACGTGGAAACAAATGGGAGTGTGAAAAGAGCCATTGTTAGCTTGTGGTTCCAGGCTAATGTGTGCTGCCAACTGAAGCCAGGAGAAAAAAAGATTGAGAGTTTCAGATTTCGATTTGACAAGCCAGGGAGAAAATGGATTTCAAATCTCGAGTCGCGAGAAGTAGCTCCTGTCTGTAGTTTATAGTGAGTGTCGGCTGCTACAAATCTGTTGCATTAATATGGGGTGTGTATACTTTTATGATGAAGTTACATATGAAATGTGTTTTCCTAAGTTGTAAATAAAATGTTGTTTTCCATTAGGTCACTACACATGCAATGGCTTTTTTGTTGTTGTTTTTTTTTGTTTTATTTTGTTTTGTTTTGTTTTTTTAGCAATTCTTTTATGAAAACCGCCGCTTTGTACAGTTCTGGGTGCTTATCAACAACAAGAAAAGCGGGGCGAATATTAAACCTTATTGAAACCAAAACGCTCTGTTGGATTTTGGGAACTACATTTCGCGACCTTGTCTTACAAAAAATCTACAGTTGTATTTTGTAGTGTGGGCCGTTCTGCTTGTCCGGTGATAAAACTTCTCAAATGCACTTGTGATGTTAGGTTGTATAAAAGTGTTAACTTTGGTATAAATCGGACTTCTATCTTTGACTGGATTTTTTTCGATTATCGATTTTCGATACTTATCGGATGCATTCCTATACAAATCCTACATGAGAACACTCCCAGACACATCAAGTACATTGGCGTGATATGGAAAAAAATCCGCCCAACCGTTTCCGAGTACTAGGGAATGACCTCACACATACGCACGTAAAGTTTCTTTAATATATATATATATATATATATATATATATATATATATATATATATATATATATATATATATATATATATACTAGCAGAAGTATCTGTCGTTGACTGGGTTCAAAAACAGCCTACAGAAAATGGACTGTGATTGATGAAAGTATGATAGGTTAGGAAAAGGAAGGGGTGTAAAGAGATAGGTTTTAATACTCAAAAATTTTACCTTCAGCAAAATATGATGAAAGTAAAGATAATTTTCGCGAAAATATATATTTTTATATCAACTTTGTTTCCAGTCGTAGCCAAGAGTGACCAACAAAATGATGTTTCCTTACAAAGAGAAAATGTTATATATATAATAATATAAATATACAAGAAATAAATGTTACCATAGTCAATAAAAGTTACTTTTATGGTAGAAAAGTTCATTGGTTTGTATTTTTAAGTAGTCTGCAAAAAAATGTTTTTAATTCACGAACCTGTTTAAAAAAAAAGCAAAATGGCAGCGACTTTGAAATGGAGAGCCACGTTTTCAATTATAAGGAGGGGAACCTGAGCATTCTGTGTTAACAATTTAAGAGAGTTTCGTCAACGTAAGGAATATTTATGAACATATTTTAATGTTTTCCGTTATTTTGTGCTTGAGGAATATTCGATTATGGCATGTGTAGTTTATATAAAAATTCATTTAAGTAGTTATCGCCTCAAATTTCGTTTTAATTTCGGTTCGCTGAAATTATTTCATGTAAAGAGCATTAAAAACTACTTCAAAACAAAAAAAACATGAACTGAACTTTTATTGACAATGGTAATATTTATTTCTTGTATATTTATTTTTTCGGGTAGTAGTTTGTTGGCTTTTCTGCTAAACATTCTTACTAAATAATATCGACAAAATATTGAAAAACAAAGAAAAAAAAACAGTTTTGAAAAATAATGAAGCTTTACTTACTTTAGTAAAATAATCCGAAACAGCAAAATGGGATATTAAAAAAGTAAACACGTAATTACTTTAGTTTTTTAAAGCAAAGAATCGATATAAATATGAATAAGAAGAAAATGGCGCCCTTTTCAAGCAGAAAAACTTCGTTTCAATTTTACAGTATTGAACAGTGTAGTATTGCGCCGTCGGATTCAGGGTTGTATTATTGTAATGTAAAGTACACGCAGAAATGGTTGTAATCATCTGAATTCCTTCTAGTACACTGACAAAAAAATCTTAAACAGATATATAAATAAAAATAAAAAGGTTATGTAAATATTTTTAAAAAGATACGTAATTACGTGAGCAAGATTTTTTCCTTCTTTTGACACGATAACAAGTAACGTTCTTATTTTTTATTATTTATGTTTTTATCTATTTTCAAAAAAGTGCCCCGTGCAAGTGGAGAAGGAAAAAACATAGTTATGCAAAATTTGTGTCGGGAATTGTCTAAAGTTCCAACTTTTTAGGGGGGGGGCTTTCACTTTAATAAGAACGTGAATTTATGAGGTGAATTTATTCGACACAATATGATTCAACTCAAAAAATAAAATAAAAGCTAACGTGAATTAAGATTAAAGTTAAGGTGCTATTGTGGTCTCTCACCCCTTTTAAAAAAACTTTGTTAAATTTTGTGACATATTTCCATTCTATGGAGGTCAGGCGCGAACGAAAACCCAATAATTTTATCATAGCATATTTCTTCAAACTGAAACATAATTATCAAAGTATACTTACGCAGATAGATATGAAAAGTCTTTATTAAAGTTTGTGCCTATTTCCATTCTATGGAGGCCATGCGCGAACGCAGACATAATTATAAAAGTATATTTACGCAAATAGATATGAAAAGTCTTCGTTCAGGTTTGTGCCATATTTCCATGGAGTACAGGCGCGAAGCAGACCCCACAATTTTATTATACCATCCCTATTTAAGTTGAAACATGCTTATCAAAGTATTCATATTTACATCTATATCAAAAACCCTTGCAAACGTTTTTTCTTTCATTTTTTATTTCCATACTTTTGGGGGCCAGGCGCGAACGCAGACCCCACAATTCTTATGAACCACCGTTCTGCCAGATCAAGCATAGCCATTCCTGATCCTCGATACATCTTCTATCATTATGTGTAATCAGTTTTTTAAAATAGTCAACCACATAGGAGCCTATTCGTGGCCACACACACACACACACATACACACACGTTCAGCTTTATATTATATATATATATATATATATATATATTATATATATATATATATATATGAACGTGTATATTTGCCTATGCAATCTCTGTCAATTTTTAGTCTACAGACTCCAAATTTGATATATAGGGTACTGAGATTTGGGAAAATATATGTGATCGGTTTTCGGACAGAAATTTAGCTGTTAAGGGGTCAAAGTTCAACGAGTTGACCTTTGAGAACTCTACCAAACTCCTCCGACAATTTTGAGTTTAAACACTTGAAATTTTAGATATAGGTTCCTTGGACATGGATCTAACTTAATAACTTGATTTGAGCCCAAAACAATACATGTTAAGGGGTCATAATAGGGGTCAAAGTTTAAAAAAAAATGACCTCTGCGGTCTCTACCAAATTACTCAGACAATTTCTGGTCTAAACATTTGAAATTTTACATGAAGGGTATTCAGAGATAGGGCAAGCTTTTTCATCGGTTTGGGTCGAAAATTTTTAGTTACCAATATATAAATGTATGTATGTATGTATGTATGTATGTATGTATGTATGTATGTCTGCCCAACACTTTCAACAAGGCGACGGATTTTCTCAAGATCAGTATCATTTTGATGTCGACCATTCAGACGACAAATATCGAAAAATTGGCTAAAAACATAAATATCTTCACCTTAAACTGGGCACTTTTCTACAAGGGGAGGGGGCGCTTTTTTCGCCGATATTTTCGAAAGTCATCCTCTTCTTTCGATTGTCTAGCCTTAATTTTAAAAAATGTCACTTCCGGTTTGGCGGTGGTCGTAACAGCATAGACGTCAGGATTTTTCCCCGTTCTTTCCCTCCTTTGCGGTACAGATTCGAGCCTGCCTTACTACTACCACATTTTTTTTTTTTTTGCTCAACATACACATCCAAACACCCGGGCTGAAATGCTAGTGTATATATATATATATATATATATATATATATATATATATATATATATATATATATATATATATATATGCATGTATATATATATGTATATATATATGTATATATATATATATATAATATATTTATTTATACAAACATTACTGGCTACACATGTGCATACATCTTTCCGCAGTGACTCTTTTCACGGAAATCACGTCATCAGGTCAACGTCTTCCTTAAGACTAAACTCAAGAATATCTATATTGCCATCATAACGGATTAGTGCTGTTTAACTTAATATAGGATCGTATTTTTGAAACTATCATTGAATAGAAGGAACCCTTAATATTCTTTATTTACATAATTATTTTGAAAAAGTTAATAATAAATTGATGCTTGGTTTCATTCTTTGAGATTGCAATACTTTTTGTCGATATAAGCAGGAGTCACTGAAAGGGATTTAATACGAAAGGCGTAAATGATTAAACTTTTCTGAAAATATTTGCAGATTAATTTTCAGGGGAGGTAATTTAAACTAAATTACGCATTTACAACGCCTCCCCACGGGACAGGGTCGTTTTTCTTTACGCGGAGGAAAGGAACAAAAATAAAAATTGTATCAATTGTAAAGGATTTCTCCTTCTCTGACAGAGAATAAGAAATTGAAGTGCTGCATCCGAAGAGCAGATACTACATTTTGATATATTAAATCTTTTATTCAGGCTAAAATCACAATGTAAACTCAAACTGATGAAAAAAACTTATGCACACGGCCAACTCAAAAGGGGGAAAGTTGGTAGTCGTTGGTCATCCTTGTCACTCCAGAACTAAACAATAGTTTCTCTTAAATAGTATCTTCTTTCACCATGATACCACATTCACCCTTTCGTACAGGGGGGGGGGTTCTACTTAGAGCCTAATTGTTTAAAACGTTTTTTATTTACGTGTAAAAATAAAAAAGATAACAATAATGGTACAATAGTTCATTTGTGTCGAGGGCGTGGAGAAAAAATACAAAAGTGGTTAGTGGGGCCCTCCAACCCCCGTCTAGTAGATAGACCGCCCGTTCTGCTCTGGTTTGTAAAGGAACCTGAGCTCCTGCGGGACAGTCTCTAAGGGGGGTGCCCTCTAGATGCGACGAAATGGAGAAAAGAAAAGTTCTTGGGTGAGGGGGGAGGGTATTAGTGATTATTTTCTTTCTTTCCAAGATGGGTGAAATTTTTTTTTTTTTTACATGGAGGTCACCACTTATCAAGGCCCGGAAGCCACTCGGGGATGAGGGTTATTGCGTGTACAGTAATCAATGGGATAGTATCGTAGTAATCGTTAGTATTGGAGATTTCATAAAGTGTCTTACTTAAGAGGGGGGGGCGTTTCATCAGGAATTTGTTTATGTTGGACCTGAAGACATCCAAGTTGTAGTCAGGTGGGAAACAGGCAAACAGAAGAGAGTTCCACAGTCGTGCACTTCTAAGAAAGAAGCTTTGTTCATGGAATTTACGCTTTGATTTAGGCACAGATAAAGAGTGGGGAAAATTAATGACAGTGGTTTCAGCTACATCAATTTAGAGTGAGGGTGAAAAGAAAAAATGCAGATAGGGGAGGGTGGGGATCTTGGAGGCTTTCTAGTTGGTGAGAGATGGAGCATTCACTCGGCTAGCTAAAAATTGATTACCCTTGACCGAACTGCGCGTTCCGCACCTAGGCGGGGAACACGTATTCCAATTTGGCTCATTTTCGTACACACAGACTTGCAACTTGTATCCATCTTCTGTCAAATGCCGAGCGATGCAGCCTTCTTCTATCACATCTGATCTTCACCCGTAGTCGTGTTTAAAGAAATCGATCAGATCCTGATCAGAAAAAAAGACAACACACCCCGGGCACCTTGCAGACGCGATGCCCAAATCACCGTTCTCGTCGCGGCCAGGATCGTAATGCAGACTATTTGTCTTTCCTGGTCCCACAGCGGCCTCAACGACATTGGATACGGTAATCGGGCGAGGATGCTCGGCATCGATGCGAGCCGTCACCTCGCTGACATACCAGTACCGGCGGAGTTCGCGGCAATCGAAGGATTACACTTTGATCTTGGCCCGAAGGAAATTAAAGTAACTAAAGAGAAAGGATGACTGATCGACATTTTTTTTATTTTATCAGCGATTATTCTTATCTTTCATTCAATAATAAATGATTTAATAAACAAATAACAGATAAACAAATTGAGAACAAATTAACCGCAAACACATTCGCATAAATAGTACAAGGGGCGTTGAAAAAGTAATGCCTTCTATGTTTATCCCGCTCGAATGGATCAGAAGGGAATAGAAAGTCCATTATTTTGATAAAAAAACTTATGCATACATGACCTAGAAGTTTCATCGATCTGTTGCAGATACTGATGGTGTGGGACTCTAAGAAAGTAACTCCTGTCATGCACGTGCGCCAGAGGCAGAGATGCGTCATTGAATTCCTGGCAAAAAAAATGCATCGATAATGATGATTACTATGTAGAAAAATAAATTATCGAGCACAAAAGGTAGCTCGTTTTAACAGTACCACTCTCGTCTTCGTAGCTGTTCAACTTTTTTAGATAAAAAAAAATAGAAGGCATTACTTTTGGAGCGACTCTCTTCCGTTAGCGACGCTATATTGTTTACAGAGATAGATAGGGAAAGAGAGAGAGAGAGAGAGAGAGAGAGAGAGAAGCGAAAGGGGTGGGACGAATTGATTTCCTTTTATTCTTTAAATTTCTGTGTGGTTTTATTTTAAAAATCAAAATTAAGGAAATATAAGTATCTGTTTATATAAACAAATTTATGAATGAATGAAATGTTAAATATTGAACATTTTGTTTTAAAGCATTTCAACAAACAAATCTGGCGAAGCGATAGTGAGCTGTGAAAGACAAATACTGTATATATATATATATATTAATATATATATATAGAGAGAGAGAGATATATATATATATATATATATATATATATATAGTTATACTGTATATATATATGCAGTATAACCGTATATATATATATACAGTATAACTATATATATATATACATATATATATATACATACAGTATAACTATATATATATATATATATATATATATATATATATATATATATACCGTATAACTATATATATATACAGTATATATATACAGTATATATATACACACACACACACACATATATATATATATATATATATATATATATATATATATATATATATATATATATATATATACACAGTATAACTCCTATAATTTGAACATCCGCTTCGTTCAAATTAGAGGCTGCTGTTCAAGTCTCGTGATAAAAAAAAATGTGCTGCAGTTAACTTTAATTTTGTAAGAATTAAGAAATAGTAAATGAAATTCATTGCTATATGATACTTCAAGTATATATTAAGTTGAGTTTACGATATATTGCGAGTAAGAATTGTTAAATATTATTACCAGGAACAAAAACATTGAAAATAAATTAAATCTACTCTTACTTGTTAGGTATTTATTACCTAAGTTATCATCTACAGAAATCATACATTTATGTAAAATACAGTTTTTTTAGTTATTCATTTAATGAGGCTCATTGCCGTTTCTATTTTCATCGATTGAGCTCTCGGGCGCTGCCATTGTATTCCGTAAACGATCACGAAAATCTACAATTTCTTGGTTCTGTAGCTTCTTTATGATTATATCTCTTCGGAGTGACATTGCTTGCAAAACATAGCTGTCACTAAAGTAAGGACTTTTTTCTAGAAATTTTATAACCGTCTCCATAGACTTTTCTGCATCATCCCATGATATTGCTTCATCAGAGTGTTCGTGGTTATTTACATTAGGATCAAGAGAATGGGAACTGTCGCTATTTTCATCACCATTACTGCCTTCAGGATATTGATCAGTAGTTCCCTCATCTTGTTGCACCCACATTTCAACATCATTTGCATTAAGTGATTTAAGAACAGCGTGGTTTGTCGGTAACTGTTTGATTTCAAGAATTTTCTAGACCAGATGTATTCTCTGATTCTTTCAGTTCAGAAGCCTTTGGCGCTGGGCATACTTTACCCCATGCTTTTGTTAATGTGCTTGCTCAAACTTGATCCCATGCACTTGTGAGAGAAAATATGGCATCTTTGATAGTAAAATGGCGCTGCAAATCGCTTATACTCACGGTACTATTTATCATATTCATCATGAAATCATTTCTGTAGAAACATTTTAAGTTCGAAATAATCCCTTGATCACATAGGTTGGATGATAGAAATCACATTAGGTGGTAAGTAGCACACAAAAATATTCCCTCAAGATGACACTAGTTCTGACTCAGGATAATGTGCTCTACAATTGTCCAACAGAAGCAAGCATTTTGAATCGGGTTTACCTAATTCAAGAAAACGCCCCTGGACAACTGACACAAATTCTTGCAAAAAAAACATTTTTTAAACAACTAAGTAAACACTTCATCAAATCTCCACGCTAACGTAATGTACTTGCAATAACCCTTATCCCTGAGTGGCTTCCGGGCCTTGATAAGTGGTGATCACTGTGTAAAAAAAAACTGTTGATTCATCCATCCATTTCGTGAAGAATAATGGGATACTGGCAAAGGCGACACCCCTTTCAATGCTCGGGGACACTTTGATTTTCCCGATGACAAGAAGCTTAAGTTTATGAGTTCCAGAAGTATTAGCGCATACCATCACTGTTAGTTTTTCTTTATTTAATTTGAATCTTTCTGCTCCTCGGATCCGGCTAATGTTTTTGTAGGCAAGCACTTCCAATTTACGCCACATGTATATATACGCACACACACACAGACACACACACAAACACACACACACACACACACATATATATGCGCGTGTGTGTGTGTGTGTGTGTGTGTGTGTGTGTGTGTGTGTGTGTGTGTGTGTGTGTGTGAAAATACAATTTAAGACTGTAAATTATAGTTTACATGAATTTGTTGTTCGACATGATACTCAAATAAAAAATATTAAAATTTCCTTATTCCCTTATTCGCGGAGTTTCAAAAAATGCGTTCCTCTCATCAAGAAAAAGATATGGGCAAACGAATATTATAGCGAAGCTATGAATTTGCTGATATTTGCATGAATTAAAATAGAATTATATGGAAACTAGTCATAAATGAAAAAAAAAGGTTTTAGCGCAAAGAATTCATGAAATACGGAAATGAAATGAAAAATAAAAAGATGAATTAAAAATCAAAGCTTATAAAATACAGATGAAAGGATACGAAGTGGTTAAGTATTTTCAATACGAAATGATCACTTTCAATTTTCACATAAGAAGAAATCTGATTTGTACTGTTGTCAAATTAAAAATTAAAAGTGTGTGCAATAATCCAAAATGTGTGTAACATAGGTCTGCAAAAAATCCGTTTGCCAGCACTCGAGAAATAAAGATTATTTCGAATCGTTAAAGTTTTTTCACTTACATATATTATATATATTATTTTTAATATATATATATATATATATATATATATATATATATATATATATATATATATATATATATATTAAAGATAATATATATACCGCTCTCAATTTAGGGGGTATCAAATTGGTCAAAGGGAAAATTATTTTAGGTAAAATGCACTTTCGTATAAATAATTGAATTGATTCAAAAAGTATCGCTAACAAAAACAAATAAAAACATCTATCGCTAACAAAAGCAAATAAACACACACACACATACACACACACGCACGCACACACGCATATATATATATATATATATATATATATATATATATATATATATATACTATCTGGCAGCCCGGCGTTGCCCGGTCGTACAATACACTTAAACATAATATTTTAATTTTGCAGATTGCGTATGTATTATTATAGGATGCATCCTATATTGATTATTACATATTACCAGTAATAATTTGCCTACTAGACTAATTCGCAAAAAAAAGATAAAATAATAATGATGATAATGTCATTCATCAAATTCTGCTGTGTTTGTTTATAATATCACGCCAGTTGATACTAAGGTTTTCGATGTAATGCCCTGGACAATGACTTCTGATTAATGTTTAGTTTTAGATTATGCAAACGAAGAAACGATTTGTGATGATTTTAAATGGTACCTCTTCTTGAACTCATTAATTAGAAAAAAATTTAATAAAATGGTGAGGCACATCCGGGGATAAACAGAAGATCATTCGATCTGTAGTCGAATGCTCTACCGCTACGTTATATCTCTAGATTATAATAGATTATAATAAATCTGTTTCTTTTAGAAGAAAAGATTTACTGATATTTTGATTGCAGAAATTTCTCTCTGGACCAAAGTATTGTAGGTTTGCAACAACAGATGCCACATACAAATTTAATCTGTTTAGACTATTAGCCACTATCTTATGTAGCTTTAGAACGTCATTTTAAACACATTTAGTCGTTATATTAGAATCTTTCATTTCATCCTAGAAGCAACATCATCACAATCGAGATTTCATCCTTCGAAACTGGATCATAAACTCATTAACATAACATAATCTTTCCCTTTTCTATTACAAAAATAATAAAATCACACCAGACTAATTCCGCTACTTCTGATTGGATGAGCTCTGGCCATTCCTATATTCCGGATTAACGGTATTCGTATGCTAAACGAACGCTAATGTACCATTCAAATATTTTGTCGTATGAGTAAATTGTTCACTCGCTCTCTTTGTATATTTGTTCCAGTTATTGGTTATATTTTTCTTTCAAACATTCTTGGGTACTTTATTTAAATATACTTTATTTTAACCTGCGCAATCTATTGCGATCGACGTCGATTTACAAATAAACGTTTTGGCATTATTATCTACTGGATTCTCTCGCTGGATATATTCTTTCAAACTCTCTCTCTCTCTCTCTCTCTCTCTCTCTCTCTCTCTCTCTCTCTCTCTCTTTCGCTCTCGCTCGCTTATAAATCAAAACAACAAACATTTATTTCCTCCTCTTGCTGACTCTCTTTGTACATTTGTTCTAGTAATTAATTATATTTTTTCAAACATAATTTATTGAAACCTGCGCAATCTATTACGCTCGTCGCCGCTTTTAAAAATAAACGTTTAGGCAATATCATCTACTGAATTCTCTCGCCGTATATATTCTTCCCATTTTATAACTGTTTACATTTTTTATAGTTAAATATATTTTATGTTTATTGTTTTCCAACACCCTTATAATAAAAACATATAAAAATACGTAAACTCTTTTATCACTCGATTTTTTATTTTTTTTATCGCATATCATAACATAAATTGCATTACATAGGGAATTGAATTCGGTGGAGTATTTTATTTAAATTTAGTTTCCGAACTGATTCTCCAGACTGCGCACAAGTCAACTGTTTAGGGAGGGTCAATTCGTACATTAGTTCTGCCTCCACAATTTTCTTTAGAATGACAACTTTTAAACATCTTCTACTATGCTGATTAAGAAAATCTCATTCAAATTTTGTGGAGACAAGTAGTTATAGAGAAATAAAGATCTGTATTATGTATTGTAATTCACTGGCTGCCAATTTTGTACGCACGGGCGATAAACAAATCTACTTCTCTCCTACAATTCCTCACTACCATCCCCTAATTTTGGTTAGCATTTGCGGGTGGGTATGCTGACAACGTTTATCACGGTTACATTTAGGGGAATAATTTTTTCACATCCTTCTCCCAAAATGTGGGTTGTCTGCTCCAAAAGCCGTTCTTTACATGGGAATGTTAGGGGTGTCTTTTCCGAACGTCTTTTCCAAAAATGGGGAGGTTGATAGTGCCTATTCCCAAAGCCGTTCTTAACATGGGGAGTTTGGAATATCGATTTCAAACGACGTTTTAAACATGACAATACTTAAAGAAGTTAAGTGAAAACAGTCGTAATCTTTTTGTTTCACACATTAGAAAAAAAAACGACATAAAACTGGAATTTAATTTAATACGATTGGTGGGCGAGTTGAAAAGAAGGGGAAGACTTGAAAAACAAACGGAAACGGTTAGATTTCGATCACTCTAAACAGTTCATATACAGTGAGAATCCCTAAAACTTATGTTTTTACTTTCAATTATTATTCTAGTAGACCATTTTCGTACTTTTATTAATTCATGCATTTCCTTAATTGCTTCTTCTTTTTTTTTTAATTTAAACAGTACTTGAATGTTATCGCCCCAAACTATCACTAATAGCCAGTGAAAGCCAAATTATTTCATTTCGGCCACGGCCACCAGTGTCCGCAATTGTTCAGAGACATTTTTGCGGGGGGGGGGGGCTTCCAACGGGGAACGCCTGTCAAGGGGTCCTGCCAGTATATATATATATATATATATATATATATATATATATATATATATATATATATATATATATATAACTGAATGTCTGTGTGTGTATGTGTGTGTGTCTGGTCACGAATAGGCTCCTATATGGTTGACTATTTTAAAAACCTGATTACCTATAATGATAAAAGATGTATCGAGAGACATGCATGGGTATGTTTCATCTGGCAGAACAGTGGTTCATTAAAATTATAGGGTCTGCGTACGCGCCTGTCCACAATGTATGGAAATAAAAAATTTAAAAAAAAAAAACGTTTACAAGTGTTTTTGATATAGATGCACATAATAATACTTTGATAAGTACGTTTTAACTTAAATAGGGATGGTATAATAAAATTGTGGGGTCTGCGGTCGCGCCTGGCATCCATAGAATGGAAATAGGCACAAACTTTAATAAAGACTTTTCATATCTATCTGCGTAAGTATACTTTGATAACTATGTTTCAGTTTGAAGAAATATTGTATAATAAAATTATGGGGTGTTCGTTCGCGCCTGACCTCCATAGAATGTAAATATGTCACAAAGTTTAAAAAGGTTTTTTTAATATAGATCCACAGAATATTGTGGTAAGTGTTTCAGTGTGAACAGGTATGATATAATAAATTATGGGGTTTATCTATTTTATTTTTACTTTCATCATATTTTGCTTTGGTTTTGATACCTTCAAATTCGAAGCTATCTCTTTACAACCCTTCTTTTTCATAGCCTATCATACTTTCATAAATCAGAGTCCATTTTATGTAGGCTGTTTTTGAACCCAGTCAACGACGGGTACTTTTGCTAGTGTATATATATATATATATATATATATATATATATATATATATATAATCTCTGAGTTAAAAAAAAACATAAAGCGGGAGACCAGTACCTGCATTAAGCTGGTCTGCAGTTTGACTTGTTGCTTGCTATCTTTCTCTTGCTTGTTGCTGGATGTCAACAGTTTGAACAGAGAGACAGAGATTTAGCTGTCGTACAAAGCTAAAACTCTGTAACACCGTCTTGTATAGATACTCCCTCAGGCATTTGTCTATAAAAAAATTGGTCCTATTGCAATGGAAAAGTTGTGACGCGTGTAGGTCTGAAATGCTGGAAGTATGTAATAATTGATCTGCCATCATTATATGTATGTATGTATGTTTATGTACATGTGTATGTATATGTGTGTATATCTATGTGTATAGATATGTATATATGTATGTGTATATATGTTTGTGTGTGTATGTATGTGTGGGCTTGTGTATATATGCGTGTGTATGTGTATTTATGCATGTATGCAAGTATGTAGATGTATGCATGTGTATGCATGTATATATGTGTGTATGTATGTATGTGTATGTATGTATATGTGCATGAGTGCATATTTATGTACGTGTATGTATATGTAGGTAAGTGTATGTATATATATGTGCATATGTGTACGTATGTGTATATGTATGTATATGTGTGTATGTATTTGTATATGCATGTGTACGTATGTATATCTGTATGTATGCATGTGTGTCTGTATACGTATGTATGTTTATTATTTATTGTGTATGTATATATGTATATATGTGTGTATGTTTACATATATGTATGTGTGTATATATGTATATTTGTGTTTATATATATGTATGTATACCAATGACCGTCTTGTGTATGTTTATGTATGTATGAGTATGTGTATGTGTGCGTATTATGTAATGTGTATGTATGTATGTATGCATATATGTGGGTTATATTCATTTGTGCATGTGTATGCATGTGTATATATGTGTGTATGTTTACATATATGTATGTGTGTATGTGTATATATGTATATTTGTGTTTATATATATATGTATGTATACCAATGACCGTCTTGTGTATGTTTATGTATGTATGAGTATGTGTATGTGTGCGTATTATGTAATTTGTATGTATGTATGCATATATGTGGGTTATATTTATTTGTGCATGTGTATGCATGTGTATATATGTATGTATACGTGCATGTATATATATATATTCATGCATGTATATATATTTATGTATACCAGTGACCGTCTTCAGTGTCATGTCTGCTTGTACGTGTGAATTTTGCCGGCAGGACTAAAGTCATTTTCGGCTCATGGATTTTCAGTGCCTGAGGGAGTGGCACTCGTCTGACAAGACATTGCAATCAATATATATATATATATATATATATATATATATATATATATATATTAGCAGGGCCCTTTGATATATATACTTGTAATTTTCAAGTGATTTTATGCGTTATATGTTGGATATTATAACCATTTAAACGTAATTACAAGAAGGAATTTAAGTTAATTGCTTTTGTTTTATTTTTACATCCTATTTTATTAATCCATTCCCATTCGTGTTTATTGTACGTTGTTCATTAAAGCAAAATGAAAACTAAAAATGAATTTAAAAAATAAATATTAATATAAATACCTCGGAGTTACGTCCTGACTGTTTATAATATAGCCGCCTTCAAGTCCAATGTAAACCAGTTCTTGTTGGGCCGTCATCTTAAATAATCTAATTCCGACCCATTTCTACCATTAACACTCATCACGGTGTTTTCTTGTCCACCACCCGACACTTATTAACCTTTATCCTCGAGTAACCTTTGTGTCTTGATAAAAATAAATGATTACTTTCTACTAAAGAGTACATCTTTATGCATATACAAAAGCTTACCTTTCCTATGACTGTCCGAATCTCTTCATACACTTTGTCCTGTGCGTCTTGGTGCAAAGCCAAATTATAAGACAGAAAAGCCAACGTATTGGCTGTGTTTTCGTAGGCGGCCAGAAGGAACATTGTTGATTGGGCTATTATCTGCTTGTCACTCAAAACTGCAAATAGAAGAAGAAAAGAATGACGTCAATTACTAATACTAGAATGGAGAATGAAAAATAAACTGTGTTTCAACAAAAACAAACCGGAATTTAACGTCAAGAATGAGCGTTACCTGCGCACAGTTCAAACATTTCAACATACAACCGCCAGATACAACGCGCGGCTCTATACAGACTTCTTTCTCCAAATTTACAACACGGCAAGGAAAAAGAAAAGGAAAAAAAAAAGGAAACAAAACAACAAACCGAAGATGGAGTCTACCTCCGAAATATATTTGTGATAAATTTCAAACAAGTAAAATATTTGTTTATTTTCCTAATATTACGTTGTGATTTGGTTTCAAGCGCACTTGATGCGTAATTTATTTTAAACCGGAATTTACTTTAATACGATTGGTGGACGAGTTGAAAAGAAGGGGAAGACTCGAACAATAACGATCTCTGTTCTCTATAACTGGATTGCACCTGTCAACGAGCTTATAAATGTTCTCACTGAAAAAATTCGTTAAGTTTGGGATGTGAAATAAGAATCTAAATCATATTCAATCTCCTCGCATTGTCTTCACCAAGGCTATCTAAATGATTTTGTAATCTTCGAAATAAGTGATACTCCGAGGGGGGGGCGCTAAGTCAATGGAATATGCAGGATTGGGCAATATTTCCGAACCAAATTTCCCATGAGATCTTTGGTTAGTAGCGTTGTACGGCACAATCACGTTGACACACCGGTTCTCGCAAGATCACCGAATTTAAGCAACGTTGAGCCTGGCCTGGATGACCATTTGGGAAAGCTAGGCGCTGTATTTATCTTCTGGGAAGGTTGGGCGTGGGGCCAGTACCTTCACTCCGAAAAAAAATTCCTCGCTGGAAAAACATATACAAAGTTGTGGATAGCCCATTCCCATCCAGGGGCTCAAGGCAATGGTATGATGTGGTGGCTGTGTGAGGTCGACTATTAATATGATGGAAAATTACTCCTTTTCTGTTGATTAAAGAAGGTCGTTTTCGGGTCAACATTAGTGAGAATATTGCAGAAAAATATGAATGATGCTTTAATAATATGAAAGAAAAAATTATATAAATTAATCATAGTGATATGTTTAAATTATAACAATATGCATTAAATAAACTACAGTGATTTAAAATGCCCCTTCTACAAATCGGCAAATACTTTTGCACTAAACTGATAGACTTATGCAAATTATATGGTATTATTTCTTATTTCTTTGTTCATTAACTTATTAATAATAATAGCTGAAGTAGACGTTAGCGCTTTCTTTTTCTAATCTTTCTATCCTGCACGTCAGTTTAAATGAACAATTAAAAAAAAAATACTTTAAATCACAATAATAAAAACATATATTATTGTTATGCATACCAAAAAACTAATAGAGTTATTTCCCTTGAATTGAATAATGTAGAATTATCGCCATTGCAGTTGGGCAAAGTCCGCCGTGATAGTTTGGGAAGTGACCAAGCCTTCGGGTCAAGATCAAAGTGTAGTATCTGCTCCGGCAGATGCTGCAAAGCTAAGACTAGCAAAGACCAGCTATGACTAGCAAATACCATATGTGGGGCCAACCCCACATATCTAAACTTGGTCACTGAAGGGGCAACTCTTCATACCAACCATTTTCTAATCCAGCTCCCATTTCCCACCTATCGGGAGCTGGTACCCCCTTTCCCTCCCCCCTTCCCTCCATCTCCACATTAAAAAACGGCCTTGTGCCTAATTTGCTACGTGGGGAAGCAAATAAATACAAAGATCAAAGTGTAGTATCTGTTCCGGCAGATGCTGCAAGCAGGGACCATATGTGGGGGCGACCCCACATATGGGACCTTGGCCAATGTGGGGGCAGCCCTTCATGCCAATTGTCACTGTCCGGCTCCCCTACTCCCCGGGGAGTTGGTCCCCATTTCCCCGTCACCCCTCACATTAAAAATCGGCCTTGTGCCTAATTTGCTCGGTGGGGGAGCAAATAAATACCATCTGTTCCGGCAGATGCTGCACTTAAGATGGTTTGTGCCAGTCAGTGGAGGGGAAGCCCTCTATACTGGGACAATTATTATTTTTGGTAACCAGAGTGCCCCCCTTTTTGCCTACTTTTAGGGGAGCTGGTTTTTACCTCACATTAAAAACGGCCGTGTGCCTAATTTGCTCAGTGGGGGAGCAAATAAATACCATCTGTTCCGGCAGATGCTGCACTTAAGATAATTTGTACCAGTCAATGGAGGGGAAACCCTCTATACTGGGACAATTATTATTTTTGGTAACCAGAGTGCCCCCTTTTTGCCTACTTTTAGGGGAGCTGGTTTTTACCTCACATTAAAAACGGCCTTGTGCCTAATTTGCTCAGTGGGGGAGCAAATAAATACTATCTGTTCCGGCAGATACTGCAAGCTATGACTAGCTAGAACTAGCTATGACTAGCAAAGACCAGATGTGGGGGCAACCCCACATGCCTGACCTTTAACCAGCTCCCATTTCCCACCTCTCGGGAGCTGGTCCTATTTTTCCCTTCCCCCTCCCTTCACTCCTCACATTAAAAATCGGCCTTGTGCCTAATTTGCTCGGTGGGGGAGCAAATAAATACCATCTGTTCCGGCAGATACTGCAAGCTATGACTAGCTATGACTAGCTATGACTAGCAAAGACCAGATGTGGGGGCAGCCCCACATGTCTGACCTTTAACCAGCTCCCATTTCCCACCTCTCGGGAGCTGGTCCCCTTTTTCCCTTCCCCCTCCCTTCACTCCTCACATTAAAAATCGGCCTTGTGCCTAATTTGCTCGGTGGGGGAGCAAATAAATACCATCTGTTCTTCAGATCTACACTTCAATTTCTTGTTCTCTGTCAGTGGATGAGAAATCCTTCACGACTGAGGCAATTTTTATTTTTGTTCCTTTTCTCCACATTAAAAAAAAAACGACCCTGGTGTCTAACTCTGTCCCGTGGGGAGGCATTGTAAATAGGAACATATCTCGCATCACAGACTTGAATCATGACGCATCCAGTGGCTTCTAGCTTAACATTTTGTTCTGTAAATTGTTGGATAATCTATTTATTTGTCCTCTGTTCATTTTTGAGATGATATTACACCGATAAAGTGTATCATCAGACGTGACAATTAATTAAGTTTATTATGATGATCAATATGAACTAAGAAATAACAGGAACTCTATAGCATAAGACATGTTTAGTCTAAGATTCTAATCCTGAAAGATGTTATGAAGTATTGTCAAATTTTAACTATGATTTGACTTAAATCAAATCTCGGGTTAGTTTTTTTTTTTTGGGGGGGGGTGCATCATTCAATCGTTAGAAATTATTTAATTAGAATAGGAACCTTTAAAATGACGAGACATTTGTGTCTAATGTTAGTTTTACGTACTTTGATGTTTAAGTTGAAACATTGGTTCAAAGCGTTATGACATCGATAAAGGATATCAGATCGAGGGTGATGATAACAAATCCGCTTAACTGTGATGCCGTGACATTATATATATATTATTTATTTATTATATATATATATATATTATTCATTTATTATATATATATATACTCCTATCTTTACATCATCAACGCTCTGATCCCCATCTGGCATCAATTGAAATGGATGGCTCTCGTCTAGGAGAAGCCTCGTGTTTTGACAAGCTTCTGGGTTTGTCCTTTACTCCTGATCTGAAATGGAACACGTACATCAAGTCTGTTGCCAAGGTCGCTGGAAAGATGGTGGGATCCTTCTACCGCTCCAGAAGATATCTCACTACTGATGCAATTCCCTATCTATATAAAAGCCAAGTACGTCCCAGGATGGAGTACTGCTGCCATATTTGGGCAGGAGGTGCTAAAAACAGCCTATCCTGCCTTGACAGAGTACAAAATAGACTTCGTGGTTTAGTGGCGGATGCCCTTTTCTCTACCCTGCAACCTCTCTCCCACAGAAGAGACGTTGCGAGCCTATCCTTGTTTTATCGTTATTCTCATGGCAGGTACTCGTCTGAACTCCAATATCTGGTCCCCCTCGCCAATCTTTCAAGAAAAACACCCGTCTAGCTGAATCCACTGTGAAAATTTCCCCCCACTCTTTATCTGTGCCTAAATCAAAACGTGGATACCATGAATAAAGCTTCTTTCTTAGAACTGCACGCCTGTGGAACTCTGTTCCGTCTGCCTGCTTCCCACCTGACTACAACTTGGATGTCTTCAAGTCCAACGTTAACAAATTCCTAATGAACCGCCCCCTTAAGTAAACACTTCATCAACTTTCCACACTAACGTACTGTACTTGAAATAACCCTTATCCCTGAGTGGCTACCGGGCCTTGATAAGTGGATACTACCGTGTAAAATATATATATATATATATATATATATATATATTATATTATATTATTTAGTTATTATATGTATGTATGTATGCATGTATGTATGTATGTATGTATGTATGCATGTATGTATGTATGTATGTATGTATGTATGTATGTATGCATTCCCTATTTCATTAAAGTCAGTTTTTCATGTTTTAATTTGCTGTTTTTCCTCATTTTTCTTAAGCAATTTTATTCGATCGTCTCTGAAGAGAAGCAAAGTGCGCTAAAGACAGTTTTGTTATTAGTTGCGAAAGACGCGTCAAACAGTAAAGAAGAAAAATAGTCATTCGTCCAAATAAAAAATGAATATATATATATATATATATATATATATATATATATATATATATATATATATATATATATATAACAACAGCCTATAGAAAATGGACTCTGATTTATTAAAGTATGATAGATTATGAAAAGGAAGGGTTGTAAAGAGATAGCTTCGAATTTGGGGGTATCAAAACCAAAGCAAAATATGATGAAAGTAAAATTAAAATAGATAAACCCCATAATTTATTATACCATAACTGTTCACACTGAAACACTTATCACAATATTCTGTGGATCTATATTAAAAAAAACCTTGTTAAACTTTGTGACATATTTACATTCTATGGAGGTCAGGCGCGAGCGAACACCCCATAATTTTATTATACCATATTTCTTCAAACTGAAACATAGTTATCAAAGTATACTTACGCAGATAGATATGAAAAGTCTTTATTAAAGTTTGTACCTATTTCCATTCTATGGAGGCCAGGCACGAACGCAGACATCACAATTTTATTATACCATCCCTATTTAAGTTAAAACATACTTATCAAAGTATTATTATGTACATCTATATCAAAAACACTTGTAAACGTTTTTTTTTGTTGTTGTTTTTTTTTTCATTTTTTATTTCCATACTTTGTGGACCAGGCGCGTACGCAGACCCCACAATTTTAATGAATCATCATTATGCCAGATCAAACATACCCATTCTTGTGTTTCGATACATCTTCTATCATTATATGTGATCAGTTTTCTACAATTGTCAACCATATAGGAGTCTATTCGTGACCAGACTCACACACCGAGATTCACTTTTATATTATATATATATATATATATATATATATATATATATATATATATATATATATATATATATATACAGAGAGAGAGGGAGAGAGAGAGAGATAGAGGTGAAGAGAGAGAATGGGTGGTGAATGATTGAGAGAGATATATAATACACTAGTTGTTCGCATCCAGTGTAAACGGAGAATTAATAAATTTCAAAATGTAAAAGAAATAAATCATGTCTTTATTTTAAAGTAAAAATATGAACTCTTTTTCTTAAATTTTGAGCGTTTTGTAATTATTAGTTAAATTCACTCCATTGTAATAATTTTACCCGCCGGTATAATTACTTTTTAGAACGAAACCGAATTTAGTTATATTTTAGTATAAAGACCCTGCTGCAAGGATTAACAAAAAAAAAATCAGATTCTGATTTGTCAGATGGATTGCTATGTCGTTATTATCTGTAGAATCCGATCAACTTAAAAGTATGCAGGATGGAACGATAAAATTGTCACACTAAAAAGACGGCATGATTTCATTTCCGTTTGATGAAAACCGATTTTCCTTTTTTGTTGCATACCACCTACTAAGTTGAACAGCTGTGTACTAAAACGAAGAGCGATAGGAGCCTCCTATCATGTTTTAAAGTGAGACAACGTTAAATGAGCGAGATCGGAGATGCGCCACTGTACAATTTATGCTCTCCAACGATCCAAGTTATGACAACAGGACGGTTGCCAGCACCATCAAAATGCATCGCTGGATTGATACGAATAGCAGGGACGTAGCCAAGGTGATGAAAACAAAGTTTCTGGCCACAGTTATGGTTTTTGGTGTGGTTTCAAGTGAGGGCCACATCATGCCACCTCACGACTTCGAAGTCGGCTCAGAAAATTAACGCTAAAGTGTACCCGGATATGCTGAAGAGTGTGGTGATCCCCTGGTAAAATCAGGTGGCCGCTGGCAAACCTTGGGAGTGGCATCAGGACTCAACGCCGACCCATAAGTACAAAAAAAAACTAATGTTGGCTTTAGAAGGAGTGCTACGACTTTGTAACCTTCTCTCCCTGTCCCTCTCCTCCACCGAACTAAACCCGCTGGACTACTTTGTTTTGTCATACGTCGAAAACATCACCAACATGACCTCCCATGACATCAAAGCCAGCCAGGTCGCTGCCATCACAGAGTATTTGCCGAGTATTCGCCGAGCTCCCGCCAGCGCTTGTGGAAAAGGAATGCTCCCAACTCCGGACCCGTATCGAGGCGGAGATTACTCTACAGCTCTACTACATAATCAGGTTATTTAAATTGATTTTTTCAATAAAAGTTTTAAAATGAAGCTTTAGTGTTGCTTTCTTTAGGGCGATAACTTTATCGTTCTACCCTGTATATAGATATTAAATGATAGAATTTACTTTATATTGGTTTTCAATACGGCAGATAAATCTGTGGATATTTGCGGAAAATAATTATACCGGTAACTAAAATTATTACAATGAAGATAATTTAAATATCACTTTTCTTATAATAACTAATTCGAGTGCATCTCGTTACAGTTAAGTAAACGTGCGATTAATACTATTTATGTGGTGAGTGTTTTGATTTTTGCAAATGACTTATTTTTTGTCAATCTATTTATCTGTTATGTGCTTGGATAAATGATTATTGAATGAGAGATAAGAATATTAAAAGAGTCAGCGTAGATTATAAACACTGATAAACCTACTCAAATGTACAATCGGTCCTAGATATGACCTTAAACTATATCCAGTGGTGAGGCCCCAGCTTGCGGGCTTTATGTAGTGAGGAGCCAACCTTTACTTGCCATTGCCCCCAGGTCCACTCTGACCCAGAGTGGTAGTATCTGTTAGGGTCCCAACTATGGGTTAAATAGAAACCGACTTGAAAACAACGAATATATTCTATTAAATTTTTTTCTTCAAAATCTTTGGATTCGGCATTAAATAACCTGAAAAGGGTTGATATGCCGTAAAACAAAATCAACCAACTAACCAATCAAATGTACAATAGAAATCAACGCTACGCTGAGCCCTTTGATATAGCAAAATGATGTATAATCTTTACGGCTCTAAAATTGAACGGTGTATGCTATGAGGATTGAAAATATTCACCATGGACAGAAAAAAACAAAACTGGGTTATATCGTAAGATATTATTTTAACTTTTTGCAGAATTCGTAAATAAAACATATATTTATTTACCGTACCGAAGCAGCAGTTAAATTAGACGGATTAAACCAACTTCCTTCCAAGGAGAAAGTTTCATAAGATTATCAAATTCACAAGCAGTTGCTTGTATCCTCTTCAGAGAAGATGGCGGCGTCAAGTTTTTGCAGTTCTTGCAGGGACGTATCGACGTTCCCAAATGGTTATCCATCCGTACTGACCAGGCTCAACG
Organism: Euprymna scolopes; assembly: GCF_053919585.1. NCBI lineage: Eukaryota > Metazoa > Mollusca > Cephalopoda > Sepiida > Sepiolidae > Euprymna > Euprymna scolopes. The sequence continues at coordinate 149,470,897 of NC_136483.1, forward strand.
CTGCTTAACTTCGGTGATCTAACAGGAACTAGTGTGTCAACGTGATTATGCCATATTTTATATAATTATATTATAGATGCAAAGTTAGGTGTGGTTTTGAGAAGCCAACGCATCAAGCTAAGTGCACTCTAGCCTAAAAACGTGCATCGGCATTCACGTTAGTAGCGCTTCAAGCGATTAGCAATGCCTTAACATCTTCTTAGAGAGAAGGTGAAGCGTGCGATGATGGACTTCTTAGAACTGAACAGAACCCTGCATCAGCCCGAGAGTGACAAAGCCAATGTCGTACTGTTTGTCAAGGACGTATCTCTGACTTGTACGAACACATACCTAAGCTGTGCCACATAACGTGTACATTTTACAAAGAATAATATAAATAAAATGGTGTGCTAAAATGCATATACGTATAGATATATATGTGCATACGTACACACATATCTATTAGAAAACTCATATATATATATATATATATATATATATATATATATATATAAGGAAACTTAAAAGGAGTCCACGTACGCTTCTAAAGAAATATTTTTAGGGTTATATGTGATGTAAGAAGCAGGAAAACAATATTGTCAACAAATATAGTGCAATGAGTAAAAAAGAAAAAAAAAAGAAAAAGAACGTTTTACACATTTTGCTACATTTTTGACAAAGAGAAAAGGACGCTCGAAATATCAAAATTGATTAAAACAATTTAAAAACAGCAATATCGTTTTTATGCTGCTTACACTATTTATAACTATGAAAAAAATATAGAGAGGGGGAGATGAGGACTGTCTGTCCGTTAGTCAGTCGAAATTTTCTTCAGTCACAATTTCTTTTAATTTAATAAATAAACTCTGAAATTTGTCTCATTTCGAAATACCAGAGAGCTTAACTACTTTAGAAATTCAGAATATTGCGCTAATAATGAATGATAAATTTAGGATCAGCAATCGAAACCAAAATCGTGAGATCTTCAGTCTGAAGTTTTACTAATTGAACTATTTAAATGTTCTTGTGTAGAAAGCTTAAAATGCTGTAAAACCAAAAAAAAAAAAAATGATGGTTTATATTATTTCGGAATATATTGGAATTGACAAAAAAGAGAGTCCCTACTTTTCTCTTTGTTGGTGGTCTCACAATTCTTCTGTGCCTCAAGCATTGTCTGCAAGATATCTTTGGTCGGCTGCAAACAAATTTTTTAAAAAAGAATTTAATTTAAATCAAGGGGTTTTGTACAGTTTAATCAAGACATTAAAAAATGAAAATATCGAAAACAGTTATATTGTACGTATCTGTCATGGAATGAAGTTCTCCGAAAAAATATTCACTTAATTTGATCAAGTATTTTTTTTTTTTTGTTGTTTTTGTTTTTTGTTTGCGAAAAAAAAATTGTTATGATACCGATGAAAAGGTAGCTATGTTTCGATTTTCAATTAAAAAAAATCTAGTATTTAAGATGGGGAGGGGGTGCCGGCGCCTTAGACTAAGTTATGTCCCTGTGGCGTTTTCTAAAAGTCCAAACATAGCTACCTTCAGCGCTCCGTCATAAAAACGTATTTTTCCGCTGTAAAAAAAAAAAAAAAAAAAAAAAAAACTATTCGATCAAATTGAGTGAATTTTTTTCAGATAAATTCAGTCCAAAATAGATACGTACAATATAGCTTCTTCTTTTTTTTTTTCGACATTTTCATTTTTTTAATGTCTTGATTAAACTGTACAAGTACCAAACTAAATATTAACTCGATCTTATACAAGGTTAGCATTAGATGAATATATCGCAAGAAAACAACTCAGCAATGATGATTACTGGAATTAACTAGTCAGCCATTATTCTTAAACGAACGTTTCACATTTTAAGTTTCTATACCTTTTTTACTCCAAGATAAAAAAAAAGGTGGACATCAAATTTACAAAAAACAGTTATGAATCTTTAGATGAGCGCTGATGGTATATATTATTTTCAACGTTTCGGTCGGTTTGGCCTTCGACCGTCTTGTTGTCTTGGAAAAGACAGGAGAAAAATTACTGGCAGTAACTTTTCTCCTTTATTTTTCAAGAGAGCAATCAACATACCTGATACGGTCGAAGGCCAAACCAACCGAAACGTTGCACAAATAACACTCAAGATGAGTAATATAAATTTTTAAAAAGTTCATAAAATTTATAATTTACAAAATAATAAATTCTAAAGAGGCTTCCATTCAGTGTACGCGCTTAACGCTGTAAATGCTATTTCGTACTTAAGCGTTAAAGACCAATGAAAATTCTTAAAAAAAAAAAACGTAAACGTGACAGACGTTCAACGCAACATTTTTGTCTCCATAGTCAATAGTCTTCTTTCTGCTTCCTTCGTTGATAGTCAGCAATCGAAGCCATACAAAGCCTTGGGCTTCATTAGTCTCATGGATTTTGAGAGAGCTTTAGTTTATCACTGGTCCATTGATCTAAGAAAACTCCAGTAGAAGCATTTTTTTTTACATAGGAGTATCTAATTATAAGGGCCCAGAGGCCACTCGAGGATAGGAGTTACAGAGTGTATGGTAGTCAATGTGATAATATTGTAGTAATCGTTAGTAATGGAAATTTGGTAAATTGAATTACTTAAGGGGGTGGCTCATCAAGAATTTGTTTATGTTGGACTTGAAGACAACCAAGTTGTAGTCAGCTGGGAAGCAGACAAATGGAAAAGAGCTCCACAGGCGTGCAGTTCTAAGAAAGAAGCGTTGTTCATGGAATCTACATTTTGGTTTAGACACAGATAAAGAGTGGGGAAGATTATTGACAGTGGTTTCAACTACACAGGTGTTTTGTGACAGATTGGCGAGAGGGGACCAGAGATTGCAGCTCAGACGAGCACTTGCCATGGAAATAACGATAAAACAAAGACAGGCTCGCAATGACTCTTTTGTGGGAAAGGTTGCAGGGAAGAGTAAAGGGCAGTAATCTACGAAGTCTATTTTGAACGCTGTCAAGCTCTGAGCGGTAATTTCGCTTAGGATATTATATGTAACGTTGTCTGTGAACCAATACACGTTATGTGCCTTAGTCGCAAAGTGGACAAAGAATAGTAAAGAACTTCAGCTTATTTTTTTCTTTGTAACAACGACATTTATTTCCTCATTGTTACGGCCGTGGCGTCATCCACGTGATCTCGAACTTATCCCGAGCGGTATTTACGCTTCTCACGAGATTTCGAACGTTATTTCGTTCTGTTGTCCAAGTCTTTCGATCATTCTCTTTTTCCTTTTTATAGTATTTTTTTCTTTACAGGTGACGTCATTTCACAGGCATTTACATATAGTCGTCCGTACTATGTTATATATAGTCACTAATAATAGTCGAACAGAGATATTTGAAACCATTCGCACTGGGAATATACTGACCATCTGCCTGGATGCTCTCGTGCTAATCTTTATTAGTAGTTACGTATTCAGTCTTCTTAGATTTCGGTTTTGGAAGAGGCATATCGGTAGTTTTGATTTCTTCTTCTTCTTCTTCTTCTTCTTCTTCTTCTCCTCCTCCTCCTCTACGATGTCTTTCTCAAAGAAGTAATATTACTAGTCTCAGTGTTTTCTATAAATACTATTATGGTATGTGTTCTTCAGAATTGTCTTATCTATTCCCTGCTTTATTTGTTCGAGCTCGTTTAATTCACTGGTCTACTAGTCTTCTTCAATTCGTTGTTTTGATACCTCATTGTAATACAGACCCCTATTATATTTCTTTACGAGAACTGCAGGCTTGTGGAATTCTCTTTCTGCTGACTGCTTTTCTCCTCATGATAACCTTGGTCTTTTCGTGACTAAGGTCGATAGGCATATCTTGTCTTTGTGGTAATCATCCTTCGTTCTTGTTAACTATTTACATGAAGTGGCTTCACGCATTGTCTAGAGCGATTTCCATAAAATATATGTGTGCATTTGCTAGTATGCATTGATAACACGAAAGACACACTAAAATGTACTTTACTTCTGAGTTTGAGTTCCATCACAACTTGTGAATCTTCGAATGAGAACAAAGTAGTGGTTGTGATCCAACGTACAGTAACGTATATAATGGAATCAACGTAAATCCACCCGACAAACTCGACGAGCAACAAAATCCAAAGCCTACAATAGTAGAGGTACCGAAATACCGGAAAACTTCTTACTCTATCCTCGGACCGCTTGTCATCTGAATTCTCTCCCGAGTCTGTTACCCCGATTGTATTCACATGAAGAAATTTAAATGTGGACAAGCATCTTGTCGCACAAATCCCCACTTAAGATGTCTCCTATAAATTATATCCTAAATCACAATAGACCCCTTAAGTCTCAGTGGTAATACGCCTTGTTTACAGCAGTGGCGGCTCGTGCCTTAGATTAGTGGGGGTGCTGCTTCAAAAATTTTACGTATTTTTTTAATATCGTGTAAAGGAATTCGAATATATAAATAAATATTTAATCAAATAATAAACAAACATTCAAATAAATATTAAAATATATAACAAAGACAAATAATCAATCAGAAATGGATAATACGCAAAAACTTTTTTATTAAAAAGATTTTTTTAAATTATGTACACTTTACAGAATAAAAATTATATATTTATTCCTTTTCAGATTAAATAAAAGTTTGCGGGGTTTTTTGTTTTTTTTGCAAACAAACGAAAAACATTTTTAAAAATAACTTATTTTTTATAAAAACAAAAAAGAAAAACTTTGAAATTTATCTGCCTCCCTACGAGTGTTAATTTAGGAGTTTACTATTTGAAAATAGCGTTTTATTTAATAACAGTTTTATTTACAAAATTTATTTTTAAAGATGTATTTATAACAAAACGTATTTGTAAATAAAATGCAAAATAAAAAAGTTTACATTTTTATATAGTGAGCAAACAAACAAAAATATTTAAAGATACAAAATTTTATTTACAAATCTTTTAACAACTTGCTTTTTATATAAAAAGAACAAATTTGGCTATTTACTGACCTTCCCATGCCGGTAAAGATCGACATAAAGTGGAGAGTTATTATAAGAAAATAGGATGTCATATATAAGCATTATAAAACATTGAATTTTAATGTAGCTTTCTTCCCCAACAAAAAAAAAAAATTTAAATTGTCTCAGTCCAGAAGGATTTCTAATTACTTTTTTTAATGCGTATTATCTGACTCATCTACTAACAAATTCAATGTAAAGTTTAAAAATGCATAATTATTAAAAAAAAAACTGTGTTTTTTTTTTTTTACTTACAAACACATTTTAATTAAAAAAATCTTGTGTAAAAAATCCATTTTTCAAAGTGTAAAACTTCTAACATTGTTCTTGTCGGAGGCAAATAAATGCTAATTTTTTAATATCTAAAACATACACGCTAAAAAGATCTCTAACTAAAATATATTTTCAACATAAACTGTTTCTTCGCTTTTTTGCTTCTAGGAAAAAATGTAAATAGTTGTTTTTGTAAAGTTAAGTTGTTGCAAAATAAATAGCATTTAAAACTACTTTAAAGAAACAAACAAAAAGGCAGGTGGATGGAAAAGTAACTTTATTTTTATGGTAAAATTTATTTATTGTATATTTGGTTTTTACTCTTGGCCGCGTGTTAGCTTCACTGCTAAATTCCCGAATACTTTTAATAAATAAAAATAAACAGTTTCTGCATATTATATATTTCCGTCTGCTACCGACTTAAATCCCAACGCTTAAAGTGTGCGTATTTAAAAAAAAAATAGCACAATATTTTATGTACAAGAACACGTTATGTGCAGATTTTAATAATAATTTTAAAAAATATAAGTAAACCTCCTTTTTTTTTTTTTCAATAACAATGTTATCATATTTATACAGGCGCACACTCTAAGCAAACAACGAATTTCACGACACGGAACTGCGCCAAGCGACAGTTCTTCAAGCAGCTTTCATCGGCTGCCTAAAGCGTCTAATCCGCGCATGCGTACAAGAGAATTTCATTAAGAAAGTGTAACTGTGAATTTAACAGCTCCAAGCAAGTTTTATTTTTGTTATTATATGAATTTGGAGATACCGACATTAAAGTTAATGATTTTATAATGTACACATAGAAAAAATAAAATAATAATAATAATAATAATAATAATAATAATAATAATAATAATAATAAACAAACGTATTATTTTTAATTTTATCATTAATATTGTGTAGAAATAACTTGGGGGTGCTGCAGTCCCACAGTTCCATGCACGAGCCGCCACTGGTTTACAGTGAATAAATGTTGTTTTTTTCTTAAATCATTTTTTTTATTGGTAAATATGACGAAGTGAACTTACCACAATATCAGGATTCTGTCTACGATAGACGATAGTATCTGCGCAGATTTTGGCGAAGAAGTCTCGATGTTTCCGGGCGCCAGTGACAATGATATACGCTTTCACCCACGACCAAAGAAACGGGAAAACAACTATTAGCAAATCAAAATAATAGAAAGAGAAATGTATGAGCATTAGAGCAGTACAATATCACTATGGTTTTTGTTTTTTGGGGGGTTTTTTTCTTTAATAAAACATTTAAAAGTTCTATTTTAAAATCTCGTTTATCTATTTACGTGTATATCATCTTTATCGGAGATTATTTAGGAAAAAAAATAAAATCTTAATCTTGAATACACTAGTGGGGGGCAGCTTTGCCCGATCGTAAAATACGCTTAAATATGATATTTTAATTTATCCATATTTCGTATATATTATTATAGTCGTGATTTCAAAAGTAAAAAACTAAATATTTGGGTGGCATCGGCTAGAATCTAAACCGAAAGCAGAACTCTAGCATTCAAAGCTGGTGACGTTACCACTGCACCAACGTGACACGCATTTGAACTCAGTAAAAATTAACAATTAAAAATAAACTAAGATGAATGTATGCCGATTTTTCCAATATTGATCCATTTTGATCTCTTAAAATGTATTTTAACTAGCTTAAAGACCCATAAAAGAACGGTCCATAAAAACCCCAATCCTTTGCGGTCTCTATCGCCGCTCTTCGACTTTTAGTTTCAGAAAAGATAGAGTTTGAAAATATGGAGACATACATATCGCCTTTTATATATCTATTATATAAAAGAGAACATGTATGTTGGTTTATTTGTGCGCTTATGTGTGTGTCTGTGTGTGTTTATATGTCTGCCAAAAACTTTTGACAGACGCATCGATTCGTGACGAAATCAGTATCGTTAGAAAGATCGATCTCTTGGATGAAAAATATATAAAAAAATTGTCCAAACAGATTAATTCTATACTGGTCAACTGGGCCGTTTTTTGTAAGGAGAGGTTAGTTTTTGTGTCGACATATTTTGCGAGTCATACACCTACCGATCTCAATGTACGTTTATAAAACCTTCTTTCAAAGGCCCGTGACGTCATAAGTCGCCGTGGCGAGACAGCTAACGCGTTAGCTTTTTTTCACCTTCTTTTCCTTTTTCGCGTTACCAGTTCGATCCTGCCTACTGCGACTTTTTTTTTGCGCTTGATTCATTTTTTAGGGGGGGGGATTCCACCTCACGTGCTGCCGAAATATCTGGTGGGGAAGTTGTCATCTACTTCTTTGCTTCTTTTCTGGAGGTTGCTCAATATCCTTAATATAGCAGCTCTGTCCAAAGCGAACTTCATGTCCACTCGGGCAACGCCGAGTATCCATGCTAGTCTATTATATAAAAGGCAGTTGTCAGGGTATATTGATATGTGTGTTTTCATCTAATGTTGCATATTGGGGTTTTATTAAAAGAGAGTCTTAGAGAGAGAGAGCAAGAGTCTTATTACAGTGAGGGATGTTGAAAGACTCAGAGAGAGAGAGAAGTTCATTTTATTGTAAGAGACTTTTAGAGATTGTTCCTGTTATAAGAGATTCTGATATATTAAAATGTTCATTCCTTGTTGTGTAGAAGAAGAAGAAACTCTTGGAGTGAAGGGATAGTGTTCAGACAGTTCGGACATGATGATGTTGAGATGTGTATGTAAATACATATAACACAAATATATAATACAATTCCACTTTACCTTTTTGTAAGAATCATAAACACAAGACGAGCTTTACAAAAAACACTTGATGGTTTATTTCGTCACACGGCTGTGATTCCATCATCAAGAATTCAAAGTTTCACATTTTTTTCTTGAAGTGACGTCTCGCTCCTAAACGACTGAATCTCTCTGAGTTTTCTCACTGACTGACTTACTCTAAAGTTTTTCTCTATTCCTAGAACTTTCTATTTTCCGTGACGTCATACACATGTTAAAACATGTGCCTTCTTTCACGTGTTATGGACATACGTGTCCAAAACTTTTCCTATTTCTACAAAAGGAATTTTAACCTATATTCAATATGTTAAAAACATTATCTTATAAGCTGCATTCTTTCAATTTAAAATTTCATAACAAACTTGATAGTTAACATTCTTTCCTTGAAATATTCATCTATATTCTAAACAAATGTTTGTTTTACATTTTTAAATTCTCACACGTAATCTATTTCTAAACCAAATTACGAGGTTCGAATTTGTCTATTGCTATTTCATTTTCATTTTAAACTAAATTCTCCATTTTTATATATACATGAAAAGGGGACAGCCCTTATCATGTAACACTAAAAGTTAAAAAAGAAAACTACAAACAACACCCACAATGTTAGTATATTCTTGCTCGGCGTTGCTCTAGATAAATAATGTTTAAACAAATTTTTTAAATCATTCTTTGGCCCCAAATTAGCACAGATTTTGTCATGGTAGGTCGGTTTTTCAGCTAATTTAATACAATAAAGAGAAGTAACTCTGATTTTTTATCAATGAGTTATTTTCCTTATGCCGACTCCATGAACCTGTACAAACGAGAGTTGCTAATGTGTATATCCGGCGAGAGGGACGGGTTGACTGAAATGAGGGAAATGACGGAGAGGCAAAGAGAGCAGTACAGAGAGGTAAAGAGATCGAAGTTTTAATATAAATAGGTTACACTTTTTCCACGGGTAATGACAGGTAGCTCTGCTAGTCTCTATAAAATGTTTCGTATGCTTATTTATCTGTTTATATATTTGCACCTGCATGATTCATTCCTAAACTAATTAACCAATCATTTAGGAGACTAAGGCGAAGAATAGGAAATAACTCCAACTCGCTAGATTTAATTTGCAACAATATTTATTTCCTAAGTGCTACAGCTGTCATGTCACCCACGTGATCTAGAACGTTTTTCATGTCTCTCACGACGTCTCAAACGTTATCTCGCCTTTCACAAGATCTCGAATGTTATCTCATTTCTCTCGTGATCGTTCTCTTTCTCTTTTTTTATAGTCCTTTTTCCCCACCCGTGACGTCACTTCGCATGCATTTACATACGCGCATCCGCGTTATGTTACAAAAGTAGGTGTCGTGTTTTCTCATGATCGGTTCAGAACATTGTTTGCAACTGTTTCAACGCAACAAAAAAATGTGTTTTGGCGGCAATACGTGACAATGTATGAAATGTGGATTCACCACTTTTCTCTGGAATCAAATCGGCAGTCAGCTAAGTATACAGTAAAAACCGTTGAAAACGACCAAAGACACAAACATCAGCAGGTAAGGTTTGACTTATTGTTACCGTAAAACGTTCTGTCCTGTTTATTTATTTATTACTATTATTTAATTGTTTACTTTTCTTATCGTTTTCTTTTTACTGTTTCTTTTACGGGTACTTTTAAGTGTCCATGTTCTTATCAACGTTCTTACTTATATGGGTGTGTGTATGCTCTTATTCTTACCCCGCTTCTTGCCTTGGAAGGTCTCGACGTGTACGTGGAATAACATAATCGTACATACCTGCTTGCCTTGTCCAGCGGATATCTTCTTGGACGCTGGTCTGCCATCTCATGGGGAGTGGTCACTGCTGCAGACAGACGCACTGATAACACAAGATGGATTTGAAGCTTCAATTCTTTTATTAAAAGGCACGTCTATATCTGGAATCCATGGTTATCGGAGACCCAATATTTTCCGTCTGCATCATCTGCAGTCCAAAACCAACTCTCAGCCCATGTGTCCGTCAACCGGAAGCCTACGACCGCAATCTCCGTTACCCCTAATTTCCGGTGCACGTCACCCATAATTTCCGGTGCATCTAACCTAGGTCATTAAAGGTGACTGAATTTGATGGGTGTCAAATCTAACCTTTTCTGACCCTGCTAAATTACTGATGGGAGACCCAAAATACTTATATAACTTCTATTTCTAAAAACTACCTATATAGCATTTAAGCTGAGATTCCAAATACTACATTAGGTGCTTGGGGATTCAGAAGACATTGTGTTCAATCGATTACCTTCAGAAAGTAAGAACCATCAACAGCGAATAATATATAGCATTATTAGTGCGTGAATAAATCTAAAAATAAAACGACCACAAATTATTAAGACAAAACGCCATGTTATAAGTCGATCGCAGCGCTGGCAAACCTACATGAACTGCACTTCGTATTGCTTCCGCATCTACTCTTCTCCAAGCCTGACCTCCAGCGACTACTGGTTGTATACAGATCTCAAAATGTTCTAGGAAAAGGCGACGACTTCAATGATTGATATCCAAGTGATATTGGGAGCTGGGCTTATTTTGAGACCAAAGCAAAGCTGTTCTGCAACAAAAACATGAAATTGCTAGAAGGGGATTATGTGAGTGAATAAAGTAGAAACTTACATAAAAACTGCTTTGTTAGGTTTGAGACTTATTGGGTGTTTATCGGTTAAGTTTGTCCCATTAAACTGTATATTTTCAGTAGTTTTGTTTCAAGATTTCTCGACAAATTTCTGTTGCAACAGTCACTATCTGATTTATGAATCGAGACCTAGATACTTGTCCATATGTGTAGTCGCAATTTAGCGACGGGATGGCTTAAAAGTTGTTAAAAAAGAAAGAAAGAAATAAACAAAGAAGAAAGAAAATACTAACATGTAATGCCGATTAGATACTGCAAAACGCCACCTTTAAAAAGTCTTTTAGCGTGAACTGCAAAAGGGTGGTTGGGATTCTTCTGTGAATCAACTTCTATGCCAAAACCGGTGGCTGCAATTACATCCATCGTGTAACTGCTGAAATAACTAAAAGAAAAAAAAAAGAAAAGAATTTATCTTTGGACAGTACTGTATTACGTTTATAGGTACTTATGCACTTATTGAACCGTACTGAAATAATTACGTTGTTATTTAGAAAGCCACTCTTAACATGGTGGGAGGAGGGTGTTTTGTAAGTCTTCTATACTTTTTTACTTAATAATTTAATAAAAAAAATATCGTAAAACTTTAATTTAACTTGAAAATATTATTTTAAAGATAGCACGGTTCAATAAATGCATACGCACCCGTTTACATATACTTTTATGACGTTATACGGACGTATCCAAGTAATCTGTTATCGCATTATATAGTCGTTTATTTTATCGACTTACATAATCTCTACTATTATATTAACGAACTTTGTGAGTGTGTGTTTGCGTATGTGTGAGAGAGAGAGGGAGGGAGAAAGAGTTCCTTATGGACTCGAAAACGGGCAGGCCAATTTTTATTCAAACGAAGGTACTTTGTGTGCCGAGCAGTGTTCTTATGTTTTTTTTTATCGGAATGCCTTCGATAAGTATCGATAATCAATAATCGAAATTAACACCTTACACAACCTAACATCACAAGTGCATTTAATAAGTTTTAATCCCACACAAGCCGAAAGGCTCGGCATATGAAATCAACAGTAGGTTCTTTAATATGACATGGGCGCGTTCGAAATGAGTGTTTCTTTTTAGAGCACTTTAAACTTTAATTTAAGCCGTTATATATAATAAATAATAATTGTACAAAATCAACGGTACCTTCTCTACAGTGCAATGTGAACTACAATGTATTGAGGACTAAGTCACTTCTGTGAGGCATGTGGAGCTATTATATTTCAAGTATCTGCAGTGAATTTAAACATATTTGTTTTTTCTTTATTCATTTGTTTTTCTATTAGTTTGGTGAAAAATAATGGCATTTTTGACGTTCAAACGAACAATGGGCTAAAACTATTTTTTACCAACCTAATATTTCACATCAAATTCAATTTGAAATTTTTATTAAAATATGGTAATACTCCAGTTTTATATTAAAAAAAAAATAGTTCATACAATTTTATTCTACACATTCTTTACGAAACATAACCACGTAAATTGTCAAGTTTTTCTACTTAATAAAAATATACTTTGCAAAAAATTAGTGTCAAATTTGTATTTCTTTTATTTTCAGGGAGTAATTATTTTTAAGCAGTATTTTTCTTCTAAAATTATAGTTTTAAAATCAGATAACACATAAAGATTAATACGAGTAAATAAGGAAACTACTTTAAAAGTTTTCCTTATTTGTTCATCTATGTTATTGTGATAAAATAACTTTATTATTTAGAAAGTCATTCTTAACATGGGGAAGATAGGAAGTTTGTGTTGTAACTATTCTGTACTTTCACCTAAAAATTTAATAAAGAAAAATTTCATAAAAATTAAATTTAACTTGAAAATACTATTAAAAATAGCATGGAAACAGATGTACAAGCACTGGTTTTTCAAACTCTGAACACTCGTTTAAAATGGCACAGCTCCAGCAAGAATGAATCTCTTTATGAGTAAATTCATGTTATCGAAGGAGGAGCTAAAGTCTGCTAAAAACGTCTAAACTAAACACTACTATGCCTCTGATTTGGTTTTTTCCTCTTTCTTCAATACATCTAATGCAACTCTACAAAGTTTTTCATTATTTCTTATAACTAGCACTTTTTCTGCATATGAAACTGGAAGATAGCCTAAAATGGTTTCCTTCAGTTCATTTATTTATTTTACTTTTCAGATTAGAATGTCAGTAAAAGTGCAACGTTCAGTTTTAACTCATGGTTCACAAAATTTGCTATTTCGTGTAGGTCTTTTCTATGTCAAACCCCAACTATCATCACCATTGCCTCATCGGGGTTCCAAAATTGACCTTCCTTAATGAAACAGCACCTCCAACTTCACGGCAAGTCATCCAGTTTAGTTATTTCCTCGAAAACAGTCATCCTCACTTAAAAGATAGTGGGGTTTCTATGTTAATTGCTGAGGAATTAATTAGCATTTGGCAAGTAGTTAATCCACAATTTCCCTTGTTGGGGAACGTTATATAGGACAGAAGGTCAATATATTTTGCTATAAGAGGGCCAAACAGATTGACAGGAAATCTCTTGCAGCAACCAAAATGAAAAAAATGAAGGAACTGCAAGACAGATTGTTTGATATATTTTCTTGTAACTGTAAACTTCCTAACTTGAGTTATGATGAATTTGTAGTAAAGTGCAAGACAGGAAGTTGTCAAAAAGGCACATTGTCTGCACTTGTCCTGCTAACAAGGAGGTAAAATTAATTCTATAGATTCACCTGCAATTATGTTCCTTTTTTGTGGAAAATAAAATAATATATTGGTATTAATGTAATCTGGCTCTATTAATAAATATGCAAATTTTAGGTTCCACTAGAACTGCCATTTAGAGCAATTTTTAAATTAATTGATGGAACCAGAAAAAGCCGAACAACATTTACTGATCCTTTCGGAAACTTTGCATCAATAATTATCAAGATTCGCCTCCAGTAGAATTCTAAAAAAAATAGTGTCCCTCCCGGCCATCCTTATCTGAAGCAGAAGAAGCAAATAATTTAAGTGTGAAGACCAGAGTCTACTTTTTGAGAGTATGCTGTTGGCATTTCTCGAGAAGTTAAACTAAGATATGCAGCTTAGAAAATTGGACCCTTGAATTAAGCAAGATGGCTAACATAAGCCACAAGGTTAATGTGTTTATGGACCAGAGGTGTCTATCCTCAAACATATGATAAATTAAGCATTCTGGTCATATTTATCATCCAAGTGTATGCAGTTAGTTGGTTTGAGATCAAAACCGACAATAATATTTTTAACGAACAGTATATTTTAATATGATTCAGAGAACAAAACAGTTAACTGAAATGCAAATTACTGTTTTAAACAGTTCCAAATATAGTGCTTTTTCACTACTTCCGGAAAATATCATAATGTCGATGATAAACTTCCAATAAATTTTATTAGTTTTCTCCATTTAACCAAACAATAGTCAGTTTTATTCATATTTTATCACAAAAATATAAAAAAATAAGTGTTTTCAAATAATTGTTTTTGTGTTGTTTTTTTTTTTTCAGAAATAGTGAACAACTCCAAAAATAATGACTGATAAACATTACTGCTATCAATTTTGCAGCCAAACACTTGTCAAATTTGATTGATTTTTCTAAAAAAAGTTGTATATGAGCAGGAAGCAAGACACAGATACATTATTATAAAGTCATCGAGCCAGAAAATTAGACATTCATTTTTCTTGAAAAGAAATTATACAGAACAATTTAGTGCTATTATAACAGTTTATATTATTGTGTTTAATAAAAAAAAAATCAAAATACATGGTTCTGTAACTTGTATCAAGTTACAGAATTACAATATTGTGTAATACATCTCCACATACCTTTTTAGATTGTGAAATTTGAAAGACTTAGTTGCTAATTAGCTTTTTTACGATTTTTGTTTAATTAAATTGAGTTGAGATATTTTGCTAGTTGTGATTCATAATTAAAATCATAATTCATGTATTTATTTTTCTTTCAATGTATTTCATATAAATATATCAATTGAATATGTTATAAAAATAGTGTAATTTCAAAGTCAGTATTGTGTAAAATGCTATGAAAATGAAGGATTTCTCAGCATTTTTCTACACGATTTTTAAAATTAAATGCTCAATTTTCTGTTCAAGATAGGAATCTAATTTTTGGTATCTGTTCTTATCACATCAAATCCCAACTGTCATCACCAGTGCCATGTTGATTTTCTGAAAAAAGTTGTAAATCGACCTGCCCTACTCTGCACTAATGATTTCCGAAAGGATGAAACACTAGTGTCAGCAGGTATTTAATTATTATAGTAAATAATTATATATATATATATATATATATATATATATATATAAAATGAACTCTCCCGTATGAGGTCCACACAACAACTAATTATCCGAAATCTACATATCGTGGTGAAGACTTTGTGTAGAAACATCCACACAACTGCTAATCTCAATCTTTGTAATTGATTGCCATTGACAAGTTTTACATCGGAGTTTTCCTAGATGCGTTTCTTAACGAAGACATCTCTCCCAGTGTTTTTTCACGCGCCTCAGATACTAACCAGGAAATTTCCACACCCAGTGCGACACATACAGCGCCTAATATTTCTAAATGGTCGCCCATCTGGTACAAGCCAGGCTCATTGTTGTTCAACTTCCATGATCGACAAGAACCGGTGTGTCAACGTGATTATGCCGAATGTCTCACCGAATGGTGTCTCATCAAGCTCGCGAATCTGTTACGTGGTGTAATGGATAAATTGTGAGCTTGAAATTTCAGTTCCAACTGATATACTTCTAGAGGTTGTACGTTCAATCCTCGGTGATGACGATATTAAGAATACAATTACGAATTGCTTGACACTTCTACTGTTCCATAGTGTATATAAACAAGGTCTATTTAACGGTTGTCTCTTAAACTGTACATATATGTGTTTTAACATTTTGTGATACTCTAGTTTTTGAATGTGCGTCTTGATCGTCTTTAGTGCTCATGTGTGTAGATATTTTTATAACACTGTGTATAGCAATGACAGCTTATGCAGAGAGTTATTACGAAAGCGACGGATAATATTGTCGGTGTGGACACCAACAAAAGACACATATCTTTTCAAAGTTATTTTTGTGATTCCTGCAGCTAAAGATACCTTTCTTTCGAAAAGGGAAACGCCAAGAGATGAATTGTATTTGGATATAATCATTTATTTCCATGTTGGGTCCCTCCATCGGAGTTAAGGACACCTCGGATAAGTCTACATTTTGCTATTATTCGCCCGTTTGTATTCAACGTGTGTCAAGTCCAAATCATGGAACACAAGACCCCTGTCTGGTTACTAATGCGTTGAATACCAAACTAAACTCTACGTGTGGCCTATTTACTTGCCTCCTCAAGGGGGCAGAGTTAGACACAAGGTCGGTTTTTAATGTGGGGAAAATCCAGCTCTCCCAAAATGAGCATTCTGGATAGGAACAAGAATAAAAATTGCCTCATTCAGAAAGATTTCTTCTCCATTGACCGAGAACAGAAAAGGTGAAGTGTAGTATCAGAACAGATACTACGCTTGACTCCTTGTGTCTTTATACTATCTTTTCTTCTCTCTGACCACGTGACCAATAATCAATGTACGTCATAGAAAGAACAATCAACCTTGTTTTTCTTTTTTTTTTTTTACATTTTCACCCCAAACAAGGCACATTGCCACTTTGGTGTAGGGGGCTACTATCAGGTGCAGCAACTACTGGGGCACTATGTTGGGATTTGGGCAGCAAGATGTCGTTCACGTTACACTTGAACTTCTGCATGTCAGTACAGTTAGGGAAGCAGGGACCTGGAATGGAATTCCAGAGTCTAGCGGTTCTGGGGAAGAAACTACTGGAGTAGAAAGATCTTTTACATCTAATGACCTCTACTGTGTGGGGGTGGGATTTAGCTGCCTGTCGGGTTTGCCATACCCTTTAAAAAGTCTTAGATATATCTAGAGCTACCGCTCTGCCCTCCCCCGCTTTGTCCAGTGAATGGTATATACGTTCAGAGATTCCAGTGAGGATGTCTGCTGTGGAACGGGCTTGTCTAAATCCATATTGTTGGTCAGTCAGAAGTTTAACATCTGTAAGGTGCCGGACTAGAGCATGGTTAATTATGGTCTCAAATATTTTGGCGAAAAGTGGAAGGAGGCTAATGGGGCGATAATTTGATGGGTCAGTTCTTTCGCCAGAATTCTTGAATACTGGTAACACAGAAGCAGTTTTCCAACAGCCCGGAAAGCATGATTCATTAAGGCATTTGTTGTAGAGTTTGGAGAGAACTGGAGCTACTTCGGCTGAGTGCTTTTTTAATAGCACAGCTGGGATGAGATCAGGTCCACATGCTTTTGAAATGTCAAGGTTTTTTTGCTTTTATCACGTAATTTTTCTTTATGTTAGTTAATAACACCAACATTTCTTGTCATCAAGTTAACATTCCTGGTACATATTTTAACATATTTTATCTTTAAATAACTAATCTGCTTCGATAACATTCTTTCTGTTATTCAAACATTCCTTTTTGTTATCGAAATATTTCTACAAACCAAACACCGACAATCGCTCACGATCGCTTCCCGGCATTTTCCGGAACCAAGAACACAACACTACCCGGATATGGCTGACGGAACGGGTGCATACTGCCCTCATGGATTAAATAAAGGGTTATGTTCGAAATTCTATTCAGATTCCCGAGTTCGACCGAAAGATTTTCGAGTGCGACACGATACGTATGAAAAAGATCGGAGTTTACATCGGCTGAAAAGTTGTGGAAATAACACTCAAGATGAGAACGGTAGTCTGAGTAATACAAAGGCTCAATCCTTATCTCAAATGTTCAGAAACATTAAAACTAAACTATTGCTATATTTTGGGGAGATTATGTAATACAAGTATTTTATGAAACGAATAGAATATTACGCATTATCGTAATATAAATTAATACTGCAGATTAGTTCCGGCTTAATGGTTTTATGTCAAACAGAACGTATACATATTTCTGTGTGTGTGTGTGTGTGTGTGTGTGTGTGTGTGTGTGTGTGTGTGTGTGTGTGTGTGTGTGTGTGTGTATATATATATATATAACAAGCATTTCATCTTGCGAGTGTACGTATATTTAACAAGCACTCCCCCGTGGCATAAAAGAAAGAGCCGCCTGTCTAAACGTTCTTTAAATGGTGTTATAATTGCCTAAGCGCGCTCATTCCACCTTCTTTTTCTGGAAAATGTCAGGGCAACCTGACTTTGTTCCCAGTTTTTTTTTTTTTTTTTTGTCTTGTTTTTTACTCCATGCACGTGATCGACGTTATTTTTTTTTCTATTTTCTTTCTTTTTCACACTTTTTTTTTTAATGCCGTCTTTCTTCCTTTTTATGGTTTGCTTGGCGTAGCTAATAGTCTGCATGGAAGCACAAAGCGTCTGCTTGAATTTTACTCTTCAAATATAGATTTCAGTCTGCTAACCTACTGAGCTCATTTTGTGTTCTCTCTCCCTCTTCCCCGTCCCTCCCTCCGTGTCTTTCATGCACACACACACACAATTTTATCTCTCTCTCTTCCGCCTTGAACATTATCTGTTATATTACTTTACTACAAGTCTCTCTCTCTCTCTCCCTCAGTCTCTCCCCTCCGTCTCTCTCATACTGTCTCTCTGTCTCTCTTTCTGTCTCTCTCATTCTCTCTCTCTGTCTGTCTGTCTGTCTGTCTGTCTGTCTCTCTCTCTCTCTCTCTCTCTCTCTCTCTCTCTCTCTCTCTCTCTCTCTCTCTGTATATTTCCGATTTTTTTTTCTTTTCTCGCAGATATAAACAGAAGCGGATGAGAGCCTAAAAATAGTCGATTAACTATAGACCTTTTTGTTTGTATTCAAAACCGACGGTACCGATGTTGCTGTGATCTTCTTTAACACATGAATACCTTTTAGATTTTTCTTTAAATTTAGTCGGAGAAACCCCCAGCTGAGTATTCAATTATTAAGAAAAAATCCAAAAATAAATGCATAATATCTCTATGGCTTCTTATATATAAAAGGCACTTCGTGTGTGTGTCTGTGTGTGTTCATTCCTTATGGACTCAGAAACGGCTGGGCAGATTTTTTTTTTTTTAACTTCACATAAATGTATTTTACGTATCTGGGGTGTTTTTAAATAGGTTTTGTGTCGGAATGTTTCCAATAGGTATCGAAAATCGATAATTGAAAAAGTTCGATTAAAGAAGGACGAGTTCGATTTTAACCAAAGTTAACACCCTTATACAGACTAACATCACTAGTTCATTTGAGAAGTTGTATCACTACACATACAATAGTAGTTTTTTGGCAAGTCAGGGACACGTTCGAAATGAATGTTTCTGTTTAGAGTACATTTTTTTTACTCGCGTTCATGCCTAACAAGGCATATCGCAACTTCGATGTAAGCGGCCATGCCTAGGAAAGATTAAGATGTTGATTTACATTACATTTAAATTCCTGCATATCAGTGTAGTGAGGGAATCAGGTAGCAGGAAGGGAATTCCAAAGTTTAGCTGGCCGAGGGAAGAAACTATTAGAGTAGAAAGCTTAGGGACCTCAACAGTGAAGGGGTGAGATTTTATTGCTAAGCAGATTTGTCGGAAATATGTACGTCGAGGAGACACAAGTGCAACGAGTTCATCATTAAAATATTTTTAAAACGGACAGAGAGATGTAACATTGCGGCGATGGGACAGGAGTTGGAGCTTAGTTGAATAAGTGGAACCTATTAGATTAAAAACTCTTTTCTGGGTCCTCTCCAAGAGGGATAGGCTAGTGGTAGACGCAACAGCCCAGATGTGGCAACAATACTCCATGTATAGGGAAAATGATGGCCTTGTTGAGATACAGGATACTTTCAAGTGTAAGTAGTTTTTTATCTCGATACAGGGAACCCACTTTCTTTGCGGCAGCCTTCACAATGTCCTAACTTGAACCTGGATACTTGACTTTTGCGTTTTGAACTTTAATTAAAGCCATTAAATAAAAATGAATTTATAAAAGCAACTGTAGATTATCTACAGTGCCATGTAGACTACAATGTATTGTGGATTAACACTCTGAGGGAAGTCATGTGAAACTTCCTCCTAGTGTACCGCGATGGGTCTCCAACTAGAACAGGCAATAAATTGATTTGATTTAAAAATGGACGATTTCATCGATTTCGTCGACAATAAAAGTACTGGAAGTCTGGAACAACATTCATTGATCCTCATCCAATTCTGGGCAACATCGGGCTTCCTTTCTAGTTTATATATGTGTTACAGATGATGCCAAAATATCGGTTTCATCAGTTTCAAATGGAAACAAAGAGGAACTATAGTTTGTAGTTCATGTTGGACTTTCTTCAGCCTTTGTTTATATAATAAGCGATTAACTATATGTGTCTTTTGTTTGGATTTGAAACCGATAGTACTGATATTGCTATGATATTCTTAACACAGACACACACGCGCGAGCGAACACACACACACACACACACACAAACACACACACACACACACACACACACATATATATATATATATATATATATATATATATATAGGTATGTTGGACAATGTCAAAACATTGTTAATTCACTGTCCGCATAGCAGCAGTCGTATAGCGCAACGGTTAGAAGCTCCAGCTGTCGTTTGGGCGATCGTGTTTCGATCCCGTCTTGAGGTAGTTGCTTGTCTAGCCGCATTGAGGAGCTGTGAAACAGCGAAACAGTACTGTATGCGAATGACTATATATATAATATATATAATATATATGTGTGTGTGTGTTTGTGTGTGTGCACTTGCTTCCCAATTACACGCTCAACCATATATATATATATATATATATATATATATATATATATATATATATATATATATATATAGTAAGTTATAAAATATATATGGCAATTAAGCTAGACAGAATATTCCGCCTGGCGTGAAGCAAGGTTAATGCTCTTAATGTTCATTGCAAAGTATATTTGCTCTCCTCTTAAAATTAAAAATGGTCTTGTACCTTTTTAATTTTTTAATTTTCTTGCCTGATGAGATTTATTATCGAAACGGTCTGAACATTGTAGCAAGATATATATATATATATATATATATATATATATATATATATATATATATATATATATATATATATATATAATATATATATATATATATATATATATATTCATATATATTCTTCGTTATTCATCTATAAACAAACTTGTGTTGTCCTTTATAAACTCATCTCTAGAGATGCAAACAACTGACTTATCCTACTGACTATTCCGCTGGAGTACTGACTTTTTCTTTCTTCTACCTTCCGACCTTATGCCATACAATTTTTTGTCGGAAATATATAAATACTAGCGCTACTTCTCCTTTTTCAATACTCAATTTTATACGAGTAATCAGTGCGTTGGGCAACGATGCGCCTGTTCGGTACTAAAATGGCTGACCAGTTGGGAATTCCAGGTGTGCTCTTCACTTACTTCAGCATTTTTTCAAGTCGTACTGGACTTCTTCTTGCCCATGAACTCAAGTAGTGCCAATTTAGATGTACGATTGAGATTGTGCAACACTTGCTTCCCAATTACACGCTCAATCACTGTTTACAACGGGTATCCATTGTTTTTCGAGATTAAAAGGAGGCGTTGATTTTTTTAAAAAAATATATATATGGCAACTAGCAGGAAACCTTGTCGCTGCTCGGGATTGAACCAGGATCACTACTATGTACATTTTTCATAATGCTCATAACACGATATTACTTTATTGGTTTTTATTGTTCCTTTCTCCGTTTAGCTCCACCCCCTTATGTAGTCGGAAGAAGATGAAATTGGAAAATGCTCTGAATTAGTGTCTTGTGCGTACGATTTAAATTTCATTAAAATCGGATATAGTAATTTAAAGTTTTAAGAGAGTTTTGTCCACGTGGGTTACTTAGAGATGGAGAATAGATATTTAGCACATAGAACATAACACAGGCATTTGGGACCACTTCCATTGTCTTTATTAGTTACTTTGATACATAATATACATCTCATCTGTCTGTTTAAATGTATGTATGTATGTATGTATGTATCTATGTATGTATGTATGTATGTATGCCTAAAACTTGCGACACATGCCACGGATTTTCACGGGATTGGTATCGTTTTGAAGCGTGACCTTTCGGACGACAAATACCAAACAATTGGCTAAAAATATTAATTCCTCAACCCCTCAGCTAGGCACTTTTTTTGCAGGGAAGGGTCGCTTTTTTCGCCAATATTTTCGAAAGTCATCCCTCTTTTCGATTGACTAGCAATCGCCACTTCCGGTTTGGCGATGAACGCAAAAATAAAGACGTCACGTTTTTTTTCACGTTTTTTCTCCTTCGCGGTACAGGTTCGAGCCTACTTGCCTACTACCTTTTTTCTTTTTCCTTTTTTTTTTTTTTTTTTTTTTGCTCAACATACACCTCCAAACATCCGGGCAACGCCGGGCATCCAGGCTAGTATGATATAAAGTCCATCAAAATAGAATATACTATTCTCTCTCTCTCTCTCTCTCTCTCTCTCTCTCTCTCTCTCTCTCTATACTGGGTTCAAAAACAGTCTACAGAAAATGGACTGTGATTGATGAAAGTATGATAGGTTATGAGGGGGTTGTAAAGAGATAGGTTTTGATACTCAAAGATTTTACCTTAAGCAAAATATGATGAAAGTAAAGATAATTTTCGCAAAAATATATTTTTATATCAACTTTGTTTCCATTCGTAGCCAAGAGTGACCAACAAAATGATGTTTCCTTACAGAGAGAAAATGTTATATATATAATAATATAAATATACAAGAAATAAATGTTACCATAGTCAATAAAAGTAACTTTTATGGCAGAAAAGTTCATTGGTTTGTATTTTTAAGTAGTTTGTAAAAAAAAGTTTTTTTTTAATTCACGAACCGGTTTTTAAAAAAATCCAAATGGCAGCGACTTTGAAATAGAGAGCCTCGTTTTCAATTTGAAGGAGAGCCACCTGAGCATCCTGTGTTAACAATTTAAGAAAGTTCCGTCAACGTAAGGAATATTTATAAACATATTTTAATGTTTTCCGTTATTTTGTGATTGAGGAATATTCGATTATGGCATGTGTAGTTTATATAAAAATTCATTTAAGTAGTTATCGCCTCAAATTTCGTTTTAATTTCGGTTCGCTGATATTATTTCAAGTAAAGAGCATTAAAAAAACTATTTCAAAACAAAAAAAAACATGAACTGAACTTTTATTGACTATGGTAACATTTATTTCTTGTATATTTATTTTTTCGGGTAGTCGTTTGCTGGCTTTTCTGCTAAACATTCTTACTAAATAATATCGACGAAATATCGAAAAGCAAAGAAACAAAAACAGTTTTGAAAAATAATGAAGCTTTACTTACTTTAGTAAAATAATCCGAAACAGCAAAATGGGATATTAAAAAAGTAAACACGTAATTACTTTGGTTTTTTAAAACAAAGAATCGATATAAATATGAATAAGAAGAAAATGGCACCCTTTTCAAGCAGAACAGCTTCGTTTCAGTTTTATAGTATTGAACGGTGTAGTATTGCGCCGTCGGATTCAGGGTTGTACTATTGTAATGTAAAGAACACGCAGAAAGGGTTGTAATCAACTGAATTCCTTCTAGTACACTGACAAAAAAAGCTTAAACAGATATATAAATAAAAATAAAAAGGTCATGTAAATGTTTTTAAAAGGACACGTAATCACGTGAGCAGGATTTTTTCCTTCTTTTGACACGATAACAAATAACGTTCTTATTTTTTATTATTTATCTATTTTCGAGTGCCACGTGCAAGAGGAGAAGGAAAAAAGCAGAGTTATGCAAAATTTGTGTCGAGAATTGTCTAAAGTTACGATTTTTTTTTTTTTGCTTTCACGTTAATAAGAACGTGAATTTATGAGGCGAATTTATTCGACACAATATGATTCAACTCAAAATAATAAATAAAAGCTAACGTGAATTAAGACTGAAGTTAACGTGTTATTGTGGACCTTCACCCCTTTTAAAAAAACTTTGTTAAACTTTGTGACATATTTCCATTCTATGGAGGTCAGGCGCGAACGAACACCCAATAATTTTATTATACCATATTTCTTCAAACTGAAATATAATTATCAAAGTATACTTACGCAAATAGATATGAAAAGTCTTTGTTAAAGTTTGTGCCATATTTCCATGGAGTACAGGCGCGAACGCAGACCCCACAATTTTATTATACCATCCCTATTTAAGTTGAAACATACTTATCAAAGTATTCTTATGTATATCTATATCAAAAACCCTTGTAAACGGTTTTTTTTTTTCATTTTTTATTTCCATACTTTGGGGGCCAGGCGCGAAAGCAGACCCCACAATTTTAATGAACCACCGTTCTGCCAGATCAAACATACCCATTTCTGATCCTCGATACATCTTCTATCATTATATGTAATGAGTTTTTTTTTTAAATAGTCAACCATATAGGAGCCTATTCGTGACCAGACACACACACACACACACACACACACACGTTCAGCTAACATTATCTTCTCTTCTCTTCTTCTCTTCTTCTTCTTCTATCTATCTTCTCTTCTATCTATTCTTCTTCTATCTATCTATTCTTCTTCTATCTATATAAATAAAATGAACTCATTTTTCCCGTCTGATTTTGACATTAATAGGATTAAAAATCAAGATATTTCGTGCAAATATAATATGCACAAACGGCATAACAATATCTGAGGTGTGTTATAGGCTTATTATTTCTCAAATTCCTCGATAATATTAGATTTCTATACTTTTTCTGCTGAGAAGTCACGGCCAAAATCGGTTAGGATCAATGGAAGTGGTAAAATATTTTCTCTCTAATAAATTCCTCCTCCCCCTGCCACCACTTAACACCGTTTGGGGATCGTTCACAAGGAACAGTTGAGAAGAGAACACCGGTTTGGCTTCGTAGTTCTTTCATGTGAAGTTATTTAAAATCACTAAACTAAGCTGCAGTGCTCTGTGGCGTAGTGGTTAGCGTGCTGGACAATTCACATTATATTTTAACGTTCGCGCCGACCTACCGTAGTCGTTTTTTTTGTTTTGTTTTTTTCCTTAACAACTGGAATGGACTTTTCTTGGTGGCCGAACTGTTAACGTTGCAGATGTTTTTTTTTGTTTTTTTGTTTTTTTTCACACTTTATTTTCCTAGTTTTACTCATGACTCCGAGTTTGATCCTTCCTACTTACCTACCATAACATTTTTAAACCCCCCCACCCGTCCCGGAAACAAACACTCGGGCAACGCCGGGTACCCCCGCTAGTAGATATATATATCGTACCTTAACTACTATTTAAATAAATCTTCCCATAATTCTTTACCGAGACTAACAAAGACGATTGAAAAAAAGTTAAAACCCGCGGACACTTCGAGAAGAAAAATGCTTGAACCATGCATCCATGTGTTCAATGTATACACAAAAATGATAATACGAAAAATTAAAATAAAAAAAATAGGTATTACTAAAGAGAAGCTTTCTATTATTTTTAACAATGTCTGCCTGAATTAAAAATGATACCTAAATACACGCAATTCAATATATATATATATATATATATATATATATAAAGAGAGAGATAGAGAGACAGAGAGACAGACAGACAGACTGACAGACAGAGAGAGGGGGAGAGAGATAATAACTGTGGACCGGTAAAATTGTTTCATGGTTATACCAAAAATTGGGAGAGAAGTTGCAAAATATAACGTAATAAAAAATCAACGGTAATTCCAATTTTTCTCCCAATTTTCGAATTTTGCAATCATGTCCATACGCATTTTTTTTTTTTTTAATGAATCGATAAGTGCTTTTTCTCCTGAATATATTCATTGATTGATATGATAATTAAATTAATGATTTTGCGCTACGAAACGGGTGATGTAATAAATTGTAAGATGGACAACATCTTGAAATTTAGAATATAGGTTTTTGTCATTTATTTCTTATGTTTCCTGTAATTACATCAAGCTTCATAAATTAAAGGTTGCTTGGTTATTTTTGTTTTACGGCATATCAATTCTTTTCAGGTTATTTAACGCCCAATCCAGTGATTTTGAAGAAAAAAATTTTAGTAGAATATATTTTTTTCAGGTCGGTTTCTATTTAACCCATAGTGTGGACCCTAACAGGTACTACCACTCCAGGTCAGAGTGGACCTGGGAGCAATGGCAATTAAAGAGTGGATCAATACTCTCCAAAGCCTGCAAGCTGGGTCCTCACCATCGAATATAGTTTAAGGTCATATCCAGGACCCGTAAATTAAAGGATTGATATAAATAAAAGGTGAAATATAATTTAAAAAAAAAAACATATTTCCACATATGTGTGTGCGTGTGTGTGTGTGTGTGTGTGTGTGTGTGTGTGTGTGTGTGTGAGAGAGAGAGAGAGAGAGAGAGAGAGACGTTCCAAAAGTAAAGCCTCCTATTTTTAACTCAAAAACTTAAACGTTGAAGAGCTATGATGACGGGAGTGGTACCATTAAAGCTCATTTGCTCCAGAATTGATTTTTCTACATAATCAACTCAATGCACTTGCGATGAACGATCACACTTGCAAATCAATTTTTTTTTTTTTTTTTGCAACAGCTGTTTTTCACTGACTTCTTCGATTTCAATGGCCATTGGCTTTCTCTGGTAATCAGGGAACTTCTTTGTCTCCTCTCCATTATGTTTGACACAAGGCCAAGTGTGGCTTTGATAAAAGTGTTCCTCTGGAATAGACTGGATTCGAACTACGCACACTCATATTTTCAGTCTGTGTCGTTAACCATTTAGCCACCGTCACCCTCATGAATCCCACAGGATTCCAGTACCCTCCAGTTCGTATTATGCTGCTTTTGGTTTTCCTCCACCCTTCCACCCTATCGGTCCACAAACGGATATTTTCTCGGGTAGCACCTAAATTTCAATAGAAGGTCAAAGGTTGAAAACCATTTTAAATATCTATATCGGGATCTCGCCTTTCCACTCAAAGAGGAAACAGCACAAAAGTTCAGGAACTCAATTATCAACTGATACGGGTGCATGTGATCTTGCTGAGAATTGTGAGATAAATCTTGGTCATAAAGGAATTAATATCGAGAGTGATGGATGATATGAAGAAGTCTATAAGCCTCTATGCTGCTGATAGTACTACTACTACTACTACTACTACTATTATTATTACTACTACTAAGCTGTTTGCTATTCATTTCTTGTTGGTAGCAAGCATTGGTCTTCACTGGTATTTGCCACCTAAATCCCAGTGAAGACCAATGGTAGACGGCTATTGCGATAATGCTAACTAATTTGCACATGTTAATTGAAAGAGGTGGCGAGTACTGCAAATCTGGGGAACACTATTGTTTGTTTTCAAAGAGAATTATTTGATGATGACTTGTGTGATAGCTCCTAGTGAATAATAATAATAATAATAAGAAGAAGAAGAAGAAGAAGAAGAAGAAGAAGAAGAAGAATCTTCAGAAACAGGGGCGACTTGTCACTCAAACTTCTAGGAACATCAACGGTTATTATCAGATGGTAACCTCCAATAATAGCTGTGTGAAAACTTCTAGTAAGTACAAATAAAAAAATAATAATGAACCAGACTCCACTGAAAGAGAGCAAAGAATACTGAGACTTTTAAAAAGCATTTTGTTACTCGAATCCCAGAGAAGACCAATGATGATGACCTCTTAATCAATAATAATACTGATAAAAATACACATGAATTAGCCCTTACCCGCTAAACCTGTGTACTAAACGAAGCTTTTATAGACAAAGTTTATTCCCAATGATCTCCCATCTTTGGTATACAATGCCACGGTGTTATTTTCCAGCTGACTACAACGTAGTCGTTTTCAATTTTTTGTACAGTCGTCCATTAAATAATCATTTTCAATCCTCTAAAGGGTTTGTTAATCAACTACTAATAACCTCATCAAACCCTTACCCTCGAGTAATCTTTGGACCTTGATAACTGATGAAATTCTAATAGAAAAAAAACATACTAAGCAAACTACTACAGATTGACAACCATAATTAGCAAATATTAACAAATATCTGCAACTTCGGGCCACATATTTTTGCTATCATGACGAAGAAACATATACTACCATGCCCTTTCCAAAGAGGATATAATACCTGGGAGGATAATATCATGACAAATGAACAGATAATACACTATTCTCAAAAAGAGATGGTAATATCTGGGATAATCAAGTCATGACTACTATCAGCCCCCCAAAAAGAAGGGAAAATGTGCAATGATCAAAGAACATATACTGCCCCACCCCCATCCACCCACCCCCAAAAATAAGAAAAGAGGAGTAATGCCTGAGAGGATGGGCGATGACACGATAGATACTATAATACCCTATCCTTCCCAGAAACGGAGATAGTAATGCTTGGGGAGATAGTATCATGATATAAAAAAAAAACAGATTCTACACTAATCTCCACTCCTTGAATTGAACATTAAACGATAGTACATAAGTCTGGTCATCTCGATATTTCTGTCTATGTGTGCATCGTTGACCTTTATTGTGGACATGGAGAGAAAGATAAGATGCTTTCAGACGATCCGCAAAAAATTTCATACAGGAAAACACATTGCACACGAAGAAGTGAAGAACAGACCCAGACAGGCAGTCGGGCCATATGAAGGACTATTGACCACTTGTGAGGAAGAGGAAAATTAAACGATACGATCCGGTCATGTGAGACGATCACCAGATCTCTCAAAAACAAATGTCCTTTTCTCTTCCCTACCACCTCTTTCTCACAGAAGAGATGTTACGAGTTTGTCTCTGCTTTATCGTTATTTTCACGGCAAGTGCTCGACTGAGCTCCAATTTATGGTCCAAACATTCACGAGAAATACTCGTCTGGCTGAAAACACTATCAACAATTTCCCCCACTCTTTATCCGTGCCTAAACCTAACCGTAAATTCCATTAACAAAGCTTCTTTCTTAGACGTGCACGCCTATGGAGTTGTCTTCCGTTTTCTTGCTTTCCAGCTGACTACAATATGGTTGTTTTCAAGTCTAATTTAAACAAGTTTTTGATAAGCCGTTCCATATAAGTTAACAAATTTACCGAATTTTCATTACTAACGGTTACTTTATTGTCCAATCGTCTACTGTACACTCTTTAACCCTTATCTTCGAGTGGCCTCTTGGCTTTGATAAGTGGTGATGTCTATGTAATAAAAAAAACTGCAGAGAACTGTACAGGAGAGAGAAGGAGAGACAGACAAAGAAAGACGTTAGAAAACAAGATCCGAGAGTAGAGAACTGCAGAAAACCACGAAGGCTTTAAAAAACGCTTTGTCAGGTCATCTTTGGCACCTCAACAATCATCCAGACCACAGGTGGTGATGATCATGATGAAAATGATTATCATGATCACGATAATGATGATATTAGTCTTAAATACAATAATAAACTAAATAGAGCACTTAAAATAGTATAACAGTACGTTAATAGAAGTAATAGTTTCGGCTTCAAACAGACAAATACCATATCTCCACCAATAAATGTTTCATTCACTTTAATGGTGTTCTAGGCGAAGATAACAAGACGAAACAGACAATCAATCGACTAGATAGATAAGTATTCATGCTGTCAACTTACTGGTTCGCTGGAAAGTCTTTATTGGTGGTGGTTGCAATATTAGCCACATTATCCCGCAGTTGCTGGACGCAGCGATTGATGAGAACAGAATTCTGGAAAAACCAAAACAACAACAGCAATAATAATAATAATAATAATAATAATGATAATAATAACAACAACATCAACTAGAATAAAAAATTCCAGTCTCCTCTCATTCCTTAGAAGTATATTTTCTACGTTTATACCTTAACTCAATGTAATTTTAATATTGTGAAATATTCATTTGTTTTAATTTTAGCAGCATATCCACACACACACACACACACACACACACACACACACACACACATATATATATATATATATATATATATATATATATATATATATATATGTATATATGTATTTACGCAGGTATATATATATATATATATATATATATATATATATATATATATGTATATATATATATATATTATTATTATTATTATTATTATTATATTATTATTATTATTACTTCTACTACTATAATAATTCTTTTACTTACAGACACTAGTATTACTCCTTTCGGGATACATCAGTGCATGAATTCACGATTACAGCCGGTTGGGAGATTCGAACCCAGCTACGAAGCCATCTCTAACTACATTAGCAAGGAACAAACCTCACGGACATATAACTTATAAACTTTCAGTGACAAGTGATTATTCTTTTCAAACGTGACTTGGGAACTGACAAAATGGTTTTCTTGGGGGTTTTTTTGTTTGTTTGTTTTTTTTGTTTTTTTACAAGAGAATCACCACTTATCAAGGCCCAGAGGCCACTCGAGGATCAGGGTTAAAGTATGTACAGTGGTCAAAAGGACAATATAGTAATCGGTAGAAGTGTAAATTTGGTAAATTGGATTACTGAAGGGGAACGGCTCATCAAGAACGTGTTTACGTTGGACTTGAAGACGGCCATATAGTTGTCAGCTGAAAAGCAGGTAAACGGAAAAGATTCCATGGGTGCGCTGTTCTAGGAAAAGAAGCTTTGTTCATGGAATCTACAT
The DNA here is from genome assembly GCF_053919585.1 of Euprymna scolopes. NCBI lineage: Eukaryota > Metazoa > Mollusca > Cephalopoda > Sepiida > Sepiolidae > Euprymna > Euprymna scolopes. Next base: position 149,501,274 of record NC_136483.1, read on the forward strand.
TTAGATTTAGGCACAGATAAAGAGTGGGGGAAATTATTGATAGTGTTTTCAGCAAGACGAGTGTTTCTCGTGAATATTTGACGAGGGGGGGGGGCATAAATTGGAGCTTAGACGAGTACTTGCCATTACTGTGTTACCGATTTTTACGTGCTTTTTTCCCCCTTTTTCAATGATTACAAAACATCAGTTTGAAAATGTGTTTGCAATATTGAAACGAGAAGATCTTGAAGCAATTGTTATTAAGATTAGCTTTTGTAGGAGCATCATTTTATCGTATGAATCTGGTTTCATTCAAACACTACTGTGTTTGAATATATGGTTAAGTGGCAGTTTTAGTCATTTAGAACTGCTTTAAAGCTTCACCGCTCACTCATTTTTCGACCAAATTTCAAACAATTATTACAGTGTATATATATATATATATATATATATATATATATATGTGTGTGTGTGTGTGTGTGTGTGTGTGTGTGTGTGTGTACACATATATATATATATATATATATATATTTCTTCACTTATTTTTTCTCTTCTTCTTCACTGACTTTTCTTAATTACTTTTTTGTCTCGGCAGCCGTGTCAAACGCATATCTTATTTTTCTTTTATTAATATTATTGGAATGTTTTCTCCTTTTTCTTGTACATATTTGTGAATTATTCCATGGATTTCGGCCTTTTGGATTATTTTTGACCATCTTCCAACTACGTGATTTCCTTGGTTTTTACTTGTGTGAATGGAAATTTATTTAACTTTCTTGGAGTTAGAATTTTGGATTTTACCGTCATTGGATAATTTACCTTTCACCAGACTATCAATTCATGTGAAATCACCTTTTTCTTCCCCATATTCCCTTTGCTTCACTTTTTGTTATCAAGTAAGATCTTTGACTTACTTGCAGTTTCATCAAATACTTTTGTATGCAAAATCCGATCCTGCATTTTGCTAAATCCTACCCTCTGATGAGAAGGAAAGTATTTCTTCGAAACTCCGCGGATTAAGGACTATCCACTTATTAAATGTTTCCTTTTCAGATTAAATATGTTTTTAACTCTTTTTTCAAAGTGTTTTTAACATGTTTTATTAACTATTTGCTCGTATTATAAGCTCTATCTCCTATTTGGTTTTATCGAGCTTTTACATCGGGGGGGGGAATACTTTATAAATATTAATTCTTTAATATTTATAATATACTTTAGTTTTACCATCTCGGATCAAATTTGGTAAATTTAATTGTAATTTTTATTTTTATTTTATATATATATATATATATATATATATATATATATATATATATATATATATATATACAGAGAGAGAGAGAGAGAGAGAGATGTAGGTATCAACTTTATGATTATTTACAGTTCCCATTAAATCTCAATTTTAACTGAATACCATATTTTCTCATTATTTCATTATCTATAATGCAAAATATTTATACTTTCAAACAATTTTAAATTAGACTTAATCAATTACTATATTAATACCTTTATTTTACTCCTTACTTATTATATACATTTAAATTTCTCCAATTTTAAATTTTAAGTGACTTTTTTTATTTAATTTTTACTAGCGGGACCTGTGGAAATTCCACGACGGACTCCTTCATATGTAATATATTGGTGTTGACATTCTGTGAATCTTCAGCATAAATGGAGACGTCCTGATATTATTGTAGCTCTTTCGTTAAAACTGCAAAAAGTATTTATCTAAGCAAGCAGGGACACCTGGCGTAAAAATACGCTTAAATATGATATTTTAATTCATGCAGAGTTCGTATATATTATTATAGTATCAATTTTCTATAGATTCTTATATATTATAAAGTTGTGATTTCAAGAATAAATAAATATATACATATGACTTGGGTGCATCAGCTTGAATCAAAACCGAAACTAAAACTTATGAAGAATATATATATATATATATATATATATATATATATATATATATATATATATATATATATATATACACACTTTTAGTTACTTCAGCTCCAATTCAAACCGAAACCAAAACTTATGAAGAATTCTTGGTAAATATTTTTTATAAAAAAATAGATGACTTGAATGCTATCAGCTACAATTCAAACCGAAACCAAAACTTATGAAGAATTCTTGGTAAATATTTTTTATAAAAAAATAGATGACTTGAATGCTATCAGCTACAATTTAAACCGAAACCAAAACTTATGAAGAATTCTTGGCAAATATTTTTTATAAAAAAACAGATGACTTGAATGCTATCAGCTACAATTTAAACCGAAACCAAAACTTATGAAGAATTCTTGGCAAATATTTTTTATAAAAAATAGATGACTTGAATGCTATCAGCTACAATTTAAACCGAAACCAAAACTTATGAAGAATTCTTGGTGAAAGTATTTATTACAAGAAACGAAAGGTCATAACAATTAAACGACAATAATTCGGAAGCAAAAATATGTAAGCGTGACATACACAAAAACACACGCTATCGTATTAATTAATATACAGATAAGGTAACTTGTAAAAAAAATCATGGATATTACATCTTATCTTGAATTATATGCAATAAAATCTGGTTTTTAACACTGAGAAAGCCAGACGATTATTAACTAATCCTTATCACGTCACAAAACGACCCCTCTTTCTCAATGCAGATTATCTGCCGCGTGCATGTCCTTAATTCAGCGATGTTCTGTTAACCAAATTTTCCCCGGACGGGCATTAAGATTGTCTGGTTGACTTTCTGCGAGGTTGCGTATGTAGTTCTTATTACTCTTTCATTTTCCTTCTCTCTCACCTTCTCCCTTACTCTCTCTCTCTCTCTCTCTCTCTCTCTCTCTCTCTTCATTTCTGCTTTTCCTCCCGTTCATGTTCCCCTTTTATTCCTCTTCGTTTTTTGTTTCTACGATTTATAAACACGTGACACTTATTTTTAATTGCAATATTTATGTAATTTGGTTATTCTATGGTAAAATCTTTCAGAGGAATGAACTTGAGTCACTTGATGACGTCATTCATTTCGGTTATTCTCCACTCAATGACCGAAACATTGTCATGTCTGTGTAATGAGCAGGTAAATGTTTATCTGAATATAAATAAAAGTATATATATATATATATATATATATATATATATATATATATATATATATATATATATATATATATATTAGAAGAGATTATTCCAAGGGTTTAATATATTTAAACTCAATTAACCAATGGTAAAAAAATAAGAATTTAAGCCATGTTAATTGACTCAAATATTAAGCAACATGATTAACATTTCGGTAATCGAACGTATATATATATATATATATATACTGGCACATATAGGTGCCATAGGGTTTATGAAGAAGAACCTGAAGTCCTACCTAACTAATACTCCTGGTGAACCAAGTGCAAAAGAGATCCAGAGAATTGCACTTATTGGAACAGCGAGGATACTAAAAAGAGCTCTCGGTTGGTTTCAATAAAAAGCAGGGCAATGTTGGCAGCTGGTTTGGCTGCCCCATACCCAGCATTACAATCTTCAAAGGAAGAAAATAAAAAAAATAAAAAAACAAAAACCAAAAACAAGAAAGAATAACTTCATATTTGTATTTATATGAAGTTATTGTATTTATATGAAGTTATTGTATTTATATGAAGTTATATATATATATATATATATATAGATAGATAGATAGTGTGTGTGTGTGTGTGTGTGTGTGTGTGTGTGTGTGTAATTAAATAATATTCATTCATTTAAACCTGCAGACAGTAGTGTTTCATGCTTATACAATATTTAGTGGAGGATAACAATTCCTGCCGGTCATGGGATTCGAACTTTTTTGCTCCATTTCCGGGCCACCAAACAATTGCCACGAGGATGAAGGGAATTAAGAACTCTTAAAAACCGAATTCGGGCGAGTACATCAGCCAATCTAGAGTATCCGCACGAGTCGTGAACATTGCATAGACGCTAGTTGTTTACCTTAGTAAAAACTGCACAGACAGTTCCCATCCTTAGGTATTCTTAAAGGGGCTTGATAATTATAATTAAATAATTATTCATTTTTACCTACAGGCAGTAGCGTTTCATGCTTACGCAATCATCAGTGTAGGGTAACAATTCCTACCGGTCATGCGATTCGGACCTAGCCACGAAGACTAGCAATTGTTGATTGGTGTCAAGGTTTGAAGGAAGAAGCAACCGTTGTTCTGCCTACTACTCTTTCCTTCTTTCTTTCTTTCTTTCTTTCTTTCGTTCCTTTCTCCATACTTCCTCTTGTCCATCCCGGAAATCGTGCCGGACACACGTACGTTCGCTTTTATTTCCTACATTATCCAAGAAATGAGTTTCTGATTAAGCTGTGGCCCGATTATAAAGTTAATCATGACAGACCGATAGAAATTGGAATTTCAAACTAAAGCATTTAAGTTTCGGAATTTTTTTTTAGATAAGGATTTGATTATTTGCATTATTTGAATTATTCAGACTACTGTTCTCACCGTGAGTGTTATTTTCACAACGTTTTAACCGCTGTAACCTTCGACCTTCCTCACGTGAATCTTGTGGAACTCGGGAATCTTTCTGTTGAACTCTGGAATCCTGAATTTCAAACGGCAACTTTTATTTAATCCACCGTCGTAGCATGCTCTTGTTCCGTCAGTCATGGTCAGGTAGATATTTTAAGTAATCCGCAATTGGACCTGTGGTGCAATGGATAAAGTATTAAATAAAATTCAGTTCTAATCGAAACTCCTCTGGTTATTCATGGTTCAATCTTTAGTGAGGGCGATGCTAAGAATTTAATTTCGAATTAAAACTGCTATCGGGTCATGGCCTGTGGAACCGTTTGAAATTCCGTACAGATTGCCGAGTTTCATAGAAAGATACTGGAGTTCGACAAGATACATCTGAAGAAGGTCGAAGGTTACTTCGGTTGGAAAGTAGTGGGAATAACATTCAAGATAAGAACAGTGGTCCGAATAATCCGATTAAGACGGACTATACCTTTCATTGAGGTGCTTGGTTGCATTTAAAAACGGGGATAGCCGCAGTTCGGCGACATTTTAACAGAGTTTTAAAAAAATATGGCAACAAAATTAAAAAGTAAGAAAAAAGATTTGTTATACTTACGTCTCTGAGTTTCTTGGTGCTAAATGCCGCCATCATTAACGTTCGTAGGAATTTCCATTTGTCATCTTTGGCGTTCATGAGGAAAAGTTCAGTGAAGTCATCTGTTGGCACAACAAACTGGGGAAAAGATGTATGCATGGTTTAGTCTTCACATTTTTAATAATTCCTAGATCATCCCCCAGGAATTATCTCCGCACATTAAAAAAAGCAAAATATAGTAATTTATATTATTTACTATTGGATTATGTCAATTAAAGTTTGAAGATGATAGAAATATTATTTAAAAATAAATGTTTAAATTTCAACAGTATTTCTCGCGGTTAACGGTGGCCGAATTTAGTTGGTCATTGCTAATGGAGTCAGAAATGGCTTCGTTGCCGGGTTGATCGTGACACCCTGCACTGATAATTCCTGAAAGGATGAAACACTAGTGCCTGTAGGTATTTTATTATTATAGTAATTAATTTATATATGTATATGTATATATATGTATGTGTGTGTGTGTGAGCCCCTTTAAAAATCTCGGTTTCTTACTGTTGAGCACTTTAACGTTGAAATAGAAAATTGGTCGCCTAAGCTCCCAGCGACGATCATGATGTTATAATCATTAAATCACTATGATCGGATGTTACGACATTTAAAAAGTAAATGTGAACATTTCAACGATATTTCTTGCGATTGACATTGGCCTTGAGGTTAGTTCCTTGTTAGTGGAGTCAGAGATAGCTTTGTGGACGGGTTCGAATCGAATCTCCCAACCGCTAATAATCGTTTCAACCTGCACTGATGATTCCCTAAAGGATGAAACACATGTAGGTCTGTAGGTATTAAAATTATTATTGGAAAAATTATATATATATATATATATATATATATATATATATATATATATATATATATATATATATATATATATATAGGAAAATGCCTAATTCGGATCATTACATTGTGATGTGGATTACTCAAAATACAGTTTGGATCATTTTACCACACTGCTTTCAAAGACATTTACTTCGGATTTTACCACGCAATTTGGATGTTAACTTTTATATCCTTTTCTTTACCTTCCCTTACTCTATGACTTTTAATTACTCAATCAATTTTTAATTGTGATTTTTCATGTCTCACTGACTTTAGCAAATAAGGTGTAAACCATTATAAACTATTTGCTAATATTTTCTCCTCTGAAGAGATGATAGACATCGAAATCCTATAGGATAAGGAGTTAAAATATTTCAAATGTATTCTTTGTCTTACATAGAATAATAAAAATCTTTGGATCTGACGCTCAAACATTTCACGTCATAAATTTTAAATTCATTGAATGACTAAAATTTATATATATATATATATATATATATATATATATATATATGCATATATATACACATATATATACACATATATATATACATATATATACATATATATACATATATATATACATACATATATATATATATATATATATATACATATATATATATATATATACAGCATGTGTGTGTTTCGTTGAACAGCAGTGATAATTTCTGTATGTTCTTTTGCGATCCGTCTTTTCCATTTGGCGGGACAATGTTTAAACGTTCTGTTCGAATGTAAACATAAATTAGCCATAGCAGCGAACGTTTTCAACTCCCATATGTCGGCTTCAGGCGTGTGATGAATTTAAAAATTGCGCTTAGTGAATTTATTGAAAAAGTCGATTAAAATCGTTTCTAAGCACTTAATGTACGCTTGATTGGTGATCGGTTACTTTATGCGAATGAATAGGCTTCTATGATGGGGAGGCGCAGGTTATAATGTGAGACGGCTAAACTGGCGGTTGTTTTTTATTAATATATGTCTAATTTCATTTTTGAGAGGTGTCATTCTGCTACTAAATGTTGGTCGATGGAGCAATTAGGGGATGACAGGTAACCGGTGAGAAATACTAGTCTTAGTCATGCCGATATATAGATTGTTTTCTGGATTATTTATATATTTTTTTAGAAGAGGAGAACGACGATTAAATTTTATATGCTTTTTAACAATTAAAAATTTTTTTTAGAAATGTTATCTTCATATCGTGATGTATTGTACGATACGTGATCATGTTTAATCGGTATGTAATACAGTATAACTCCTATAATTTGAACATCCTTTCGTTCAAATTAGAGAATGCTGTTCAAGTTTCGTGACAAAAAAATGTGCTGCAGTTAACTTTAATTTTCTAAGAATTAAGAAATAGTAAATGAAATTCATTGCTATATGATACTTCAAGTATATATTAAGTTGAGTTTACGATATATTGCGAGTAAGAATTGTTAAATATTATTACCAGGAACAAAAACATTGAAAATAAATTAAATCTACTCTTACTTGTTAGGTTAGGTATTTATTACCTAAGTTATCATTTTCAGAAATCATACATTTATGCAATATACAGTTTTTTTAGTTATTCATTTAATGAGTCTCATTACAGTTTCTATTTTCATCGATTGAGCTCTCGGGCGCTGCCATTGTATTCTGTAAGCGATCACGAAAATCTACAATTTCTTGGTTCTGTAGCTTCTTTATGATTATATCTCTTCGGTGTGACATTGCTTGCAAAACATAGTTGTCACTAAAGTAAGGACTTTTTTCTAGAAATTTCATAACCGTCTCCATAGACTTTTCGGCATCATCCCATGATATTGCTTCATCAGAGTGTTCTTGGTTATTTACATTAGGGTCAAGAGAATGGGAACTGTCGCTATTTTCATCACCATTACTGCCTTGAGGATATTGAGCAGTAGTTTCCTCATCTTTTTGCACCCACATTTCAACATCATTTGCATTAGGTGATTTAAGAACAGCGTGGTTGATCAGTGACCGTTTGGTTTCAAGAATTTTTCTAGACCAGATGTATTCTCTGATTCTTTTAGTTCAGAAGCCTTTGACGCTGGGCATAATTTACCCCATGCTTTTGTTAATGTGTTTGCTCCAACTTGATTCCATGCACTTGCGAGAGAAAATATGGCATCTTTGATAGTAAAATGGCGCTGAAAATCGCTTATACTCACGGTACTATTTATCATATTCATCATGAAATCATTTCTGTAGAAACATTTTAAGTTCCAAATAATCCCTTGATCCATAGGTTGGATGAGAGAAGTTACATTAGGTGGTAAGTAGCACACAAAAATATTCCTGCAAGATGACACTAGTTCTGATAGGAGGATGTGTTCTACAATTGTCCAACAGAAGCAAGCATTTGAATCAGGTTTACCTAATTCAAGAAAACGCTTCTGGGCAACTGGCAAAAATTCTTGCAAAAACCATTTTTTAAACAACTGTTGATTCATCCATTTCGTGAAGAATACAGGATACTGGCAAAGGCGAAACTCCTTTCAATGCTCGGGGACACTTTGATTTGCCGATGACAAGAAGCTTAAGTTTATGGGTTCCAGAAGCATTAGCGCATACCATCACTGTTAGTCTTTCTTTATTTAATTTGAATCCTTTTATTTTCTCTTCCTCGGACCCGGCTAATGTTTTTGTAGGTAAGCATTTCCAATTTACGCTACTTTCTTCAGCGTTGTAAACATCCCCTGGTGTTAAACCATAATCGGCAATTATCGTCTTGAATTTGTCACAATAATTTGATGCTGCGTGTGATCCTAAGCCAGCCTTCGCTGAATTTCATATCTTCTGCGATATTCAATTCTTCCTTAAGAGATTCTGCTTTAGCAATTAACATGGGCCCAGATATTGCTAGACCTTCATTCCGTTTTGCTACAAACCACTCATGCAATATTCGATCGAATTCAACTTGCTTTCGTCTGCAAAGAGTCCTTCTCTTGACATGTCTTTTATTTGAAGAGAAAGGAGCAGCCTTCAATATTTCCTCCTTTTTCGTTTTGATGTAAAACAGTGTACTTCTTCCAATCTTATAATCTCTCAATATAACGCTATTTTCAACTCAAGCATCTAATTTTTCTATAATTTGACGTTTTTCGAGTAAAGTCAGTGTCACTTGTTTTCTTTTAGAGTTGCAAGCCATTGTGATGGGTTGCTTTACACTATTTTAAATATAGCAATCTGAAAAAAAAAATTTACAGTTAGTGTAAATTAATTATCAATAACTAATCTACATTAATTACATAGTACTAATATTAACATTGTGATAGGTTAAAGATAAAAGGCAGCTTAAAAGATAAAGGGCCAGTGAAATGGCAGAGTTCCTGTGAGAACGGATCCTCGACTGATATGTCGCGGTCAGACATTTCTAAGCAATTGAAGCTGCAGAGAGATCGCTGATATTTATTTCTTTTCCATCGCAGGAAGATGTGACACAAGGTCTGATTGTCCAGAATAGATTCTAATGGAAAGGAGAAAATAACGAAAAAAAAATCAGGCAGGTTATTTCCGGAAAGCCGGCGGCTATCATTGCGACATCTAACTCTAACGAAATAATATATTGAAATAAAAAAAAGTTTCCTAACACTTAACACATACTCAAACACACAATAACCGTATGCAAGTATGTAGAAAAGTATTTTTCTTGCGTTTTGTAACAGTTACCAATATTTGTTTTTGTTTTGTTTTGTTTTTACACTGTTTTCTTGTAAATTATACTGCACAATCGGCAGTTTGTTTATCAACCAAACTCCAACCCCTGTCCCATCGCCTCGCTTTCTGTGTCTGTTTTATATGTATTTTAATGGACAACTAATTCGACTAACAGCAAAATCTCACCTCTTCACTGTTGCGGTTCCTAGATGCTGGAAAGCCTTATATTCTAATAGTTTTTTCCCCTTTGGGCTACTAGACTTTGGAATTATCTCCCTTTCTCCTGTTTCTCTTACTGTACTTACACGCAGAAATTTAAAGGCAATGTGAACAAACATCTCGCTGCTCAACTCCCAAAATAGTGTTCCTGTAGATATGATCCTAAATAATGGTCCATTATGTCCAAGTCGCAATATACCTTGCTTGGGTTGGTTGTTTTTGTTTTACGGCATATCAACCCTTTTCAGGTTATTTAATGCCGAATCCAGTTATTTTGAAGAAAATCTTTTTAATACAATATTTTTTTTTTCAAATCGGTTTCTATTTAACCCATATTTGGGACCCTAACAGGTATTACCACTCCGGGTTAGAGTGGACCTGGTAGTAATGGCAACTAAAGGGAGGATGCACACTTCCCAATGCCCGCAAGCTGGGGCCTCACCATCGGATATAGTTTAAGGTCATATCCAGGACCAGCCTTGTTTGGGGTGAATAAGATATATACATATACATGCATGCATATATATATATATATATATATATATATATATATATATACGAGGGGCGTGCAATAAATAATGCCCCTGACCAACTTCCCATAGAAGTAGAGCAACGAAACTTGGCACAGTTATTAGTCTTTCTCTACATAAGAACCACACAGAGTTATGCATTTCTCCCATCGTTAGATGCAGCTCTGGAGGCCGTTTTTGTAGAACGCGCCAGGTTGGTTCTCCAACCACGACGTGACTTCAGAAATCAAGGCTGCATCATCTGGGAAACGCTTTCCTTTCAAAAACAACTTCATGGCTGGGAAGAGGTGCAAGGTGCAAGGTCAGGAGAGGAGGGAGGATGGGGGAGGATGGAGTAGGATTCCATAATCACACGCCCATGCTTCTGATCTGACGACATGCGAGTTGTGGACCGGAGCGTTGTCCTTCAGGAGGAGGGTACCTTTGCTGATCTTGCCCTGCCTCTTGATTGTGATAGCTTCCCTTAATTTCCTCAAAAGTGAAGCATAATAGGCTCCTGTAATTGTGGTACCCTTTGCCAGGAAATCTGTCATCACTACTCCGTCCTGGTCCCAGAAGACTGTGAGCATGACCTTGCCAGCGGAGGGCTGCACCCTTGTCTTCTTTGGATGTGGTGGGTCCAAGTGTTTCCACTGCATTGACTGGGCTTTGGTCTTTCGATCATAGTGATGGACCCAGGTTTCATCCTGTGTAATCAGTCTTTTGAAAAACTTTGACTCATCTTCTTGGCACATCTCCAAATTCATCCTCGAACACTCGATACGTTCTCGCTTCTGGAATGGTGTGAGCAACCTGGGAATCCATCTGGCAGACACCTTATGCATATGCAAATGACAATGAATGATAGTTTCCACAAACCCTGTACTAATCTTGATATCTTGGACTATTTAGCGAATAGTAATGCGCCGATCTTCCAAAATGGCAGCCTCAACTTGATGGGCAGATGTCTCATCAATGGCAGAAGGGGGGGGGCGACTAGGTCTGGAAGCTGTTTCCACAGACTTCCGGCCATTTTTGAATTCATGATGCAAGCGTTTTACAAGGTCATATGATGGGGCATTATCACCATAAATTTCTTTCATTTCATCAAAAGTCTCCTGTGGTGTGCGTCCTTTCAAATACAAAAACCGGATCACTGTGCGACATTCAAAAGACTCCATTTAACACCTGACTCAGTTCAAACACCTGTAAAACAGAAACCACAATTAGTTTAGAGCTAGATCGGACAACTGGAAGTTGGTCAGGGGCATTACTTATTGCACGTCCCTCGTATATACATATATATACATACACACATATACATACCTACACACACACACACACACACACACACATATATATATATATATATATATATATATATATATATATATACACGACCGGTCGCCACAGTCGATTGAAAATTTCTTGCGACGACTAAAAGTCGATAAAATTTCTTTAAATAAAGAAACGGAAAAAACTCATTTATTTTACGACTCTCAAATATACGTTGACTTAGAATGACGTATCTCTCATCATTTGTGAATACTTTCATCTCTAACTGTGAGACCGTTGGAATATCGCATTGAAAAAAGAGTGGTCACGCTAAAGTCAACAAGAGGTCAAATTTACACATTCAGCGTGTAGTCAAAATGTCGCCATCATTTAGCTCTCTGATTTTGAAATTTATTTGGAAATAAATTCTTCGACACTACAACTACATACACTTCATGCTTACAAAAGTAAAGACGAACATTTGAAAGAGGAAAAAATGTATCGTTCTGTCAAACATCCGAAGAAATGATTCTTATTTCTATGGAACAATAATATGAATGAGGCTATATAAAGAAACTGGTGTTGTATTTTAACGTTTTGTTGAATATTTACTGAAATGTTTGTAGTAATAAAATAGTTGATTTACAAGAGTTAAACAAATATTTTCTTGTTAGATTATACACGCGTTAATTTCTTTTTTTCAATTCTCAAAGGCTGTATGCACACAGACATACATACATACATACATACATACATACATACATACATGTACATATATATATATACATATAAAGAAGGATGAATACTCACTGGACGATTCCGAAAATTAGCAAAGTTGGTTGACATAACATATTTCAGCATCTCTCTGTCCGCTACCATCAAATTTGGAGTTCGTCCGAAGTAATATCTAGAAATGGACAATGGCTGATTTAGTCTACGTTTGAGCATGTATTTCTGCTACAATTTATAAATAAAAACATTCTATTGTTTTTGGTTATACTAGAAGAACAGCTGTTCTATAACGTGCAAAATTGATCCCCTCCTCAAAACATAGTTCTGCATGATATTTATGCACCTTTAAAAAGATTAAAATTAAGATATAATTGATCAAATACAATGCAAATATAAACTTTTCGAATTTTCGAATGGAAGTTGGTTGTGTTGTAGTAGCGTGAACCGTAGCTTCGCTAAGGTATTGGGTTTTGTTGCGTCTTAGAAAGCTGCTAAGATGGGCGCTGACGATTACATTGTTAGTAAAAGTTTGACAAAAGTTAATAAAAAGAGAAAAACATGAATTTTTAATCAAAGAGAAAAAAAATCCCATGTAACAAACGAAATATATTTACATATATTTTACAGTTGGTTGAAAGTTATTTTATGCAATTGTTCATTTGATGAGTAGAGTTCTCATTCTAAAAAGTTAATTGTGAGAAAAGTTACAAGTGTTAGAGCTGAATGTGTGTATACGTTTGTTTCCTAGCAGTGTATGCATATGCACAACACTGTGAAAAAATCAGGCATTGTGTGTGTTGTTTTTGTCAGTGTGCTTATGCCTGTGGCAGTATGTGTGAGCTGAGAATTGTGATTAGCCGAATATAATGTTATATTGAAGCTATCTTGATTTTTCTTCTTCTTTTTTTTTATCAGCCCAAATTCGACAAAAAAATTTTTTTTTGCTCAGCCCAAATTCGACAAAAAAAATTTTTTTTTTGCTCAGCCCAAATTTGACAAAAATTTTTTTTTTTTTTTGCTCAGCCCAAATTCGACAAAAATTTTTTTTTTGCTCAGCCCAAATTCGACAAAAAATTTTTTTTTTTTTTGCTCAGCCCAAATTCGACAAAAATTAATTGTTTTTGTTTTGTTTTTTTGCTCAGCCCAAATTCGACAAAAATTTTTTTTTTTTTTTGCTCAGCCCAAATTCGACAAAATTCATTTTTTTTTTTTGCTCAGCCCAAATGCGACAAAAATTTATTTATTTATTTATTTTTCAGCCCAAACTCGAAAATATTTATTATTATTTTTTTTTTTTTTTTTTGCTCAGCCCAAATTCGACAAAAATGTTATAATTTTTTTTTTTTGCTCAGCCCAAATTCGACAAAAAATTTATTTATTTATTTTTCAGCACAAATTCGACGAAAATTTAATTTTTATTGCTCAGCCCAAATTCAACAAAAACTTTTGCCCTAAGAGATTAGTCATCACCTCGAAACAAGTGTTTTTGTTTTTATTTTTGAATGTCAAAAGATTCCGAACGTAACAGTTCATTTTAACATGCGGAAAACATGGTTGAGAACTAGATCACGTGATCACTATTTTTGCTGCTTTGTAAGTAAATAAGGAAATTTTACATTGTATAATTTTTATTTTGTTTAAATTTTATTTCGTTTAATTTTTATTTTGTTTAATTTTTATTACGTCTGGCGGATTCACTTCGTCGATTTTGAGATGGATTAAGGCAATAGAATATAACTTATTAACTTTCAGTGACAGGTGATCATTCTTTTCAAACGTGAATTGAGAACTGACAAAGTGTTTTTTTTGGGGGGGGTTACAAGGGAATCAAGGCCCAGAGGCCACTCGAGGATAAGGGTTAAAGAGTATACAGTGGTCTAAAGGACAATATAGTAATCGGTAGACGTGTAAATTTGGTGAATTGGATTACTTAAGGGGAACGGCTCATCAAGAACTTGTTTACGTTGGACTTGAAGACGACTATATTGTAGTCAGCTGGAAAGCAGGTAACCGAAAGAGATTCCATGGGTGTGCTGTTCTAGGAAAAGAAGTTTTGTTTATGGAATCTACGTTTAGATTTAGGCACAGATAAAAAGTGAGGCATGGCCTACTATAATAATACGGCCGTATATCTCACATTGAGAGGCAATTTTCTAAGAGACCATTGAAACTAAGACAGAGGGAGGTAACCCAGAAATTGTTTTCTATTCAAACATTATTTCAGATGTTAATGCCTAGATAATTAAATAATTATTTCAGGTTTTAATATTTGAAATAATGCTTAAATGAATTGTACTTACATATTTTACTGCTATCGTGTCCAAAGTAAAATGTTTCCATTAATTAGATGTATTGTTCCCTTTTATTTCTTTATAATACATTACAAAACAAAAACAAAGTCATTTTGAGTTGTCTCCCCTGACCTTTCCAATAATTTTGTTATTTATAAATATGAAAAAAAAACATTGCTTTGACTACAACAGGTTATTTGTTTTTTGAAGATTTTATTAGAATATCTTTTTTTTAAGAATATCAAAATATTTACAAAGCACATGAGTATAAAGATTGGAAAGGAAGTAAATTGTTTTTCACTCTGTTACAAAATTATCAAATCATTAACTGCCATCTTTCTTACAAGAGAAATTTTAAAGTATCTTTACAAAGCATAAGAAATTCAATAAAAATTGTAAATAAAGGTAAATGTTCAACAGTAAATTTCACTTTTATTTTGATCGTTGCCGCTTTTTAAAAAAATTTAGTAAATCTTTTCTAATTTCATCTGAAGAAAGTTTTTGCTTGTTGTTATAGAATATATTTATAACAATTTTTTTTGCAAATTTATGTACTTTTTCAATGTGTTTCTCACATGTAAATACATGCTTTGGCGAATAAGTTTTTTTAATTATTTCTGCAGACTTCCTAGTTGTAGACTGACCATGTTTTTCAATGAATTGAGAAGAAAAATCCAAAGTTGCAAAGCAAGAACAAATAAATTCAGCAATCTGAGTGGATGGAGTTGTCAAACCTCCTCGAGATAACAAATTACGATAATCGTTCTGAGTGATCTCTGTATCATTGCCAACCATAAAATTAGAACAAATATCACAGTTAAAACGCTTCAAAAGTTTGTTGGGTTGTTTTTGCAACATAACCAGTAATTGAATATGCTACTTCTTTGCTGTCAGGTGATAAACATAGTTCATTTATTTCTGACTCATGTTTGGACAAAATATCCAGAAGATTATTATAATTTTCATTCTTTGACAATGGATTGAGGTTTTCCTGACAAATGTTAATATTTTCTTTTAAAAGGGATCTACAGATTAAAATCTTTTCACTGCTATAAATCTCACGAAGACCAACAAAAATCTCCCTCCGCTTATTTGACAATACTGTGAAAATTGCTTTTCAAGAGGATCACTTTGAAATCTACGAGTGAGAATATATTCATACCCATCATTCAGCAGTTCTTTCATAAGCATTACTTGTGCTCTCAAAGTTGTAACAAATGATTTGCTAGTCTGTGCAGTGAGGCAAAAGTCAGAAATTTTTGACCAAAACTCGACCCAGTTAGAAAATATTTGGTAAAAGTTGATTTTATCATCACTTGCAATAACAGCATTATTAAAAAATTTAGGGGTAAATCTTTGATTAGAAATGGCTATAGTCCACCAGCACCATATCAAGTTAAGAAAATTTGCAATGTAGGTTCGTTCTGGAAAGTAGCTTTTACAAGCAGCAATTGTTGTCTCGTCGAATACAGCAATAGACAAATTGACACTTTGCTTATTGTCACCGGGATGTAATGCCTTGAAAGTTAGTTTTGGTGCTTTTCGTAATGTAGCATCCAAAACCCTGTCCTTGTCATATATTTTATGTATATCAGACCAAGATAAAACTCCTGATTGGGAACACAAATGAAGGTCCAAAATATTGAAATCGAAAGAAGGAAACACAAACTTGCTTTTGTTTAGTAAACTGTTTCGAATATTCTTCAACAAATGAACAGTGTCAAAAAGAAAACAATTTTGTTTGGAGACTCTGGATGAATAATAACATGTTTTTTATCTCCTTCAAATTTGTTTAATAAAATTTTAAAGGCATCTACATTTGCAGAATGGTTGTCTGCAACTACAGCCCTTATATTAAATCATGCATTTAAAAGCTGTACGATGCATGCAATTATCTCCTGAGAGAGCCAGTCACCAGTAACAGTCACTTCAGGACAGACTTTAACTACAGTTGGCACTGTCTCCTTCAACCCTGAAATCATAAATATCATGATACCTTTATCAGCACCAGCATACTTCCCACCATGAAACTGAGTTCCCTTTTGAAGGTACATTTCATCCAACATCAAAATACAATCATGAGAAAGTTTACCTTTTCGCAAGAGAGATTTTGCAGCAGTTATAGATTCTACATTACCTTTTTGTATTTTTTTCTAATGAAGACATTGAAGGAAATGGTAATTGCTCAACCAGTAGTTTATATGCTTGAGGAGAAGTATAGCGCAAAAAAATAAAGAGAATCTGATTAGTTCAACAGAAAATGAAGGGTGACCTTTAGGTTTAAAATGTTGAAATTTGTATAGTTCTTTTAGAATGGAATTTGAAGGTTCTGCTACAATGCTTTGAATATAAGAGGGGAAATTTTCCAACATGTAAGTTTTGCATTCTGACTCTTCACAAACCAATGTGGTAATGATATTGGATTTCCATATTACTGAAGTGAACGTGTAAATTGTTGTCAATCCGAATGCACTCTTTCAGTAATGGAAAATTTGTCTCAAAATTTATCCGGAAAATCCATACATATTTTTCATTTTTTTCTTTTTTTTTTAACTGAAACCAGTGGGGCAACACTTTGTTTCTTCCAAATCTTTGAAACTCATAATATCTGCAGAAAGAAAATTTGCTAGTTCATCATCTTGGTAATTTCGATCTTTTGGGGCTTTTCTCATTGTGTTTGATGTAGGTAGAAGAGATGGCTTAATATTCACTAACGGTGAATGAATTGTTAGTATTGGATGTCGGGACCAATTAAACTTATTTCTTTTCCCTTTTAAAATAAATATTTCCTCAAAATGTTTTATACATAAAACTGAATATTTTGTTGCAATCCAATCAGCACGATTTACAAATTTTGTTCATTTTTCAAACAGGTCGGGTTTGCCATGTGGAAAATGAAAAGTTGATAGATTTTCGTGGTTTTTATAACCAGTTTTGCAGCCAAATGCAACGCATTTGTTCACCATTTTGTTAAGCAAATTATAACAAAACTTAAACAATATTTTTAAAAAGATAATATATATTTTTTACAATATTTAAAACGGGTAGAAAAAATTCAACAAGTAGAGATCGCAAAAATGGTTGTAACCATAAAGATCGCTTACATTTTTGAAAAAAAAATCAAGGGAGGTTACTCTATTGTACTTTTGTTCTATAAATTAACATGAATAAAAGCGGTGAAAAACATTTTATATGGATAGAAACATGTATTTGAAGACTGAAATAATATAAAAATATTTAAATAAAAGTTTATTATTCATTATTTCAAGAGTTAATATAAACTACTTTTGAGTTACTTCCTTTTGAAACTTTCAACGTTGTATGCGGCTCAAGCTTACACAGTTTTCCATAATAAAAACAATGGCCTCTTAGAAACGTGGCCTCTCATGTAACATACGGGGCCGTATGTATAGTAGGCTATGAATGGAGGAAATTATTGATAGTGGTTTCAGCCAGACGAGTGTTTCTCGTGAATGTTTGACGAGGGGGGGACCATAGATTGGAGCTCAGACGAGCAATTTCCATTACTGTATTACCGATTTTTACGTTGTTTGTCTTTGTTTTTGTTTTCTTTTTTCAATGATTACAAAACATCAGTTTGAAAATGTGTTTGCAATATTGAAACGAGAAGATCTTGAAGCAATTGTTACTAAGATTAGCTTTTGTAGGAGCATCATTTTATCGTATGAATCTGGTTTCATTCAAACACCTCCGTGTTTGAATATATGGTTAAGTGGCAGTTTTAGTCATTTAGAACTGCTTTAAAGTTTCACCGCTCACTCATTTTTCGACCAAATTTCAAACAATTATTACAGTATACATATATATATATATATATATATATATATATATATATATATATATATATACATATATATATATATATTGAGGCATAGTTTGTGAATTTTTACACACACTGTTGTTCAATTAATATATCATTGGTATGGATGTTAATCCTATAGTGCCCGTGTTATGCTCGCAAAAAAAACCATTAAAATATTGTAAAGAAATTGAAATCTAAGTGTCTGGCACTAAAGAGAACACGTCTGAATTTAAGAAGACGTGCGAATGTTATCAATCCTTTTCTGTTTTTTTTTTTGTTTGTTTGTTTGTTTGTTTGTTTGTTTTGTTTTTTTTTTGTTTTGTTTTTTGTTTGTTTGTTTTTTTGTCATATTAAATTACAGATTATCCTCAGTTGAAGGGTAAACACGAAGAAACAAATATGGAGGAAGTCAAAATGGAAACTGCTAGAATTTGTTGATTCAAACGAAGTGTAGTTTGAGCTTATAGTAAACAGACTGACAAAGAATTAAAAATAGAATTTTTTTTTTTTTTTTTGTATCGATAAGATTATTGGACTTACCCAATGATCTTTCCATATTTCTGGTACCATTCTTGTTCGGCTAAAAACCGAGGCTAGAAAAAAAAAGGAACAAAGAAAAGAATAACAATAAAAGTAGAAGAATGAAAAATCATCGTAGTTAACCGTAGGTTTTCTTCAGCCAGGAAATAATATTTGTTTGTTATTTCTAAATAATGTAAAATATGTTTTAGTAATGATTAGGGCTAGGCCAACAGCATATTCTTTTCATTGCTTTGACTCTCGAGTGTGTATCCGTTGATATCTTATATGGTTTTGTATAGAGTGATGTGGTTATCGGTTGATTAACTGTGTCGGATATATACTTGTAGGGAAACGCGTTACTTACTTAACTAGCACGTGTGCATAGTTCAAAGTGTCGGTCGTGGAACGAAATGAAAGAGAAAGAAAGGAAAAACTAACATGGCGAGACAGTTTGTTTTGTGGTAAATAATCACGTGATTGTGAATGTTTATGAAAATGATACTGGTCTATAAAAGCGGACGTGAAGCGAGCATGAGGCGAGTTGAGAGAAGCCATGTTACGCAGACGTGTGGAAGTCAGCTGGAAAGATCGTTGTGTTTGGAAGTCGGAAGTTTTGACGACAATGTCGAATTTAGCCGAGAGATTGGTGATTTGAAGTGCAGAATAAATAGCACTTGAGTTATTTAATTATAATACTTGAGAGCCAAAGCAATGATAAGAATATTCTGTTGCCATAGCCCTAGTAATGACCCTAATGTGATCGTCGACGGAACCTCACTACATGCTATACAGTTCTCCAACAAAACCGTTTTCAATACTGATCTCTACAGCTTAATGATGTGAGCCCTTACAGTGCTAAAACGCTTTCTTTTGACTTTTATTAAGCTCCTGTTTTTGTGGATAGCAAAGTACACCGATCACACGTGGTCGATATCGTATATAAATATTTTCGTTCCAGCGTGTACTTGTTTCTCATCTCACCCTATGCTCTTTTATAGTGGTGATAATGTAAGTTAAAACTAGTTCTGCCATGCGATCAAGTTAGGGTTAGGGTCTTAGCTCATCACGCCTGTTACAGTTTTAGAACTAGTATTGATAATCGACTTGCTGATACAAAAAAAAACGTCAAAAATCGGTGTGAACGTATCCCAAAAAGCTGATGACCTCATCTCTAAAATTGGTGATCAAAATCCCATTGGGCTGCCGTACGTGGAATTATACCAAAACCATTATAATACGCACTTATTTACAAACCACATATATTTTTTATAGAAATCACTCCAGATAAGGCATGAAGCCACTTGATGTAAAGAGCTAAAAATAGCACTCCAAAGGTAAAATAAATAAAAAAACTAGCCAACGATAAGTTTTATATGGATAAATTCCGGCTCCAAAAATAGCAATTTTTCCCCTGTGTCAGAAATATCGCTTAGCGATAGTAAAAGACAAAATATGGGAAATGAGGCTCTCGAAAGTAAAACAAAGATCGACTTTCCACTCTCCTCAAGCTCTGCCAGCTTTTGAATTAAAACCTTCATACGTGCGAACTGTTAAAAACATAAAAACTAATTGAAAAATAAAAACAATATTTTTGTTGTTACGATGAACATACAATGACAATGTTGGGACTAATAAATAAAAGTACATTCCCAAACGGATGTTAATTCCAGAACTGTTAACTGCCAAATACAAAATGTTTACAAACGTCGATGCGTAGCCAGGCTCCGCGCATTCTTCCGGTCACAAAAAGAACAGTTTTAAAATTAATTCCTAGTTAATAAAAAGTTTCTGCATCCAAAATAATATGGATAGTAAAGTATTCTTTATTTGTTGTTGTTTTTCGAGCCTACGGGTCAATATAGAAACGCGAGCGTTATTTTTTTTAACTAAAAAAGAGAGAAGAAGAACAGAGAAAAACACAGAAATCTGCAAAGACAAAAATCCGCTCTCACAATAAGAACCGAATACACTTTTATTGAATTTACTGCCAAAAACCAGAATCTAAAATTTTATCTAAAAAATAAGTACATAAAACATTTGTTTTTTGGTTCCTTTTTCCTACATTCATTTCCTCAATCAACTATTCAATTTTTCACAGTCTCTTTAAAAGCTAATATTTTGTTTTATATGCGGTTTACTTTATACTTAGAATGCATTTGTCTGTTTGGCCTTCATCTACATGGAAGTTGACCGATTGTTTTAATATTAAACTAGCGGACTGCCTGGCGTTGCCCGGTCGCAAGATAAGCTTAAATATGATAGTATCATTCATGCAGATTACATATTTATTATTATAGAGACAATTCTCTATCGATTATTATATTGAACCTAATATATAGTAGTGAGATCAAAACTAAATATATATATATGACCTAGTGCCATCAGCTAGAATCGAAACCAAAACATACAACTCTCCACACTTATTATTTAGACTCTGAGCCATGTTTATACGCATATATATATATATATGTGTGTGTGTGTGTGTGTGTGTGTGTGTGTGTGTGTGTGTGTGTGTGTGTGTGGGTGTATGTGTGTCTTTCTCTCTCTTTCTCTCTCTCTCCATCTCTCTCTCTCTCTCTCTCTCTCTCTCTCTCTCTATATATATATATATATATATATATATATATATATATATATATATATATATATATATATATATATACTAAGTTTTTAACTTAGTAATAAGGATGATAAAACAAGGTGGGGATAAAAAATAAAATATTTAAACAGTTAAATAAAGCATTTGTTCGATATCCTGATGCTTTTGAATCGTTATAAGATTAACCAGACTATATTAATAAAGGAAATCCAAAACTATATTAGCAATGTATAAAATGTATTTATAATTACATACAATAAAATTATAATAATATTTTTAAAAAAATTGTATATATGTAAAATATTTTTAACCTTTATATATCTAATTTTAAATAAATAAAAATGTAAATATACTAAATACTAATCATAGTGAGGGTGATAAGTAGTTAAATGGATTAATCTGTAATCTTATAAATACAAGACTGAAAAATTAAAAATTAAAAAATATATCCATTTTAAATGTTGAAATTGATGAATCACACAGGTAAGAAATTCATTTTTTTAGTATGAAAAGGTTAGTAACTGCAATTAAGAATAGGCAATTGGATCAAATGTTTGTAACATATCTTCTTCCTAAGATTAAGGGTGGTTGTGTTTGATCAACACTGCTGGGGAGCCATGATGTAATATATTGTTTTGTTTTTAAATCCCCCGAAACAGTGTTTCATGGTAAACAACTGATGATCCCCTGAAAAAAAAATTATCGGTACTATAGTAAATTCGAGAGCGAGTTGATGCAGTGATTGCAGGTGATTAAATAACATACTGACTGGATAGTTTTCTAACGAATGATAAAAAATATTTTTTTGTATAGTTTTAAAGGTTGAAAACTTCAACAACTATATATATATATATATATATATATATATATATATATATATATATATATATATATATATATATAGTGGAGATAATAAGTACTCGATACATTTTTCATTTTTCTTAAAAAACGGAATTCAAAACAAAAATTTAACTGCATAAAGCTATGCATATTACTATTCGTATATCAAAACGAAAATTCTGAAATTGCTAATGTAAAAATTATTCGATACATAGCAACAACTGATCATTTAATACTTCGTTGCATTACCCTTGTTGCTTATCACTGCATGCAAACGTTTCCTACATTTCAATACAAGGTTGTGGCATGTATTTGGAGGAATTTTAGAACATTCCTCCTTACAAATTTGTTCCAATTGTTTCAGATTACTGGATTGACGTTTAATGACCCGTACGTTAAGCTCTCGCCACAAATTCTCGATCGGATTAAGGTTTATATTATGTTCAACAAACAATTTTTGTGTTAATTTTGCACAATGTTTTGGATCATTGTCCTGCTAGAATATCCAGTGTTTACCCAAGTTCAACATTTGAGCAGAGTCGAAAAATATTTTCCTCCAAAATATCCCGATAAATGGCACTGTTCATACGTTCTTTAATGATATGATTTTTTCCAGTGTCGCTGGAAGAAAAGCAGCCCAACACCATTATGTTTCCTCCACCGAATTTAACAGCTGGGGTGGTGTTCTTGGGCTTGAACTCTTCTCCCTTCTTTCGCCAAACGTTGGTGGCTATGATTGAATAAATCTATTTTGGTTTCATTAGACCAAATTACATTATCCCAGTAGCTTGAAGGTTTTGATAAAAAATTATTTTCAAATTCAAGTCTGGCTCTGATTTATCGTTTGGTTAGAAGAGGAGTTTTCCTTGCCGTATAGCACTGAAGTTCACGTTCTCACAATGCATTAGTCACTGTGCGTTTAGTAACATTAATCCCTACAGTTTCCAACTCATTTACCAATTCATTGCGGGTAACTTGAGGATTATCTGAAACAGTTCTGATCATCCTCTCCAATGTTCAATTCGAAAATTTCTTTGGGGCACCAGGCCGAGTAAGATTGACAGTGGCATGGTGCGTTTTCCATTTTCCTATTATTGAACCTACTGTTGAAGGATGCACGTTGAACCGTTTTCTAACCAATTTGTACCCTTCACCACACTTATGAGCATCAATAATCTTGTTTCGCAGATCAACACTGTTTTTTTTACATAGGCATAACCACTTATCAAGGCCCAGAGACCACTCGAGGATAAGGGTTAAGAGTGTACACTAGTCAATTGGACAATATAGTAATCGTTAGTAATGGAAATTCGGTAAATTTGTTAACTTAAGTGGAACGGCTCATCAAGAACTTGTTTACGTTGGACTTGAAGACAACTATATTGTGACTCGATGGGGGCCCGGATAATTCCGGTGGGACCTTGCTAGTTGATTAAGAAACAGCCTGTCGTCGGGGTGGTCCCATTGACAGGAATTCAGGAGAATTCGCACGATTGAATTCTAATGATGATGATGATGATGATCATGATCATGATGATGATGATGATCATGATGATGATGATGAAAAGAATAAATCTGTTTTCTTAATAGATAATCAAAATGATCTCCCCCTCCTCCATAAGAATCGATAGCCGAAAAGTATCTACGCCGGAATGAAAGTCATAAAAATAATTCCTTAGCAGGACAGCCGGACACTTATGTTGATCGACAGACCATCAAAAGTTAATCGTCGTCAAGTGGCTGAGCAAAGAATATGACAGCTAGGCTATAAAAGTCGCTGATCCACGGGGCCTGGTGTTTGGGCATGACCGAAATAATAATTATCTGTTGATAGAAGACCACCATGAAACCTGTCAAGGGGACCCGTTGAGTGGTAATTGACCGAGACAACCCGCCCTTCCTGGCGTGTGGATATTTATTGCCTTTACTGACGTGGTAATTTAGTCTGGGATCGTTGGCAGAAGTGGTAGACAACGGGGGTTAAAACCCTTTTCTCTTCAAATAATTGTAGAGGTCGTTTTGGGGGGGGGTATTATCATTTTCTTCTTTTTCTTTTTTCCCCTGCGACCGGGCGTTCAGAGTTCAGCGAGACATCACTGGACCCCCCGAAACAAAAGCGCGGCCGCTGATTGGTTGACCATCAATCGTGGGTGTATTAGGAGAGAAGGGGTTGCAACCAACCGATATTCATAAAGTATGAAGTAAAGATCGGAACACACACACTTTGCCACACGTCTTGGCGGCACTCACTTTTCCGATACACACGCCTCTGTGAACTTTTTTTTCCTCGTATACTGACGATAGAAAAGTGAAGTACTTTATTAAAAACCGCCAGCCCCTGTTTGTATAACTAAGCCAGTTGTGTATACGCTATTTGTAAAGTTGAAAGCAATAATTATTCTATGTTAAGAAAAGCCAGTTAAGCGTTGACTTCCTTTCTTTGTTTGGAAAAACCGTTGTTGAGTGCAGTCATTTTTCAGACGGCCCAATTGACAGTTTGGAAGCCGGATCAAAGGTGAAACCAGTGAGCGAACCACGGCGGCGGGGCCGAACTCGACCACTAGACGAGAACACAAGTAATGCCACAGGGATCGGCATCGGTTGCATCTCTCACCCAAGCCTGTGCATCTGAGCAGCCCTTTAGGGTTTACATATTGTAGTCGGCTGGAAAGCAGGAAAACGGAAGACAATTCCACAGGCGTGCACTTCTAAGAAAGAAGCTTTGTTCATGGAATCTACCTTTCGGTACCTTTCGGTACCTTTCGACTTTTTACATAAACTACCCGGAAATTTCGACGAGAGTACGATCCTTATGTTACGTAAGTACCAACATTTATTTACGAGGGTCGTTTCAAAAGTAAAGCCTCCTATTCTTTAACTCAAAAACTTAAACATGGAAGAGCTACGAAGACAGGAGCGGTACCATTAAAACAAGCCTCCCTCCAGAATTTATTTTTTTACATAGTCACCACCATTTTCAATACACTTTTGCTAGTCTCTTTTGATGTCTTCATTGTAAAAGTTCGTAGCCTGCTTTGTCACTCACATCTCTGTCGCCATTCATTTCCTGTGCTGACACCGTATACATTTATCAGGCGCCGGTGAATGTTGATCGGTTGAATGTTTTTTTCTTTCTTTTTTTTTTTTTTTTTGCATGGAGGAATTTAATGATGCATCTTTGCTTCCGCCGCCGGTCCATGACAGGGATGGAGTCTTACACTGTCAATATCGGCAACAGAGAGATGAAACTTTCATGTCATGAATGCATAAGTTTAATCATCATAACAATGGAATTTGCAATCCTTTTATGATCCATTCGGGCGAAATAAAAATAGGAGGCATTACTTTTTGAACCTTTCTCGTATTATGGACTCTGAAATCTTTTTTCTTCTTCAGACCCAAGGAATTATCCTCTATTACCAACATCCTACCCATCATTACATGTTTAACGAAGATGGACAATAAAGTTAATATAAAATGTTAGAATGTGGCTGTCTTTTATTCGACATATTTACGCATATTCCTTGTTAACTACCGTCTCATATCAACCATTAAAACTATCAAGCACAATAGTTAGACTATTCATATAATCGACGTCGTGATCTAGTGAGAGATTATCTATTCTTCTCCATACAACCATTTTTCTCACAGAAAAGATGTTGCTACTCTCTCTCTCTCTCTCTCTCTCTCTCTCTCTCTCTCTCTCTCTCTCTCTATCTATCTATCTATCTATTATTATTATTTTCATGGGAGGTGCTCAACTGGATCTTAATCACTGCCCTCCCCCTGTATCAAATCAGCAAATATTTTTTTTTCTTTCTTTCTCTGTATACCTAGGACTAAGCGGCATTTCCATGAACAAAGTTTCTTTCATTGAACTTCCTATCTCTGGAACAAAATACCACGGTGTTGCTTTCCAACAAAATACCACGGTGCTGCTTTCCAACATGTTCGTCTTTAACAAATACTTGCCGAGCCATACTCTTAAATAATCAAACACCGCCCATTTTATCCATCACCACATATGGTGCTGTTCATCTTTCAACAGGCTCTCTTTAATCCTTATCCTCGAGTAGTTTTCTGGCCTCGTTAAATAGTGGCATATTAATAAAAATATATAATAATAATATACAGATACAATTATATTACACTAGATGTCGCTATCCGGCGTTGTCCGGAATGTTGTGGAGTTATTTATCTCCATCACCACGCCGGGAAGATGTGCCACAAAGATCAGAAAGTGGGATTGAAAAGGAAAAGCACTCTGGCCTACAAAAATGCCTGGGCAGCCTTCGGCATTCCCGGTACGGGTGCCCCATGCTATCAACAGCAAACTGACCTCTTTCCAAAGAGAGAACCCAGGATGCAGTGAAGTGATTTTAGTTTGAATGTTTTATTTGTTAAATTTAAGGTAGAAAACTTCTATTATATTCTTCAATTTTACTGATTTTTATTGTCATTACTTTCCAATGATTATTTAAAAATGTTTTATTTTAACGGTCGTCAGGTTTTATTTGTAAGCTTAAATGCTATTTAAGTCTGACTTTAAAAATCTGACAGACTAACTGTATAAGTTTGGTATTTCATTAGATAGCTCCAAACATGCCGCCTTTCTGAATCAATTCTTAAAATATTCTGCACTATTATGATCCTTAATTTGTTCAAGCAACTTATTCCAAAAAATATATTACACTATTAGATAAACTGCTCTCATCCCGCGTCAAGATCAAAGTGTAGTATCTGTTCCGGCAGATGCTGCAATCAAAGATCATTGCCCTCGTGGCAATCTTCTGGTCCATGTAGGGGCGACCCTACATATCAGCTGGCAATCACTATCCAGCTCCCATTTCCCACTTCTCGGGAGATGGCCCCCTTTTCCCTTCCTCTCCCCCCCCCTCTCTCTCTCTCTCTCTCTCTCTCTCTCTCTCTCTCCATATTAATAAACGGCCTGGTACCTAATTTGCTCAGTGGGGAAACAAATAAATACAATCCCACGTATAATGTATATTTAGACGTCTCGTATCAGTTAATGTGAGTGCAATAAGTATCTAATACAAAGCAAAACGTTCATTTATTTTTATTACACGAAAACAAAACTAATAACAAAATGCTATTTTAATGTATTTTTGTATGACTTTTGATACGAAATTTGTATTTATCATACAAAACCACATTAGAATAGCATTTTGTTATTGTTTTGGTGTAATAAAAATACATCAACATTTTGCTTTGTATCGGATACTTATTGCAGCCTTGTATATTTTTCTTTCGATTTCTTCAGTGATGAATGAACTGACAACTTTTTTAAAGAAACTTAGTATATGTCATTCGTAATGGTTCGGGTTATGGGCCGCTTAAATAGTTATATGGAATTCAGGGCGGTTCAAATTATGGACTACCTCAATGGTTATATGTAATTCACAGTTGTGGACCGCTTAAATGGTCATATTGAATACGTAGTGGTTAAACTTATGGACTACTTCAATGGTATATATAATTCTCAGTAATTCAAATTATGGACCGCTTGAATGGTTATATTGAATTTGGGCGAGTTCGAATCATGAACCACCTCAATAGGTATATCTAATTAGCAGTAATTCAAATTATTGACCGCTTAATTGCACAAACATCCTTTATTTCTTTAAAGCATAAAAATGTTTACCAAAATGACCAGAATCGTGTTTAAATAACTTGAAGGGGGTTGGTACCCTGTAAAACATTTTTTTAAAAATTCAACCCAAACCAAAGCAACGTACCATCCTAGGTACCTAAAACCTCGTCCGTTCCGCTACAAAGACCCGAAATGAGCACCGGTCTTTCAAAACTCCAAGAGAGTCCCTACTTTAGCATTGCAAACACTAATGATGCATCATTGAACGCGATAATTACGAAGAAAAGTGGGTTAACATTGAAGTTACATGACGGATTTAGCATGTTAGCAGCAGTAGCGTACAACAGCAGACATATGCAAATGATCAAGCTGCTGCGCGATGTGACGTCACAGCAGAGACAAATCGACACACGTAGTGGTTAAACTTATGGACTACCATGTGTTGAACTTTAATAAATGGACGCAATGCTGAGACTCTCGTAACATGCAGTTAGATAAATAAATATTATATATTAATTGGGTATAAACAAAATTATATATATATATATATATATATATATATATATATATACATACTAGCAAAAGTACCCGTCGTTGACTGTGTTCAAAAACAGCCTACAGAAAATGGACTCTCATTTATGAAAGTATGATAGGTTATGAAAAGGAAGGGTTGTAAAGAGATAGCTTCGAATTTGGGGGTATCAAAACCAAAGCAAAAAATGATGAAAGTAAAAATAAAATAGATAGACCCCATAATTTATTATACCATACCTGTTCACACTGAAACACTTATCACAATATTCTGTGGATCTATATTAAAAAAAATCTTGTTAAACTTTGTGACATATTTCCATTCTATGGAGGTCAGGCGTGAACGAACACCCCATAATTTTATTATACCATATTTCTTCAAACTGAAGCATAATTATCAAAGTATACTTACACAGATAGATATGAAAAGTCTTTATTAAAGTTTGTGCCTATTTCCATTCTATGGAGGCAAGGCGCGAACGCAGACCCCACAATTTTATTATACCATCCCTGTTTAAGTTAAAACATATTTATAAAAGTATTATTATGTACATCTATATCAAAAACACTTGTAAACGGTTTTTTTTAATTTTAAAATATTTTATTTCCATAATTTGTGAACCAGGCGCGAACGCAGACCCCACAATTTTAATGAACCACCGTTCCCCCAGATCAAACATATCAATTCCTGTGTATAGATACATCTTCTATCATTATATGTAATCAGTTTTTTAAAATAGTCAACCATATAGGAGCCTATTCGTGACCAGACACACACACACACACACACACATTCATTTTTATATCATATATATATATATATATATATATATATATATATATAGGAGAGAACTTGCATATATGCATATATATGTATATATGTGTACATATATATACACACATATATATATACATATATATGTATATATATATACATATATATATATATATATATATATATATATATATATATATATATATATATATATATATATATATGAGAGAGAGAGAGAGAGAGAGAAAATTTGAATGCATACTAGACACTATCCCTCGAGTGTCTAAGGTCTCTCTGTACAGGCAAGAGAATGCTTTTCCCTAGAAGTAAACCTGGCTAAATATTCAAAATCACATATTATTCACTGCCCAAGTAAGATATCGCTTCTTGGCCTTCGGGACAAGATCAAAGTCCGACAGATACTGCAAGCTAAGACTAGCAAAGACCAGCTATGACTAGCAAAGACCATATGTGGGGGTAACCCCACATATCTGACCTTGGTCACTGAAGGGGCAACCCTTCATACCAACAGTTTCTAATCCAGCCCCCACTTCCCTCCTCTGGGGAGCTGGATCCCCTCTTTCCCTCCTCCTTCCCCCTATCTCCACATTAAAAACGGCCTCCTGCCTAATTTGCTCAGTGGGGAAGCAAATAAATATTCCCAGATACTGCAAGCAAAGACCATATGTGTGGGCAACCTCACATATAAGACCCTGGTCAATGTAGGGGCAACCCTTCATACCAATTGTCACTATCCAACTCCCCTACTCCCCGGGGAGTTGGTCCCCATTTCCCCTTCACTCCTCACATTAAAAATCGGCCTTGTGCCTAATTTGCTCGGTGGGGGAGCAAATAAATACCATCTGTTCTTTAGATGCTGCACTTCTATTTCTTGTTCTCTTTCGGTGGAGGAGAAATCCTTCGCGACTGAGACAATTTTTATTTTTGTACCTTTTCTCCACGTTAAAAAACGACCCTGGTGTCTAACTCTGTCCCGTGGGGAGGCATAGTAAATAGGTACATTAGCTTTTATGAGGAATGGTGCAACTTCTCCAAGTGATGTTACCTCAAGTAACTGCACGAAGCTGGATACTCCATCAGACTAGATAAATTCTTATCCTGGAAACCATTAAGACCAAGAAACCAAAATGAAAGCTATACTACAACATATGAAAATGGTTAGTTGGGGAGAGGAAAAATATGTTCTCAATTTCTTTACTAACTGAATGTTTCAGAGATAAAGAAGTTTAATGGAACATTCGAATATCTCTGTATCTCATATAGAGTTCAAGTGTTAGCCCCAGGTTGTGGACCCCTTGATTTCTGAGAACTTCGACTGAAGTAAAATAAAACAAAAAATGTTTTTGTTTGATGGCGCCAAGTAAATATTTATTTAAAAAAGATGATTCTATGTCCTTTTTTTTAAATTTTAACTAAATCAAAGTCCTCTTTCCACATAGTCATTTGCACGTGCATAGACCAGAAGAGGATCGGATCTAATTATCTCCCTTTTCGCCACAGTAGCGGGCGATAAGATCGGGAATATAAAATTTGAAACAAAGAGACTATCTCTCTCTTTTCTCATCATTGCCTCGCCCGAAGCACGAAGCACGAAGCAAAATCCAAAGTATGCGAGAAACTTTCCTTAAACTTTGCTACGTCCACCCTCACAAACTCTGTTCAGATGTTCTTGGACCTGTGTACGTATTTTTACGCACAGTTGATGGTATCATTTAATGCTACTAAGACTACAATTCTTTCCTTTAACGATGCAAAAACCTCGACCACCAATTACCATGAAAAATAACACTTTACCTGAGAATTCATCATTCAAACTGCTCGGCTTAACATTCACATGCAACATGAATTGGAACAAATACATTGAGAGAATTATCAAGGCTAATGCATAGAAGTAAGGCTCCCTTTACCGTGCTAGAAAATTACTCACTTCTAAGAATATCCTGTATCTCTACAAAGCTACTAGTCGCTCGTGCAAGGTGTATTGTTACCATATCTGGGCTGGTGTATCTGTTCCTCTATACAGGGTCCAAAAAAGAGTCTCATTGTGCCTGTTTTACAAGTACTTGAATAGATGTTCTCTGATGAACTCTGGGCGCTTGTGCTCCCCCCCCCTCAACGTACGTACTCACGACTAACATGACTAGCAGCAAAGCAAAATTCCATCCCTTCATTGCTGGAGTCCCTAACTGCCAGAAAACCTTCTATTCTAATAGTTTCTTCTCTCGGGTTGCTAGAGTTTAGAATTTCCTCCCTGTTCCTTGCTTTCCTGACTGTACTAACATGCAAAAGTTTAAATGTACTGTGCACAAGCATCTCGGTACTCAACTCCTCTCGATCCCCAGCTAGATACGATCCCAAATCGCAGCTCCTTACTCACAACTGACAATACACCTCGTTTGGCAAGACCTGCAAAAATATTACGTCATCATCTCCTCTGATAGGAATATACGTGCGACTACGGGCCGCTTGTGAATGCGATATTTCCTATATAGGTCCTCCTTGGAGGAAGCTTGTTCATCCCATCTTGGGTGAATGTCGCTGTTTTTAATCCAACCAGAATAAAAACCTTTTGGATTCGCATTAAATAAATGTTTTTTTTTTGTTTTTGTTTTTTTTTTACACAGGAATCACCACTTATTAAGGCCCAGAGGCCACTCGAGGATAAGGGTTAATGAGTATACATTAGTCAATGTGATTGTAGCGTAGTAAACATAAGTAGTGGGAATTTTGTAAATTCATCAAGAACTTGTTTACATTGGACTTGAAGACAATCAGATTGTAGTCAGCTGGAAAGCAGGTAATCGGAAGAGAGTTCCACAGGCGTGCAGTTATAAGAAAGAAGCTTTGCTTGTGGAATCTACATTTAGGTTTAGGCACAGACAAGGAGTGTGGGAAATTATTGATAGTGGTTTCGGCCAGATGAGTGTTTTTCGTGAAAGTTTGGTAAGAGTGGACCATAGATTGAAGCTCAGATGAGCACTTGCCATGAAAATAACGATAAAGCAGAGACAGGCTCGCAACGTCTCTTCTGTGGGAAAGAGGTTGCAGGGAAGAGAAAAAGGCACCCTCCACTAAGCTACGAAGTCTGTTTTGAACTCTGTCAAGGCAGGATAAGCTGCTTCTAGCAGCTCCTGCGCCGATGTGGCAGCAGTACTCCATCGTTGGCCGTGCCTGGCTTTTATATAGGTAGAGAATTGCATCAGGAGTGAGATATCTACTGGAACGGTAGAAGGAGCCCACCATTTTTCCAGCGACCTTGGAAATATGTTCCGTTTCAGGTCAGGAGTAAAGGTCAAGCCCAGAAGCTTGTCAATTCGAAAATATCACTTTCCTTATCTTTTGCTTTTTTTTTGGGGGGGGAGGGGTGTTTTGTTTTTTGTTTTGTTTTGTTTTTTGCAACAAAGTCACCACATATCAAGGCCCGGAAGCCACACGAGGATAAGGGTTAATGTGTGTATGGTAGTCATTGGGACAGTAGCGTAATAATAGTTTGTGGTGGAAATTTGGTATAATTAGATTATTTACGAGGACGGCCCAATAAGAACTTGTTTACGTTGGTCTTGAAGACGACAATATTGTAGTGAGCTTGAAAGCAGACCAACAGAACAGAGTTCTACAGGCGGGCAGTTCTAGAAAAGAAGCTTTGTTCATGGAATCTACGTTTATGTTTAAACACTGATCGAGAGTTGGGGAAATTATTGATAGTGATTTTGGGGGTTTTTGTGCAAGATTGGCGAGGAGGGACCATAGATTGGAGCTCAGTCGAACACTTGACATGAAACGTATAATATCATAATGGATCAACGCTGTCCAAATGTCCATAAACTCCACAGTGTAAGAAAAATGAAGTACAGCAATGTGAAACTATATTTTATTCACATTTCAATGTGCAATCATGTGCTTGTG
This sequence comes from Euprymna scolopes, assembly GCF_053919585.1. Lineage (NCBI taxonomy): Eukaryota > Metazoa > Mollusca > Cephalopoda > Sepiida > Sepiolidae > Euprymna > Euprymna scolopes. Next base: position 149,534,567 of record NC_136483.1, read on the forward strand.
CATGGCGATGGCATAAAGAGAATAAAAATAGAACTACTCACCTTTGAGAAAGAATCAAGATTCCCAAAGTACATGTGCGGTTTCGGGCCTGGAATTCCATAAGACGTGAATAAGTTAAAAGGTCGGCTACCATAATTGTAACTAGAAGGAAAGAAGAAACCAATAATTACTTTTTATGAAGGTTTTAATTAGCTTTAGGTAGAGTGGCAAATTACAAAGATCAGAGATATTCCTTAAGAGATGGGTTATTGTTGTATATATACATAGTACCGCTTCGCTGTTTCACAGCTCATCAGTGCGGCTAGACAAGCAACTACCTGAAGCCAGGATCGAAACCCGACCGCCCAAACGACAGTCAGAGCTTCTAACCGTTGCGCTATTCGGTTGCTGCTTTATGGGCAGGGAATTCATAATGTTTTGACATTGTCCAAATGCCTAAGCTCATATGTGTGTGTGTGTGTGTGTGTGTGTGTGTGTGTGTGTGTGTGTGTGTGTGTGTGTAAAAAGAAGTTTACAGGGTGGGCCAGAAGTCACTGACCAATTTTAATTTTAAATAACTCTTTTATTTCTAAGTATTTTTTTTAATTTCTTAATATTTTTTTATTTTTTCAGATCCTGAAAATTAATTATGGAAAAATTCAATATCGTCCAACCTACAAAAAGTTGTACAATTTTACTATCAAAATCAAGGCTCAATAATTCAACCCCAAAGAGCCTATCGAAGACATTTCGATGTGAGAGATGAACCTATTGTGGAGATATCTAAAGGAAAAGGTTTTTGTCAACAAACCCAAATCTTTAAAAAAAGCTAAAGGAAAACATCACTAGAGAAATAAGAGAAATAATGCCAGAAACTTTGGAAAACGTTGTGGCAGAAGTAATCAAAAGAACAAAAATTTCTGAAGCAGAAAATGGAAGGCATTTGCAGGATGTTATTTTTCACATTTAAAAATACAAGTTGTTCATGCTTACTAAAGTAAAACAAAGTTTATTGCCTTTATTTTATGACTAGTCTGGGTGCCCAGTATTGCCCGGGGGTTTGAAGGTGTGTGTTGAGCAAAAAGAAAAAAGTGGTAGTAAGCAGGCAGGCTCGAACCCGTATCGCAAAGGAGGAAAAGTACGTGAAAAAAACCTGAAATCTTAGCTGTTGCGCCCATCGCCAAACCGGAAGTGACGTAGGTTTAAATTAAGGCTAGACAATCGAAAAGAGGGGATGACTTTCGAAAATATCGGCGAAAAAAAGCGACCCCTCCCTGTAGAAAAGTGCCCAGTTGAGGGTGCAGGAATTAATATTTTGGCCAATTTTTCGATATTTGGTATCCGAAGGGTCAGCTTCAAAATGATACCGATCTCGTGAAAATCCGTCGCCTCTGTCGAAAGTTTTAGACAGATATACAAACATACATACATTTAAACAGATTTTTCCCCTTTATATTATAGATACTATAATTTCATGCATATAACTGTTAAAATAAAAAAAGTTATTTAAAATTAAAATGGGTCAGTGACTTTTGCCCCACCCTGTATATAATGAAGCTAGTAAAGAAAATATATTTGACAAAGCAAACTTATCAAGATAAAAAAAAAAGCCCAACACGGTTAAAAGGAGCAATTAAATATCTTATTTAAAATATGTGTATGCATGTGTGTGTGTGTGTGTGTGTACGTGTGTGGAGGGGGAGATCATATTATACGCTCTCCCCACTCCCACTGGGATTTTCGGTGTTTCCTGAGACGTGCAGATTTTGCATGACCGTCTCGTCCGTGAGCCTGACCAAAAAGTAAACCTGAAAATGCCTTTCCGGAAATTACATGATATTCTTAATTTCCGCTTATCCAGTGATATCATCTCTTGATCCTTGATCCGTGAATCATTTTCTCCATCAGAAATTTCGACCTGATATATAACTTATTGGCGGCATTATTTATTTGAATTTGGAATTCTACTTTCCTGTCTTTCAGGATATGATCAAACTGTTATATATGTTATGTCGCCAGTCAGAAGAGAAAAAAAAGCCTTCTTGGCTAAAGGAAATGTCCGCGTAATAGAATGCCTTTTTGGAGGAGCCGGATATCCTCCATATAAAAACCGACCTTCTGTCTAACTTTACGCTCCTGCGGAGGTAAATAAAAAAAGAACCAACATTTACCTCCGACCATCAACCTCGATCGGGGTACGTTCGAATGCGATTTTATTTTAGTTTGCTGCTCAAATCATGAATATTTTGTGCCATCAATTAATATAAATATTTTGTATTTATTTACTCATGTAGTAATTTCGATTTCTTTATCTGCTAAAGTTTTTTTTTTTTTTTTAATTTTTATTCAAATAAAACTTGGAATTAGTAAAAGAAAAAATTAACAATGATTTAAATAAAACAAAATGTTTTATAATTTCAGTAGATCTATCTATTATTATACTAAATCTAAATTAATCAACGTTTAATCTATTAAAACTACAGAATAGTTGACAGTTAAGAAATCGTAAACGGAACCCAACTCCACAGCAAATGTCCGATACCAAATACAGTAGAATTTTATTATCTACCAACCTGTATTTTTAACGTTGTGAAACTGTTTTCCGTTTTTTTTTTTTTTGTTTTTTTTTTGTTTGTTTGTTTGTTTTTGTTTTTTGTTTTTTCTAAATTTTATTTTTATATTGTATTTATGAGACACAAGGAAATTTTTATTTATGAAATAATAGTTTTGAAAAATGACTTACACTACCAGTAAACCTAAGTTCGAGAGAATTTTATTTATTATTGGGTTAGCGCACATAATTTTATTTATCATTTATAATTGAAGATATTTTCAAAATTTAAGCCAGTATGAATATTTTCAAAACTCGATTTATCGGACATATACGATTGGAGGATATATGCAAATTAATTATAAACATACGCACATGTTTGCACAAATTCAATAAACTGTTTTGTTGTATGAAAAATATATTTCTATAAACATTTACATTCAAATATAAAAAGGGCTCAATGTATAATATTTGAAATAAATATTTAATAGATTTTTACATGGAAGAAGATTCATTTTGTTGGCAGATAATTGTTCATGATGTCTAAGGCAGACGAATCGTCTGGAAAGATGGAAAATCATTGTTTTAATCTAGAGATTTACAATGGAATTCGTTCATTTAAAGAAAATAGGACGCGCAGACGATTTATCAAGACTACGAGGTGCTTTTAATAAGTTTCCAGACATTTTTGTATGGGCAGTTTCGTTGATAGTACACACACATGAAACTCTAGTCCCATTCAAAGTAATCTCCTCCGGCTGCAATGCACTTGTTGTACCGTTCCAACAACTTTTGGAAGGCCCCACGGAAGTCCTCTTGTGTAAACATGTTAATGGCCCTTGTCACAGTCTCTTTCGTCTCATCGATTGTCTCATAATGACAGCCTCTAAAGTTCCCCTTGATATTAGGAAGTAACTAAAAGTCACGGGGAGTAAGGTCTGGACTATAGATTGGGTGAGGAACTGTCTTGGTGACCATCTTAGTCAAATAATCTGTGATCTTCTTTGAACACTTTTGGGACAAACTTCACGCAAATCTTCCGCATATTCAGTTTCTCGCGAATAATTGTGTGTACAGTTCCCACACTGACATCAAACTGTGCATCTACTGTCTCTATAGACACACGACAGTCCTTGTCATGAAATTCTTTATTTGGCCAATTAACTCTGGTGTTCTGACTTCCTTAATCCTCCCACGCCTCTTAACATATCTCACAGACTCCCTGCCTTCCTTGAATCTCTTATGCCACTCAAAAAGTGACGCTCGATTCGTGCAAGATGGTCCAGAAACAGTCTGAAGCATTCTATACGTTTCTGTGGCAGTTTTTCCCAGTTTAATACAGAATCTTATTGCATATCGTTCTTCTAAAGTGTCTTCACGTCCAGATTGTAATTTTGAAATTCATCAGCTGTGACAATCAGGCTTTAGTAGGGGGAATTCCAATTCCTGCAGAAACTGTTCATTTGAACTTGTAATCATAAAAATTGGTCAGTAATCTCATAAAATGTATAGCAATAACATATTGAATGTTCATGAGTCTACGACAATTTTAAATGGCTGTACAAAAAACGTCTGGAAACTTATTTAAGACACCTCGTATTCCGGCAACTAAGTAAACCTCTATTATGGCACAACCCTATTTGGATTAAACTTGGGGGTGAGGGATATGACAGTTTTCTCAATCAAAATATAGTCATAACCGATTTAAAGAGCCCTTCATGGAATAGAAAGCCGTCAATCAGAACTTTTCTACTCTATTCGAAGATTTAGTCGTACCAAAATAACCTAAGCCATAATATCGGAAAGCTAAGCTAAGGTTCAACCCACATGCTGGCTAGCCAACTTGATGTGACGGCTGATCTCCAGGTGGTAGTGAGGGGGGGGTAAACACGGGTCACTTTCGTTCTTTTCTCTCTTTCACTTTTTTGTACTTCTTTGTGTCAAGAGGAAAAGAAAAAACCCTTTTCTTAAAATCGTCACGAAACAGACATGCTTTGATAGCGTCGACGATTTGGGAATTTTGTTGATTTGGAAAATGCAGTAAGAAAATAAATACGAATTTCATTTCTAAAAAAAAAAAAAAAAAAAAAAAAAAAAAAAAGCAGCAAAGAATTTAGTATTCTATTTTAATCTGCAACAATTCCTCGTTTCCGAAAAAAAGATGATTAAATATTGATCAATGCTTCATGCAACCGATTATTTTCAGTTTGGATACAGACAACTAACCAAAAAATTCTTGAGAAGTTTACATACAACGTGGGCTCAAGACAATGGTTAAACGCTGCCCCGAAAAGAAAACGTGACTATCTATGTCTAATATCTTGTGGGTTCGTGCTAGGATGATAAGATTTCGTCCCAGAGATATCTTCACGATGCAACCACACTAACATACACTCATTGTACAACGATAATACCACACCAGGCATTGTTAAATTCAGTGCGGAAATAAAAGTAAGATACTTTTTGATACGGTAAGGGGGTTACCAGTCGTTCTGAAAAAAACAATATTAAATTAGCTTTAAAACAAAATTTGATTAAATCATTACAAAAAAAAAACAGAAATCATGGACTGGAAAAATAAAAAGTTCCATCACAAAAACATATTTTCCTCTTGAGATTTACTTATTATTAGGGCTAGGACAACAGCATATTCTTTTCATTGTCTTGACTCTCGAGTATTATCCGTTGATATTTTATATGATTTTATATAGAGTGCAGTGGGTCTCAGTTGATTAACTATGTCTAACTGTGTCGGATATATACTCGAGGGTCAAAACAATGAAAATAATATTTTGTTATGATAGCCCTACTTATTATACGTGTGTATTGATACGAGCATCATAGAAAAATATTGAATAGTTTTAATAGGACACATCTTGGAATTACTAGAACAAATGACCTAATGACCTTATTAGTAGCTATAGTCACAGATCAAATGAAACTTTGTAGATGCTGTGAAATGGTCGAAAAAGCACCACCAGTAGTAATTAATCCGTATTCGAAAACGAAAACAAGACTACATTTTGACTGTGCAGAAACAATAAACGGGATTCATTACTGTTATGGGGACTCACCCGTTCAATCATAATAATCTATGCTAACCATTATATAAACGACGAAGTTAATACTCTCGTGGAGGGAAATATCGCGGCATAACGCGAGACTACAGACTGTTTAACTAACAGCGAAATATCGACACCTTTTTTTTTGTATTCACTTTCTTTGTACAATATATTCTTCCTACCTAATCCTGTTGTTCGCGTCTTTCTTCATGACCCTTTTCTAGAGTCACAACAATTATCTGTGCTTATGTATTTTTGTTACCGCGCTATTTTTAAATAGATTTTTCCGGTTAAATTCAAGTTTCACGATATCTTTTTTTTATTATCATTAAATTGTTAAGTGGAAGCACAGAACAGTTACAAAACACCCTCCCTTCCCCATGTTAAGAATGACTTACGAAATAACGCTATTATTTCAGCGCGGTAACAAAAATACATAAGTACCCAGTTATCTTATTGTGGCAGATAGTATCATCATTTTAAATATTACATTCCTTTCAGTGTCTGTGCACAGAGGCAATCACTAAGCCTTTCTCCCCTGCAAAACAAATCATCGCCACTGCGTACTTGCTAGAGGGGATGCTGTTTAACAATTAATATAATACTAACGTTTAAATGTTATTTATAAGCTTCATATTTATAGAACACTATAACTAATATTTATAGCTAAATAAACGATCGAGTTAAAATATTTCTTTAGTTTAGATGTTGGATCTTCAGTTTCCTGCACCCTTCGATTTTTTCGGACAATGCTATGCACATATATCGCTAGTATATATATATATATATATATATAAAATGAATATTTGTAATCTGAAAACTGTTTTAAAATTATTTGAATGATTAATAAATAAAAATGTTTTTAATTTTTGTGATGAGGATTGGTAATTCGTATTATGTTTTATTATTCGGATTACTGTTCTAATCTTGTGTGTTATTTTCACACCGTTTCGGCCGATATAGCATTCGATCTTCTTCAGGTGTATTTTTTTGGAACTCGGGAATCTTTCTGACACGTTCGGGAATCTATACAGAATTTCAAACAAAGGCCTTTATTTAGTCACCGGAAGTAGTATGTTCTTATTCCCTCGGCTATGACAAGGTAGTGCTCTTAAGCCAATCGCAATTGTATTCTTATTATCGCCCACGCTGAAGATCGAACCTTCTACTTTCAGAGCAGTGTCACTTAGAACTGAAATTTACTTAGTATTTTATCCGTTACCCCAAGGGTTCTGTACTTTGTGTAAAAAAAATACTAAAGATGAGAACAGTAGTCCGAATAATCCAAATACTCCAAAGTATCAATTCCCATCTTAAAAAAAAAAAAAAATCAGAAATATTTCATTCTGTTTGTTTCGGGTGGGGGGGTCGCTGCTGCTGCTGCTTTAATTATTATTTATGTTATATTGTGTTCCTTTCTTATTCATCATCAGCAAACGAATATGTTTTTCATTGAAATCTTAATACATATTTTTTATTTCAGCCAATCGAAAGCACAGGAAATATACACTTTCACATCTTTTAAATAATATACGTTGGAATATTGTCGCCATGAACTGGAGTTACCTAATTTATACTTAAATCAAACCTAAGAAATATTCTCGCCAGGAACAAATCCAGATTTTTTTTTAGTTACAGTTAATCTTGCCTTCTGCTTAAACAGCCTCTCCTTTTTCAGCTTATCAAGGTTTCCCTTTTGGCCCCAAAGTCACCAGGGTATAATGCTATTGTTGGGGTGACCTGTTCTCTGTTTGCTTAGATATGGTCCTGCGCAGTTCTAGTGGGTCCACTGTCCCAGAGTTTGAGGAAGATGTTAGTTTGCTGCTAATCGCCTGAGGCGCCTATACCAGGGAATGGACTTTTTTTTCTTTTTTTTTTACAGTCAGGAGTATTTTTTTCTCTGGGGAACTGGCTTTTAAAACCCCATTTTTACGACCTTGTGTCACATTTTGTAGACGTGGGAAGAAGATAATCATCGCAAAAACTCATTTCTTACCAGTGACTGGATATTCGCCTATCGCCTGTGAAATTTGATCTATTTTTATATGGATCGACTTTGTTATTTTTTTTGTTTCATAGATTGCCTTTCTCTGTTGTGTGCGAATTGTGATTGTCACAATTCTGTGTGTGAGATTCCAAAGTCACGGACTAAAAATACACATCTCGTAACGCTTGCGTCAGAACACGAATTATTTTCGATTTATTAAAGAATTTATTTTTGATATCCTCTCTGATGAACTCGCTGGTCAACCATTTATCAGTTAAATGATGACTAAACTAATTTTTTTAATTAATTGCACATCAAGCTTATATTTTTTTATATCGTTTGTCCAGATTATCATCAATCTTTTCTTGTTCGAATTATTTAAGTCTTGCGTTCGACAAATTGACCAGTTTTGTAAATTCACTATTCATACAATATATTTCGATTTGTGCGCAAAGTATAAACAGACGAAGTAACAATCTATCTGTATATTAAGCAGAGAAATAAAAGTAAAAATATTTTCAGTGCCTATATATTTTTTTTTTACATAGGCATCACCACATTATCAAGGCCAAGAGGCCACTCAAGGATAAGGGTTAAAGAGTGTACAGTAGAAATTGGACAATATAGTAATCATTAGTAATGAAAATTTGGTAAATTTGATGTGTGTGTGTGTGTGTGTGTCATGGTTGTATAGATTGGTTTCGTACATATAAATTCAATGAAACCCGCGCGATTGTTAAAGAGTGCTCAATGGAGGACAGAGCTGGTATATAGTTTGTTTAGTATACAAACATTATTGGTTACACATGTGCATACATGTTTCAGTGGAATCTCAATTCAAAGAGATCACTTCAAAAGACCAAAAAAAAAAAAGGAGCGATATTGAAACGAGAGTCAAGATTACATTCGTTTGTGGTGTATGCTCTGGAAGAAAGTGAGATGTATACTTTGTGAATGTGACCAGTAGGGGTTTTGGACGGAAGTGTGATGAAGGAAGAGAGTAGGGGTGGGGTGAAGAAAGAGAGGAAAGTACTATCCCATGTGGTCAAATGTAGCCAATAATGATTGTATAATAAACTCACTATATATATATATGTATATATATATATATATATATATATATATATATATATATATATATATATATATATATATATATAGGCGGCAAAAGGAAAGTCTGCAGTAGTATTTTTTTCAAAAACTGCAAATTTAAGTTAAATTTAATGTAACTGTTTAAACAAACTATACCTCAGTTGATTGGCCTTTTTATTCTTCTATAATGTGTCCTGCTCATATTTAACTTTTAATTGAAATATTCTAGTGTTCACGTCAATTAAAAAAAATAACTTCAAATTAAGGAGGCAAAAAGAAAGTCCGCATAATGGAAAATTGTTATTTAAATGCAACTTTAGGGCATTAATGCAACACAAATACAACAGAAACACAATTTGTTGCCTGTTGGTGGATATTTTAAACTGATTCAGGGGCGATAATTTAAGCTGGTTTTAAGCGAATTTGTTGCTGCGGACTTTCTTTTTGCCTCTTTAATTTGAAGTTATTTTTTTAAATTGACGTGAACACTAGAATATTTCAATTAAAAGTCAAATACGAACAGGTAAAATTCTAGAGGAATAAAAGGCGAATTAAATGAGGTATAGTTTGTTTAAACAGTTACATTAAATTTAGCTTAAATTCGCAGTTTTTGAAAAAATTTAAAGCGCGGACTTTCTTTTTGCCGGCACTATATATATATATATATATATACATATATATGTGTGTGTGTGTGATTGAAACGTCTTGTCATACGAGTGCCACTCTCTCAGACACTTAAAGTCCATGAGCCCAAAAATGACTTACGTCGCCACAGGACCATTTTAATAGACAAATGCCTGAGGGAGTATCTATACATAGATGATGTTACAGAGTCTAAGCTTTCTACGACAGCTAAGTCTCTCTCTCTCTCTCTCTCTCTCTCTCTCTCTCTCTCTCTCTCTCTCTCTCTCTCTCTCTCTCTCGATTCAAAATGTTGAGATCCAGCAACAAGCAAGAGCAAGATAGCCAGCAACAAGTTAAAAAAGAATATATATATATATATATATATATATATATATATATATATATATATATATATATATACAGTGTATCACAAAAGTGAGTACACCTCTCACATTTCTTCCAATATTGAAGTATATCTCTTCACTGAAAAAATGATTTTTTGACACAATGAAAAGTAGTTTGTCTGCAGCATATATAACAGAGTTAATTTATTTTCCTCTTAAAATAACTCAAAATATAGCCATTAAAAACTAAATCCCTGGCAACAAAAGTGAGCCGTCACACATGCTTAAGGCCATCAGAACCAAACAAATTAAATTTCGTCTCATCAGACCATAGGACATGGTTCCAGTAATCCATGGAATTGGTTGACATGTCTTTAACAAACTGTTTGCGGGCTTCTTGTGTATTGCTTTCAGAAGAGGCTTTTTCCTGGGGTGACAGCCATGCACACCAATTTGAGAAGTACAAAGAAAAGTGAGTCATGCCTACAGTCAAGCATGGTGGTGGGATTGTCATGGTCTGGGGCTGCATGAGTGCTGCAGGTATTGGAGTGTTACATTTCATTGAGGGAAACATGAACTCCAACATGTACCCTCAAATACTGTAGCAAAGCATGATTCCCTCCCTCCAGAAACTGGGTCACAGAGCAGTTTTCCAGCATGACAATGACCCAAAACACACATCCAAGACAACCACTGCTTTACTGAAGAGGCTGAGGATAAAGGTGACTGACTGGCCCAGCATGTCTCCAGACTTGAACCCAATAGAACATCTTCGGGGCATCCTCAAACAGAAGATGGATGTGCGCAAAGTCTCAAATATCCGCCAGCTCCGTGACGTCGTAATTGAAGAGTGGAAAAGCATTCTAATGGCTACATGTGAAACTCTGGTAAACTCCATGACCAGGATAATAAAGGCAGTTTTGAATAATGATGGTGGCCACACAAAATATTGAGAGTTAACATATTCTATGTTAATATTGACAACTTTTCGTAAGGGGTGTACTCACTTTTGTTGCCAGGGATTTAGCTTTTAATGGCTATATTTTGAAGGGAAAATGAATTAACTCTGTTATATATGCTCCAGACATACTACCTTTCATTGTGTGAAAAAAAAATCGTTTTTTTAGTGCTGTTCCATGAAGAGGTATACTTAAATATTTGAAGAAATGTGAGGGGTGTACTCACGTTTGTGAAACACTGTATATATATATATATATATATATATATATATATATATATATATATATATATATATATATATATATATATATATATATATATATCATGTATATATATATATATATCATGTATCATAGGTTAGTTAAAAAACAACAAAGTGTTCGATAGTATCTTCTACAAGAGAATATCTATCTATCTATCTGTATGAAAGGCACTTTGTTCCCTATAGACTCGGAAACGGCTGCGCAGATTTTTTTTTAATTTCACACAAAAGTACTTGATGTGTCTGGGAGTATTCTTAGATAGGTTTTGTATTGGAATGTATCTGATAAGTATCGAAAATTGATAATCGAAAAATTCCAATTAAAGATTGAAGTCCGAATTTTGTTCGAATAACCCAAATAATACAATTTACTCCTCATTTTGAAGAGGGGCTAGGTTTATTATTGCACAGCTGTGGGAAAAATACAGAATAGTTAACAATCGAAACCTAAAAAAAACAAAAACATATAATTTATAACAAACAAGATAGAACTAAATTTCCTACCGACCTGTATACATTTAAACGTATAGAAACTGTAAGTGTTTTTATTAGAGAATTTTTATCTCAGTTAACGACACATGAAAAGCAACATGGTGATCGATTTTATTGCTTAACCTTGCTAAAAAGCCGATTAAATGTGGTTTTACAAGTTTTTTTTTATTAGGGGGTAGTTTTACACTTGAACTTAGGGTTAATGGTAAGGAGAATAAACTTTTACAATCTTTTCAGCGTGAAATTAACCGAAGTTAGGCCATTACGTTACTCGCCAGTTTGGTTTTCGTGTGTCGAAATAAAAATCGAAATGAAATTCTGAAATATTAAAAAAAATCTCATAGTTTTCGACACGTTAAAACTATACGAGTCGATAACGAATTTATTTCTACTTCATTTTTGTTAGTTCTTGACTGTTAACTATTCTGGACTTTTATTGGTGTTAATACGGTTTCTGTTCTATACCTGAACACGCATTGTACTTCTATTTTATCTGTTTGCAATTGTTACATTTTTTTTTCTTTTGTTTTATTTTTGGTCATATCTTTGTTAAATGGTATTTGTTTGTTTATTCATTTCCGCTTCTTGGTCTTATTATTAAATCACCATAAATAGTCAAAAAAAAAAGTAGATTATCTGTCTTTCTTATCTTACAAATTATTTTTTTTATCTCTGAATCTTTTTTTTTTTTTAATTTCATTCATTTATTTTTATTTATATACTAGAAGATATACCCGGCGTTGCCCGGTCGTAAGATACGCATAAATATTATATTTTAATTAATGTATAATTTTTATTTATTAGAAACAGAAATACCGTAGGTATTAAACGTAACGTTAAATTCTTTTTAAAAAATGGAAAAAAAAAAAAAACGGACAGAAACTGAAACATGTGCATGCGAGTATCCTAATTTTTTTTCTAAAGAGTTCACTTCTTGTAAGTAAAAAAATACTCGAACTGAGATCGAACTCGAAACCTAAAGAGAGTACGCTAACCATTACACCAGCTTGACGTGACTTTCAAAGAGTGTTTTCAAGATATACCCGATGTTACCTGGTCGTAAAATACGTAAAAAATATTATATTTTAACTAGCAGGATCCGTTAACCGGCGTTACCCGGCGGAAGGCTGCACCACCACCCCTCGCAAAAAAGTAAACTACGGTTGTTGTTGATGGTGGCCACGACCGACGCTGAACAATTGCGGACACTGACGGCCGTGGCTGAAATGAAATAATCTGGCTTCAACTTGCAATTACTGCTGATTTGGAGCGATAACATACAGGTACTGTTTGAATAAAAAAAAAAAAAGCAATTAAGGGAATGCGTAAATCGGTATGAATTAATTAAATTACGAAAAATTGTCCATTAAAATAATAATGAAAAATAAAAACAGAAGTTTTAAAAGTTAGGGATTCTTACTGTATATGGACTGTTTAGAGTGATGGAAATCAGTGGTAGCAGTCCTAGCTGTTTCCGTTTGTTTTTCAAGTCTTCCTATTTTCAACTCTTTCACTAATAGTATTAAATTAAAATCCTGTTTTATGTCATTTTTTTTTTTACATGTAAAACAAAACAATTACATTTTTCACTCACTTCTTTGAATAGTGGCATGTTAAGAACGGCGTTTGAAATAGACATCACAAACTCCCCGTGCTAAGAACGGATTTTCAAGAGATACTACCAACCTTCCCGTCTTAAGAACAGTGTTCAGAATAGACACTCCCAACATCTCCGTGTAAAGAATAGCTTTCGGAGTAGACAACCTCTTTTTTAGGAGGGAGGAATAATTCCCCCGAATTTAACCGTGATAATCGTTGTCAGCATACCCACCCGCAAATGCTTTTTAAAAAATGGGGTATAGTAGTGCCGGTAGGAGAGAAGTAGATTTTTTTATCGTGCAGCATACAAACCTGGCAGCCAATGAATTACAGTGCATAATACAGGTTTTTATATCTCTATAAATACTTTTCTCCGCAAAATTTGAACGAGATTTCATATCAGCATAGTCGAAAGCCTATATAAGTTGTCATTCTAAAGAAAATTGTGGAGGTGGACCTAATGTACAAATTTACCCTCACCCCCCCCAAAAAAAAAAGTTAACGTGCGCGATCTCGAGAATCAGTCCGAAAAAAGAAAATTAAATAAAATACTTCAAAGAATTCAAAATTGGTGAAAACACAAGTATATAATAAATAATTGTTTCTCTATTTAATGAAATTTACGTTAAAACTGTAGTGTAAGTAAATTCGTTTCGCAACTACGGCAGTTGATTAACACACACGTCGAACTTCTAAAGCTTGAATTCGTTTCACAACTACGGCGGTTGATTAACACACACGTCGAACTTCTAAAGCTTGAATTCGTTTCACAACTACGGCGGTTGATTAACACACACGTCGAACTTCTAATCACACTGATGCAGTTGATACACACTGCCCTCGATCTTCTGAACATACTCCTTTTATTGTCCAAGCGTTCGTCATCAGCCAATTGGCGGCCAGAAAAACAGTCACGTGAGGACTGACGTCATCGCTCAATGATCTTACAAAAACCACAGCCGCCATTTTTAATTTCTGCCCTCCCTGTGATCTTCCCAGCAGGTAAGACAACACGCGCAGACACGTGGTCGCTTTCTTCCTTCATTTTGTTCGACTTTACAGTAAGTAATGGTTGTAAATCGGTAATTGCGCATAAAACAAGACCCTATCCTTCAAACACACCGGCAGGTCTGTCAATTGAGGTATGGTAGCACAAAATAGATAAAATACTTCCACCATACTTAAAAAATTGCATATATATTTGGGCAAAATCTTAAGATATTTTTTGTTAATATATTTTTTAAACATATTTACGTTTTGTTTCTTTTTGTTTTGTTTTTATTTTTCAAATATGGTTACGTTTTTCTATACTTTGTTTAAATATACTTTACTTACACCTCTGCAATCTATTACGTCGCCGATTTAAAAATATTTTGGCAATATCTAGATTCGTACTTATTATGTTGTTTGAATTTAATGTTTTTTTTTTTCAACATATGTGAAATATTTACATTTTTAAATTGTTAAAATATTGCACATTCACCTTTTTGAAACTGCTAAAACTGCAAAAAGTGTGGCGCATTCATTGTTTTCTTTTTATATTTCTTTAAATGAATATATTTTTAAAATATCTAAACAGCTTGACAAAATATATAACATATTAACTTAAATGAACATAGTGATTTGAAAAGATATACGATTAAAAAAATTAAAAAATCAATTGATATAAAATGTTTACGTATTTTTATATATATTTATTATAAGGAGATAGTGGAGAAAATTAACACAAACTATATTTAACTAGAAAAATAGTTTAACAGTTTTAAAATGTTAATATTTAACATATGTTAAAAACATTTTAATGCAAACATAATACGTAAGAAATACGTTTATAAGCCAAATTACAACACAATATTATATCAAATAAACAAATATTTATTTGTTTAAAACTGCATTTCGTCGATATACACCATCATCAGAATTTTATGTGTTTCACTTTTGGAACGACCATTGCATCTTCTAAGTAAAGTAAAAACCAGTTATAAGTGTTTAGTGTCTTGTATATATATATATATATATATATATATATATATATATATATATATATATATATATATATATATATATATATATAAATAATAAGAAAGCATTGACATCATTTGTAAAATGCAATCAGTTAGAAAAGTTATCTTTTGCAAGTCTGTCTTCTGAACTAAAATAGTATTATATATACATATATATATATATATATATATATATATATATATATATATATATATATATATATATTGATAATAATGCTTTATTTAATACCATAAAAATCCAATGCGGCATTATTGTAAGTAATTAATATTGACAGTTTAATGTGCTTTCGATATAAAGGTGGTTGGCATGTTAATTTATGTTTGCTTCAGAACAAAAAATATTCACAACAGAATAAAGTATATGACAAAAGACATTATAACACATCACAATTTTTCTTTTTAACAACATGCGCCAACGCTAAAGCGAAGGAAATGTCTATTTAGAATGAAATAGTAACATTTTAGAACGTATTTTATTTAAGCCTAACATGGAGAATCCAACTATTTCCTTTCTTTAAATTTACTCATTAGTAGTTTTCAAATGAGTCAGTATGAGTGAGCGTTCACTGGAAAGGACAGGCTGTGATCCCTGGAGTGCGGGTGACAATAAATCTCCTCTGATTTCCAGTGATCTCCGCTTCTTTCAACCTCGCTTGCAAATCACGTTACGTTATTACGACAGTCGTCTGTCATTAAGCTTATGCTGATAATGACTATTGGCTTTTTCTGAAATCTGACTGACAATAAGCTTTCTCATAATTCCAGTATTATTCATGCCATCCAAATGGAATTATAGCGGTTATATGACTATCATGGATTTTTATTTTTTGTAAGAACTTTTTTTCACACGCGCAGTGATTAATACATTAACCAATCATAACATTCTTTCGTCGGAAGCACTTCCGCTGGACCCTTTCACCCTTCTTCGCATTTTTGACAGTCAGTGATTTCACGTCGAGGTGACGGACGACTCGACCATGTTCCTGTTTCGTCCGAAGCCAAGACTGAGCATTCTAAACAAAGCACATATAAAAGAGGCAGATCGGTTATTTTCACTTCCGGTTACTTGCGCACGCACATTGAAATATTGACCCTGAAAAAAGATTCGCAAGAAAAATCGGCAAAGTGTGTACGATTTCGTTTGTTCATACTTTTTTTGTAAATACAATGATGTATTTGTTTATATATTTTTCTTGCCGTGTTTCATATTCATGTTTAATATTTGTTTTTTTTTATTTATTTTTTTTTGTTTTGTTTTGTTTTTTTTTAATAGGTATGAAAAATAAATAAAACATAAAGGTTTGAATTTAAAAAATAAAAAATAGTGCTGAAGGTTATACGCCTGATTATGAGTTCAATGTGCGTGCGCGCATAACCGGAAGTGAAAACAACCGGTGCTAATCCGAATCTGTCCCTTTCATATGTGCTTTGTTTTGAGGTGCGTGAAATTCATTTGATCCTACTTTTCTTTCGAAATGAATTAAACGCTTTATTTCAAGCTATAAGAAGAAAAAAATCGAACATTGCCGTCCGTGTCAGCTTCAAGAAACACGTTTTGAACTTTCGACGGACCGGATATGTCTAAACTATTTTTATTGGGAAACTAATATCTGTTTTTCACGCTTTTCTTTGTTCTAACACTTTGTTAGTAGCTTTTTTTTTTATCTTAAAAGGCAATGATACATCACCTTAGGTGCACCTGTCATTTTGCTTTTTTGTTTGTTTTTTGTTTTAGTTTTTATTATTGTTTCTTTTTTATTTTTTTGCTTTTGTTTTGTTTTTTTGCTATTGTTGTTATTATTGTTGTTATTGTTTTGGTTTTTTGTAATTTTCTTTTTGGTTTTGTTTTGCTTTGTTTTGATTTTGGTTTTGGTTTACTTAAGGGTTTTTGTTTTTATTATTTTTTTTTTTTGTTTTTGTTTTTTTGTTTTGTTTTGTTTTGTTTTGTTTTTTTTTGTTTTTTTACAACTCTTTTGTCCGTGAAGTCATGACCTAACATAATATGAGGGTTGTCGGTGGAGAGAAATTTTTCGATAAAAATAGCCCGTATGCTATATTAGTAATTTGATTTTAATAAGCAAACTCTACACTGTGTTGTCCGGGAGGGTAATCATCTTTTCATTCATTTATTTATTTATTTATTTATTTATTTATTTATTTTAGTGCAAGTAAACAATTTTTACCGAAAATTATATCCTGTCAGTATTTTTTCTAGCATAAAAATGAAAACTCGATTTTCATTGATGGTAAATCTTATTTTTAAAAAAAACTTATGACTACGTTTCACTGGTGATGTCATGGTTATAAGCTTAAAAATATAATTCCAAATAACTTAGTCTTTTAAAATTATTTTCAGGATCAAAAATTCGTTTTAGTTTTCGCTTATTTAATTTTTGATTTAAATAAATAATTCAGTGACAGTAAAGCCCCATCATTTAAAATAAATAAATTAAAAAAAAAAAAAATTTCAAACTTGACAAGAATTTTCATTTTTCCGAGTAAAAAAAAAAACAACAACAAAAAATTATCTTACAACTCTGTTTTGCTTGCTCGATTCTGTTGTTGGCATTAGGGGTTTTCTGGTTCTTTTTACAACGAATAGGCTACTTTACCGGTCACAGTAAAACAACCAAACTTGCTTTTTAAGCTTATTTTGCCGGTACCGGTGTTTCAATCTATAAAATCTGCAGATATTTGGATCCAGATGGCTAGAAAGCTGTGGAGAATGTGTATGGAGTCGAAAAATTGTAAGCGCAGTGGACCCTGTAGTGAGGATTAAAACAAGATGGAGTCTGTGGTCTGCAACTTTTGTTTTCAATGGGTGCACCTGAAATACATTTGTAAAAGAACCTTCCTCAGGGGTAAATTTTGGATTTGCAGAGACTGTTATGCCTGAATATTCTGATAAATGTTTTTTTTTTAATATTTTATTGTAAATAAATTGTTATACCGTTTCAATGTTTGGTGGTAGTGGTAGTAGTAGTAGTAGTAGTGGTAGTAGTAGTAGTAGTATGAAAAATTCAAAACTGCTGTAAAAATCTATACTACTAATAAAATTCTAAATGTTTATTTATGTGTGTGCCTATGTACCAATATCGAACGGATGCACCGAATTGAAAAAAATTCTTTTTTTTCCCTGAAAGGTGTGAGTCCCTAGATTGTCCTTATCTATATATCGTTTGTAACGAACAACGCCGAGTCACACAAAAAAAAAACGAAATAAAGGTTTTGGGGCAGTTTCGGCAATTGTCAACAGAATTTTGCACTATCTGTATTCAGTCGCGGTACCATCTTTCGACATACGGATAGAACTTGTGGCGCGATGAATAACGCGTCTGACTACGGATTAGAAGATTCCAGGTTCAAATCCTCGCAAGTTCGTAATATATTTTAACCATCATTGTATCCAACGTTTACTCATTATCCTTACCCTTAGTTAGGGTATTTTTGTTTTTTCAGTGATTTTGTTTTGTGCATATGCGAATTTCCCATACTCTAAGTTCACAAGGTAAGCGTTGATGGTAACACGATGTTGAGTGTACTCGATTTTGTGTTTGACTCATCGTTGTATGTGCCGACGCGGCACAGCCGCTAGTTATAAACATAATTAAACTTGTATTAAATCTGTTTTCTAAATCTGCCTTACTAGTATTAATAATGATAAATATTTACCACGAAATAATCTGGAACCTATTTTACCAGAACCGGTAAAACAAGCATAAAATAGATTTGTTTTCCCGGAACTGACAAAATTAACGTAAAATCATATTTGGTCATTTTACCGTAACCGCCAAAATAATATCTTCCTCTTAAAAAAAAACAAAAAAAAAAAAAAACATATACTACCAGGAAACACCACGTGAAGATTTCTAACATCTGCATTGTGGTTTTCAAGATCGCTGGGAAAATGGTTGAATCACTCTACCGCTCCAGTAGGTCTCTCACTGCCGATGTACTTCTCTAGCTGTATAAGAGCCAAGTGCGCCCGAAAATGGAATACTGTTACCACATGTGATTAGGAGCTACTTGGTGTCCCTATCCAGCCTTCATAGAGTTCAAAACCTCTTCAAAACCTAGTAGGGGGTATCCTTTTCTCTTCTCTGCAATTTCTTTTCCATTGAAGAGACATTACGAACTTATCGACCACCATCGAGAGAGAAGGCCTGCTAATTGAAAAAATTTGTCACGCATAGTAGGCAAAACAAGTGAGATCTGTCAAGCAGTCAGACTGTTTATAGTGGGTGACTTTATTTTAATATACTGAAAAAAAAGAAAAATAACGATCACGATTTATACTTAATTAAAAAAACGAAAAATAAGAATTTATTCAAAAAGAAAAGTTGTATGTCCATCCTCTAGATTGGAGTTCAGTGGAACATTTGCCACGAAAATAACGATAGAGTAGAGACAGGCCACGGCCATCTAGATAAAGATGTATTAAACGATCAAAATCGCGGTTTGTCAGGGATTCCAAGGACTAAAATTCGTCTATCATTTTTATCGTGAATAATTTGAAAATAATTTCCACATATTTATTTAAATAAAAACAAACAGAAAAAAAATCAAGTAATGCCAATTATATATGTATAGAGAGTATTTATATTGCTCGGGAAATATTTATTATTCACTTATATTTCCTTTTTATATATACCAATCCTTAGTTAAGAAGCTCAATGAAATTACAGAGCATATAATGAATGACAAAAGTCTATATTCCAAATTTCATGATGTTGACCATCTTACAATTTATTCCTTTAATTCAGCTGACGTAATGTAAGCAAATAATAAGGTAATTGCATCTTCTCTTCCAATTTTCGGATTTTTTAATCATGCCCAAACGGATTTTATTTCCTTTTGGTGGATTGATAGTTTCTATTTCTTCTGATGAGTTAAGGGAAAAATAAATTCATTGATTGATATAATAATTAAGTGAATGTTCTTGTGCTACGAAACAGATACTTTCAATAAGTGTAAATGTTAGCTGAATTAAAGGAATAAATTGCAATATGGTCAACATCATGAAATTTGGAATATAGACTTTTGTCATTAATTACATAGAGCATATATAATATATATATATATATATATGCATACATATAGTATGTATGTATGTATATATATATATACATACATATAATATATATATGCATACATATAGTATATATATGTATACATATTGTATATATATGTGTGTGTGTGTGTGTGTGTGTGTGCGCGCGCGCGTGCGTGTATACATATGCGTAAAAGAGGAGTATAGAGAAATTCTTCTACAATTAATTCCTGTTTTAATCGCGTAATTTCTTTACATTTAACGTATGATAGCACAAAAATAAACAAAAAAATATTTAAAATATTCTTTCTAACTGCATGTATCTACATAGATAATTGCTCTTTCTCTTTCGGAAAAAGAAAGTACGTGCATTTTTCGTCCGTTTTTATCGTCTCCATTGCATCTTGAAACAACGCAATGGAAACCAGTTTACATAAATCAACGAAACACGTGTACGCCAGTACGAGACTTGATAGATGTCTTCTGGTGGTGGATGCCTATTAGCTGCTTCCTATACGTGACGTCATCAACCGGTTATTTTGTCTCCTTATCTAGATGGCCGTTGCCTGCCTCTGCTCTATCGTTATTTTCATGAAGAATGTTCTACTGAACTCCAATCTCTGATTTCCGCTTGTCAAACTTTTCATGAAGAATGTTCTACTGAACTCCAATCTCTGATTTCCGCTTGTCAAACTTTCACAAAAAACACTCTATCTACAACCACTATATACGGTTCCCCCACTCTCTTACTGTGCCTAAATCTGAACGGAAATTCCATGAATAAAGCTTTTTTCTCAGAACAGCCCGTCTGCGGAACAACGTTCCGCTAGCCTGCTTCCTGATTATATACAACATGATAGCCTTCAAATACAATGTAAGCTAGTTCTTGTTGAGCCTCCCCCCCCTAAATAATCAAATTCTACACAATTTACACCATTAGCAATTATGACACTACAATCTTACATTCATTAACCTTTATCATCGAGTGGCCTTGGGGCCTTGGTAAGTGTAAGTAAAAATAAGATACAAATTGACTCAAACACGTCAATCTCAACTTTAAATACTACCACCTCCCCCCTAATTTTCAACACTTCTTAACTGCGGTAAGAGTGGTCACGTGACAATGTCAGAGCCATACATTAAATTTGGAAAAAACGTAAGTTTAAATTCCGTCAAAATTTTGACCTTGAACGAAAATTTTAAGACCAATGCCAAATATTAAGGTCAATGCCATATGCGACATGGGGAATTTATTGGCTACAATATAAACACAACTAACGAAATTCCTCGATAGATTGAACCGAACTTATCGTCAAAAGTGTGGCTTTTCACCTTTTCATTGAGCCTGACCTTTCTGCCCAGATATTCCAAAATGAAACCAGTTTTAAGTTAGTCTATGACAAATATTTTGACCAAGTTTGGTAACGATTTGTCGAGTGATGTGGACGCTAGGTTGTACACGAAAACGTACTGACAATTTCTACTTCAAAAATAACATCTGTCTGGCCGAATAACATGGGCCTAAGATTTGAGATTAATTTTAATACTAAAATAGTCATTTATTCTAGATGTTATTTTCGGCTTTAGAAATCCAATCACGTTCAATCAGTAATTATTTTCATCCAGCATTCACTAAATACAGCGACAGCTTATACACACAATACTAAAACTCACTCACAAGTCCACACACATACAAACAAAACAACTTTGAAATCTTCTTCACTCTTTACTTTGGAAGCTCTGTATGCAGTTCTTAGGAGGTCTGCTTTCCCAGGCTTTACCTTCTTGCTCTTTGAGAATGGTTTATTGCTAATCGGCTGATGTGCCCTTACTGAGAATGCTCATAATGCTACCCAAGCAATTTTTATTCGGCCAGAGTGCTCATTCTCTAGGGCGCTGGCTTTTCAAATCCCACTTTCTTGATCTTGTGTCTCATCTTCCGGCTGTGTGAGGGATATGAATGTAAACCCTTTACTTAATTATTCGGTCTATTGTTCTCATCTTGTTATTTTTACAATGTTTCAGCCGATGGCACCATCGACCTTCTTTGGGAATCTGCTCGGAATTTCGAACGGAAACCTTTCTTTAAACCACATGGTTAGCATGCTCTTTTTTCTGTCAGCCATGACCAGATAGAATTCCTAAGTAATTCGCAATTGTATTCTGAGTGTCGCTCGCACTGAGTGTTGAACCTTTAATCACCAGAAGAGAGCTATTTACAACTGAATTTTACTTAGTACTTTATCCGTTACGCAACGGGCTCAGAATGAAAGCATGCTACCAACGTGGATTGAATAAATAGTTCCGTTCGAAATTCCATGCAGATTTCCGATGTCGACAGAAAGATTTCTGGGTTAGACAGGACGCACCTGAATAAGGTCGGGGGTCGCATCGACCAAAATGTTGTGGAAATTACACTAAAGATGAGAGCAGAAGTCCGAATAATCAATACAAGTTATAAATCCTCATCTACAAAATTCAGATACTTTTAATTTTAGTTGCTTTATCGAGACGTAAAAATTGCTGCTATATTTATGTATAGATACACGTTCTCAGTGATGTTGATAATGTTTTATCGTTCACAAAAAATAATAAAGAAAATCCTACCTGTGACGTGCATAAAAGTTATTAATACCGAAAATCATGTAATCTATTCGGGTAGTATGACTTTTAAATGAGAAATTAGGTGCTTCTTTACTATAGCACTCTGATGTAAAAACAAACAAACTCTTACCTGTGACATACAGAAAAGTTAGCACAACAGAAAATCATGTAAATTATTTTAAGTTTTTTTTTTTTTACACGGTGGTCACCACTTATCAATGCCCAGAAGCCACTCAGGGATAAGGGTTATTGCAAGTACAGTACGTTAGTGTGGAGATTTAATGAAGTGTTTACTTAAGAGGGCGGTTCATTAGGAATTTGTTAACGTTGGATTTAAAGACATCCAAGTTGTAGTCAGGTGGGAAGCAAGCAGACGGGACAGAGTTCCACAGGCGTGCAGTTCTAAGAAAGAAGCTTTGTTCATGGAATCTACGTTTTGATTTAGGCACAGATAAAGAGTGGGGGAAATTTTCACAGTGGATTCAGCTAGACGAGTGTTTTTCGTGAAGGATTGGCGAGGGGGTACCAGAGATTGGAGTTCAGACGAGCACCTGCCATGGAAATAACGATAAAACAAGGACAGGCTCGCAACGTCTCTTCTGTGGGAGAGAGGTTGCAGGGTAGAGAAAAGGGCATCCCCCACTAAGCCATGAAGTCTATTTTGTTAAGGCAGGATAGGCTGTTTTTAGCAGCTCCTGCCCAGATATGGCAGCAGTATTCCATCCTTGGGCGTACTTGGCTTTTATATAGATAGAGAATTGCATCAGTAGTGAGATATCTTTTGGAGCGGTAGAAGGATCCCACTATCTTTCCAGCGACATTGGCAACAGACTTGATGTACGTGTTCCATTTCAGATCATGAATAAAGGACAACCCCAGAAGCTTGTTAAAACATGGGGCTTCTCCTAGACGAGAGCCATCCATTTCAATTGATGCCAGATGGGGATCAGAGCGTTGATGATGTAAAGATAGGAGTTAAGTATGTGTTATACATTACCCGCCCTAGGTAAGGAAATGTTTTTCCATATATGTGCTGTAAATTTCCTGTCCTAGGGAAAGTACAATTATTTCATATATATATATATATATATATATATATATATATATATATATATATATATATATATATATAATACCCATCCTAGGATAGGTAAAATATTCCTTTGTTCAAGATGGCAAATGATACATAGACATAAAAAAATCCTCTATCCTAAGAATAACAGGCATGTTCAAAATTTTTCTCATTGTCTTATACGGCCCCGAGCAACGCCAGAGGGCTTGCTAGTATTTAACAAAAGTACACTAAAGTGTAAAAGAATTGCACTAGGAATCGGTACTTATAACGGATCGGGAACTTGCCGATGTATCTACCATGGTTACTTATGCCTCTAGTACTTTCTTATCTATCTGAATCCATCTTTAGTGGTGATTATCAAGTGAAGAATATATCACTTACATATTCATAGGTATTTTCTCGGAAATCTCGTCATAGTTGCAGTATTAAAAGGTATTTAAAAACAAAATTCATAGATCATTCCCACAAGTATATTTTTCATGTTTGCGAAAATACATGCCCATATTGCATGTGTTCTTACGGTAATCCGACACCCCCCCCAAAAAAAAATATATACAACTCTGTATTTAGAAATTTAAAAGGAATCGGAATCGGTAATTGTATCGGAATCTGCAATCGTATCGGAAACGGGAAAATATTGGAATTGTTCCGATCACTAATATATATATATATATATATATATATATATATATATATATATATATATATATATATATATATATATATATATAATTCTTCGGAATTTGGAATGATGGCAGCCATGTTTTTTGTCGTTGTTTTTTTAAAATGTTGTGATATTCAGCTGGAGTCTGATAGGTGGACGGTTAGTCTTCGTGACAACGTGTTGGTAGTGTGTCTAATGTAGTAAGCAGTGTTGGAGATGCATTATTCTAGCGGGCAATTATATTGATAAATTACATTGCTTTTTTTGTCTTTTTAGCAAGTTATTTGTCTGCGAAGTGCTTTTGTTGATTACAAGTTGTAGTTTATTCTTTATATAATAGATGATAAACTTGACATATTTGTTTTTGTTCGGAGATACGCATCTGCGAATTATATTTTTGAGAACATTTTCATCGGTTTTTTAATTTTTTCATGTAGTTGGTTGCGGTAAAATATGTTAACAGGTTGAGGATTTTTTTCTTGTTTATTATTAGTAGCTTGATTTAAGTTGCTAATAGTTTAATTTGTTTATCGACAAGATGGTTTCGGAACTGGTTGCTGATTAGGACCTGTTTTATATTTTTTAGTTTGCTAAAGAATATTTTTTTTGTTTTAAATTTTTTGGAGATTTTTTTATTATTGCGATTTTGTAACGAAACGGACATTTGCTTTTGTAATTTAAGATGCAGGAATCAACGGATGTAGTTTTTTTTTTAAAACATAGGGGTGATGAATTCATCGTTACTGGAATAGATAAGAACGTCAAAAAACGATTTCGTTATTAGTATTTAGTTCCTAGGTAAAGGTAAGGACTGAATTAGTTTGGAATGTACTTTTTAAATCATCTATTTCTTTAATGTTATCAGCAAACATGAATATATCATCAACATACCTTACGTAAATGGAAGTTTGTTTTTTGTTGAATTGAATATTTTCTTTCCAAGATTGATCATGAAAAAGTTGCTAAATGTTAATCCTAGAACGGAACCCATAGCAACGCCATACCACTTCCGTGTAGATTTTGCCCAGGTGATGATAAAATGGGACCTTGGTTGTGCACATTAATAATAATTTTTTTAAAATTATTGAACCAATAACCACGAAGGAGGAAAAGAAAGTGAAAAAAAAGCTTAACGTCCATTTCATCTAACACTTCTCGTTTGCAAGTTTTTGACCTTAAAGTGGTATTTTTAACCACTTACATCAAGTAGCTTCATGCCTTGTCTAAAACGATTTCCATAAAATAAATACGTAAATGTAATTATCATGATATAAGATTCTGCTATCTTCAAAATTAATACTTTAGTTTACCAAGCAACAATAAATAGCACTGAACAATCCAACACAAAATATCGCGCGCAAACTTAAAAATCAGATTAGATAACAATACGCAAGCTTCACGAATATAAATTTATGTAACTGCATGTCTTTATCTATGTATTCCTGCAATTGAAAAGTTTTATTTTTTAATTCGCACCTGTTATGTTTCTGAATATTTGATATGAGCATTGTTAAATTGTTTTTTTTTTTTGGAGGGGGATATTTTTCAGAGTACATGGTGGAACGATAAAGTTGTCGCCCCAAAGAAAACAAATTTATTGGAAAAATCACTCCAAGTAATATCATTATGTAGTAGAGCTAACATCTATTCAATGTAGCTCATTTCAGCCTCAATGGCCGTCTCGATATATATCCGGAACTGGGAGCATGCCTTTTCCACAACCGTCGATACGAGCTCGATGAATAGTCAGCGGATGGCGGCGATCAGGCTGGCTTTGGTGTAGTGGGAGGTCATGTCGGTGATGTTCTCGACGTATGACCAAACGAAGTAGTTCAGCGGGTTCAGGTCGGTGGAGGAGAGGCAGTGAGAAAAGGGTACAAAGTCGTAGCATTCATTCTGAAGCCAAGCCTGGGTCTCTTTGGACGTGGGCTGGTATCCGGTCCTGCTGCCACACTTAGGGGCTGCCAGGGGCCACCTGATTGCACCAGGGGATCACCACATTCTTCAGCACATCCAGGTACATTTTGGTGTTGACTTTCAAGCCGACTTCGAAGATGTGGGGTGGCATAATGTGGGCCTCACTCGAAACCACACCAAAGACATAACCGTGGCCAGAAAACTTTGTTTTCATCACCCTGGGTATGTCCTTGTTATTCGTGGCAATCCAGCAATGCATTCTGAGGGTGCTGGCAATGGTCCTGTTGTCATAACTTTGATCGGTAGAGAGCATGAGTTGTACTGCGGCACATCTCCGATCTTGCTCGTTGAACATCGTGCCACTTTCAGAGATGAAAGAAGGCTCTTATCGCTCTTGGGATTTGTACACATCTGGCCAATTATTAGATGGTCTGCAACAAAAAAAGAAAACAAGTTTTCACCAAATGGAAATGGAATCATGTCGTCTTTTTTAGGGGGATAATTTTATCGTTCTACCCTGTATTGTTCTCATCTTGAATGTTATTTTCAAAACGTGTCGGCCTATGTGTAATCTAATGCATATGAGCAACAGCGAAGGATGGCTGGCTTACGAAGAGATTAGCAGTAGCAGCAATAGCCAAAAAAGGCACATATGCAAATTAAGAAGTGTGCGTGAGTTGGCGCCACAAGACAAAAAAAAAGAATAAGGACATCATTTGATCGGGAGAAAAAAGTCGACGTCTAAGGAAATGGGCGTGTAAAGTGGAGGGCGAGAATAGTCTGGCTGTGGCCGGCATGCGGTCGGAGGAAAGAGAAACGTGAACCAGGCTAGATGAACATGTTGCAGCGAGAGACTTT
Source organism: Euprymna scolopes (assembly GCF_053919585.1). Taxonomy (NCBI): domain Eukaryota; kingdom Metazoa; phylum Mollusca; class Cephalopoda; order Sepiida; family Sepiolidae; genus Euprymna; species Euprymna scolopes. Next base: position 149,561,711 of record NC_136483.1, read on the forward strand.
TTAACTGGTGTCGAGACGGGAGAGTAACATGCAATAAAAAAAATTTTTTAAAGAAAAAAAATGCCGACCTTGACTTATATTTATTTTTTTTTTTTTATTGTTTGTAGCTGCGAGACATCTAACCATCCGACCTTCTTCGGGTATCTATTGTCGAACTCGGAAACCTTTCTGTCGATCTCAGGAAACTATACGAAATTTCGAATGGAACCATTTATTTAATCAACGTCCCTTCATCCGTGACTGGGTGTAAGTCTTAAATAATTCGAAATTGTTAGTATAGCCTGCATTGGGAATTGAAATTTCGAAATTCAGACAGATTCCCGAGTTCGACAGAAAGAAGGCTGAGCATTACATCGGCCGAAATGCTATGAAACTAACACTCAAAATGAGAATAGTTGTCCAAATAATCCAAAATTGCAAAATGGAAGATATTTTTTAAAGCTAGTAATATTAAGTCCTTAAATAGGTCGCATTGTTTCAGTATTACTGAATAATTAAGTATATTAATGTTTCATTAAAAAATTCCAAATTGTTAAATAGTAGAAGGGGCATTATTTTAATTGTAAAAAAATATGAATATATTATTTCAGTTTTTACTTAAGTCTAGTATTTTTGATTGCATAAATTAGAAGAAATGGATACATTTACTGACTAGGACTTTTACAGATTTCAATTCGATCCCTTTATTTCCGCTTCGAGCACTTTTTCTTTCCCATCACCCTCATATATTTTAGATTGTTGCATAAGTTCCACCCGTTTTTTGTTTGTTTGTTTGTTTGTTTGTTTGTTTTGTTTTGTTTTTGTTTTTGTTTTTTTGTTGTTTTTTTTTTATAAAATCAAAGAATTTTAACAGCAAAAGTAAGTTCGTATGAAACCCAACCTCCAAGTTTTTGTGTGAATCCCATCGACTGAAGTTGGCGCTAAATTGTCGCAAAATCACACTACATCTTTTCACCTAATTCTCTACATGTCTGATGGCCATCTTCCTTTGAAAGGACCCTGAGTTAGTCTCCGTCTATCTTGATTAGTCTTTCAGAACGAGGGGCATCATTGAGGTCAACATTTCCGCGTTTGAATCTGGTAAACCAATCTCGAACAGTTCTATCAGCTATAGCATTTTCTCCATATATGGCATAAATATCCTTAATCACTTCACTCGCTTTTTGACCTGGATTAAAGGTGAAAAGAAGGTGTCGAAAATATGATTTTTTTATCTACTTGACAATCCATTTGACGGTTCTGAAAAACGAGAAAAAATTATGACCAAAAACCAATGATCATTATCTTGTAGAACAGAATACGTGCTTTCTAATAACATATCACACTTTGCCAAATAACATGTTGAAGAAAAAAAATATATGAAACGGCGGGAACTTATGCAACAACCTGATATATATATATATATATATATATATATATATATATATATATGTGTATATGTATATATATATATATGTATATGTATATATATATATATGCAACTTTGTCTCTGTGTGTGAGTTCGTTCCTTATAGCCTCCGAAACGACTGAACAGATTTTCTTTAAAATTTACAGAACTTTAGTGTATACGTCTGGGAATGACTTGGTTAATTTTTGTCTCAGAATACCTCGATAATTACCGATAATCTAAACCGTTTTAATTCATCTATCATCGGTAAAGCCATTTTTCCATGTCGTCACTTAGCAACGATGATAGAACAACGGGTCGTAAATATTCTACTAATAGCGTGTTTTTTTGTTTTGTTTTGTTTTTTTCTTTTTGTTTTGTTTTTGTTTTGTTTTTTGTTTTTTTTTGGGGGGGGGTTCGCATGACGTGATCTATAGATTCATCCTCCGCACGTAAATGTCTTAATTTAAAAAAAAAAAATTTTAATTTTTGCAAAAAATTTTATAAGACTTGAAAATTTACGTGTTTGTTTGTTTGTTTGTTTGGGGTTTTTTGTCTTTTTTTTTTTTTTTTGCATGACGTGGTGTGTAGGTTCAAACCCCACACGTAAATTTCTTAATGTTTTTTTTTTGTTTTGTTAAGTGGAAAAAAGTTGATTTATAAGATTGGAAAATTTACGTGTGTATTTTTTTAAATATCTATATTATTTTTGCAGTATAGAACTGGAATATTACGGTACTTTAATTAAGCTTTATAACTGACAAGCAATTGATCCTGAAGAAATTGCACAACAGTCAACACACATATTTAATGAAAATGTGATTCAGAGGTTTCTTATATGTCGGTCTAACAAAGCAACCAAACACAAGTAGTATGCCCGGCAACATAAGATAAGGAATTTTTTGCCATAATTGACCAATTATAGAACTTTACAGCGAAAACCACATAAATTTTTACAGCGAATCGATAGTCGATGTTAATCCTGTGGTTTCTTTCGCATACGGTGCAAGAAATCATGCCTCCCCCCAAATAAAAACCTCGCCAAAGTAGTTGGTTTTGAGTTGGAAGATTAACTGCTAAGGGGACAAATCAGGGAAATTGGATTGTTCCTGGCACGTTGCATCCATTTTGTGGGGGCTACGTTGGTCAGTAAGGTGTCAATATAACCGAAATTTACTAAAATAACTTTAGGATTACAAAAAGAAAAAAAAAGAAATATTGGAATTACCAAAGATACAGATCCAAATAAGCATAAAACGGGCATTAAGGCAACCCCGAGCAAGTCCGGGTAATATTGCTAGTATATATATATATATATATATATATATATATATATATATATATATATATATATATATATTCGGAATTTTTTTTTTTCAATTATATTTTACATTTTATCCATCCTAATCCTTAATTTATAAAGCTCAATGTAATTACAGAGCATATAACAAATAAATGACAAAAGTCTATATTCCAAATTTCATGATGTTTACCATCTTTCAATTTATTCCTGCGTTGACAATCACAATTCTTGACAGCACCTGTTTGTTTCGTAGCACGAAATCATTCATTTAATTTTTATATCAATCAGTGGATCTATTCTACCCTTAACTCTTCAGAAGAAATAGCATCTATCAATCCATTAAAAGAAAGTAAAATACATACGGGCACGATTACAAAATCCGAAAATTGGAAGAAAAGTTGCAATTGCCTTTTGTTTTGTTTTTTGTTTGTTTGTTTTTTTGGGGGGGGGTTCTTTTATTACGCCATGTTGAATTTACGTCTTGCTATTTCTTCTGAGAAGCGCTGGCGTCAAATATGTGCATGGTTTTAAAAAACCAAGACCAAAAAATGTAGACATAAATTGTCCGTCTGTTTAACGATATATGTTAAAAAAAAAAAAAAGGCTGCCTACATACATATTTAACCTACAAAATTCTGCAGCTCATCAAGATACCAACTCGTGCTATCAGAACGGGTTATGTGAAGCTACAGACTTGCTGACCTAAATGCACCAAACATTTATGTTATTATTTTTCTGTAAAGCCGAAACCAAAATAATATTTTTATTCTACAAAACAACTAAACCAAAGCAAACACTGAAAATAAGTATTTAAAGATATAAAAAAAAATGTTACCAGAATAACCGGATTCAGCATTAAATAATCCGAACTAAGTTTATATGCCGTAAAACCAAAGCAATTATACCAAACCAAACGCCATGAATAAATATTTATACTATATAAATAGTACCTTCAACAAGTTTCCAGACTTTTTCGTATAGGCACTCTTATTGGTAACACGCACATGAAACTAGCCCCCTTCTAAGTAATCTCCTCCGGCTGCAATGCACTTGTACGGTTCCAACAATTTCTGGAAAGCCCATGGAAGTCCTCTTGTGTGAGCGTGTAAATGACCCTTGTCATAGCCTCTTTCATCTCCTAAATTGTACCATAACGACAGCCTCTAATGTTTTCCTTGGGGTTAAGGATGTCATAGCCTCTTTCATCTTCTCAATTGTTTCATAACGACAACTTCTAAGGTTTTCCTTGTAGTTTAAGGATGTCACAGCCTCTTTCATCTCTTTAATTGTATCATAACGACAGCCTCTAAGGTTTTCCTTGAGTTTAAGGATGTCATAGCCTCTTTCATCTCCTAAATTGTATCATAACGACAGCCTCTAAGGTTTTCCTTGTAGTTTAAGGATGTCACAGCCTCTTTCATCTCTTTAATTGTATCATAACGACAGCCTCTAATGTTTTCCTTGGGGTTAATGATTTCATAGCCTCTTTCATCTTCTCAATTGTTTCATAACGACAGCCTCTAAGGTTTTCCTTGTAGTTTAAGGATGTCACAGCCTCTTTCATCTCTTTAATTGTATCATAACGACAGCCTCTAATGTTTTCCTTGGGGTTAAGGATGTCATAGCCTCTTTCATCTTCTCAATTGTTTCATAACGACAGCCTCTAAGGTTTTCCTTGTAGTTTAAGGATGTCACAGCCTCTTTCATCTCTTTAATTGTATCATAACGACAGCCTCTAAGGTTTTCCTTGGGGTTAAGGATGTCATAGCCTCTTTCATCTCCTAAATTGTATCATAACGACAGCCTCTAATGTTTTCCTTGTAGTTTAAGGATGTCACAGCCTCTTTCATCTCTTTAATTGTATCATAACGACAGCCTCTAATGTTTTCCTTGGGGTTAAGGATGTCATAGCCTCTTTCATCTTCTCAATTGTTTCATAACGACAGCCTCTAAGGTTTTCCTTGTAGTTTAAGGATGTCACAGCCTCTTTCATCTCTTTAATTGTATCATAACGACAGCCTCTAATGTTTTCCTTGGGGTTAAGGATGTCATAGCCTCTTTCATCTCCTAAATTGTATCATAACGACAGCCTCTAAGGTTTTCCTTGTAGTTTAAGGATGTCACAGCCTCTTTCATCTCTTTAATTGTATCATAACGACAGCCTCTAATGTTTTCCTTGGGGTTAAGGATGTCATAGCCTCTTTCATCTTCTCAATTGTTTCATAACGACAGCCTCTAAGGTTTTCCTTGTAGTTTAAGGATGTCACAGCCTCTTTCATCTCTTTAATTGTATCATAACGACAGCCTCTAATGTTTTCCTTGGGGTTAAGGATGTCATAGCCTCTTTCATCTCCTCAATTGTTTCATAACGACAGCCTCAAAGGTTTTCCTTGTAGTTTAAGGATGTCACAGCCTCTTTCATCTCTTTAATTGTATCATAACGACAGCCTCTAAGGTTTTCCTTGAGTTTAAGGATGTCATAGCCTCTTTCATCTCCTAAATTGTATCATAACGACAGCCTCTAAGGTTTTCCTTGTAGTTTAAGGATGTCACAGCCTCTTTCATCTCTTTAATTGTATCATAACGACAGCCTCTAAGGTTTTCCTTGGGGTTAATGATTTCATAGCCTCTTTCATCTTCTCAATTGTTTCATAACGACAGCCTCTAAGGTTTTCCTTGTAGTTTAAGGATGTCACAGCCTCTTTCATCTCTTTAATTGTATCATAACGACAGCCTCTAAGGTTTTCCTTGGGGTTAAGGATGTCATAGCCTCTTTCATCTCCTAAATTTTATCATAACGACAGCCTCTAAGGTTTTCCTTGTAGTTTAAGGATGTCACAGCCTCTTTCATCTCTTTAATTGTATCATAACGACAGCCTCTAATGTTTTCCTTGGGGTTAAGGATGTCATAGCCTCTTTCATCTTCTAAATTGTTTCATAACGACAGCCTCTAAGGTTTTCCTTGTAGTTTAAGGATGTCACAGCCTCTTTCATCTCTTTAATTGTATCATAACGACAGCCTCTAATGTTTTCCTTGGGGTTAAGGATGTCACAGCCTCTTTCATCTTCTCAATTGTTTCATAACGACAGCCTCTAAGGTTTTCCTTGTAGTTTAAGGATGTCACAGCCTCTTTCATCTTCTCAATTGTTTCATAACGACAGCCTCTAAGGTTTTCCTTGTAGTTTAAGGATGTCACAGCCTCTTTCATCTCTTTAATTGTATCATAACGACAGCCTCTAAGGTTTTCCTTGGGGTTAAGGATGTCATAGCCTCTTTCATCTCCTAAATTTTATCATAACGACAGCCTCTAAGGTTTTCCTTGTAGTTTAAGGATGTCACAGCCTCTTTCATCTCTTTAATTGTATCATAACGACAGCCTCTAATGTTTTCCTTGGGGTTAAGGATGTCATAGCCTCTTTCATCTTCTCAATTGTTTCATAACGACAGCCTCTAAGGTTTTCCTTGTAGTTTAAGGATGTCACAGCCTCTTTCATCTCTTTAATTGTATCATAACGACAGCCTCTAATGTTTTCCTTGGGGTTAAGGATGTCATAGCCTCTTTCATCTTCTCAATTGTTTCATAACGACAGCCTCTAAGGGTTTCCTTGTAGTTTAAGGATGTCACAGCCTCTTTCATCTCTTTAATTGTATCATAACGACAGCCTCTAAGGTTTTCCTTGGGGTTAAGGATGTCATAGCCTCTTTCATCTCCTAAATTGTATCATAACGACAGCCTCTAATGTTTTCCTTGTAGTTTAAGGATGTCACAGCCTCTTTCATCTCTTTAATTGTATCATAACGACAGCCTCTAATGTTTTCCTTGGGGTTAAGGATGTCACAGCCTCTTTCATCTCTTTAATTGTATCATAACGACAGCCTCTAAGGTTTTCCTTGGGGTTAAGGATGTCATAGCCTCTTTCATCTCCTAAATTGTATCATAACGACAGCCTCTAATGTTTTCCTTGTAGTTTAAGGATGTCACAGCCTCTTTCATCTCTTTAATTGTATCATAACGACAGCCTCTAATGTTTTCCTTGGGGTTAAGGATGTCACAGCCTCTTTCATCTTCTCAATTGTTTCATAACGACAGCCTCTAAGGTTTTCCTTGTAGTTTAAGGATGTCACAGCCTCTTTCATCTCTTTAATTGTATCATAACGACAGCCTCTAATGTTTTCCTTGGGGTTAAGGATGTCATAGCCTCTTTCATCTCCTAAATTGTATCATAACGACAGCCTCTAAGGTATTCCTTGTAGTTTAAGGATGTCACAGCCTCTTTCATCTCTTTAATTGTATCATAACGACAGCCTCTAATGTTTTCCTTGGGGTTAAGGATGTCATAGCCTCTTTCATCTTCTCAATTGTTTCATAACGACAGCCTCTAAGGTTTTCCTTGTAGTTTAAGGATGTCACAGCCTCTTTCATCTCTTTAATTGTATCATAACGACAGCCTCTAAGGTTTTCCTTGGGGTTAAGGATGTCATAGCCTCTTTCATCTCCTCAATTGTTTCATAACGACAGCCTCAAAGGTTTTCCTTGTAGTTTAAGGATGTCACAGCCTCTTTCATCTCTTTAATTGTATCATAACGACAGCTTCTAAGGTTTTCCTTGTAGTTTAAGGATGTCACAGCCTCTTTCATCTCTTTAATTGTATCATAACGACAGCCTCTAAGGTTTTCCTTGGGGTTAAGGATGTCATAGCCTCTTTCATCTCCTAAATTGTATCATAACGACAGCCTCTAAGGTTTTCCTTGTAGTTTAAGGATGTCACAGCCTCTTTCATCTCTTTAATTGTATCATAACGACAGCCTCTAATGTTTTCCTTGGGGTTAAGGATGTCATAGCCTCTTTCATCTCCTAAATTTTATCATAATGACAGCCTCTAAGGTTTTCCTTGTAGTTTAAGGATGTCACAGCCTCTTTCATCTCTTTAATTGTATCATAACGACAGCCTCTAATGTTTTCCATGGGGTTAATGATGTCATAGCCTCTTTCATCTTCTCAATTGTATCATAACGACAGCCTCTAAGGTTTTCCTTGTAGTTTAAGGATGTCACAGCCTCTTTCATCTCTTTAATTGTATCATAACGACAGCCTCTAAGGTTTTCCTTGGGGTTAAGGATGTCACAGCCTCTTTCATCTCTTTAATTGTATCATAACGACAGCCTCTAAGGTTTTCCTTGGGGTTAAGGATGTCATAGCCTCTTTCATCTCCTAAATTGTATCATAACGACAGCCTCTAAGGTTTTCCTTGTAGTTTAAGGATGTCACAGCCTCTTTCATCTCTTTAATTGTATCATAACGACAGCCTCTAAGGTTTTCCTTGGGGTTAAGGATGTCATAGCCTCTTTCATCTCCTAAATTTTATCATAACGACAGCCTCTAAGGTTTTCCTTGTAGTTTAAGGATGTCACAGCCTCTTTCATCTCTTTAATTGTATCATAACGACAGCCTCTAATGTTTTCCTTGGGGTTAAGGATGTCATAGCCTCTTTCATCTTCTAAATTGTTTCATAACGACAGCCTCTAAGGTTTTCCTTGTAGTTTAAGGATGTCACAGCCTCTTTCATCTCTTTAATTGTATCATAACGACAGCCTCTAAGGTTTTCCTTGGGGTTAAGGATGTCATAGCCTCTTTCATCTTCTCAATTGTTTCATAACGACAGCCTCTAAGGGTTTCCTTGTAGTTTAAGGATGTCACAGCCTCTTTCATCTCTTTAATTGTATCATAACGACAGCCTCTAAGGTTTTCCTTGGGGTTAAGGATGTCATAGCCTCTTTCATCTCCTAAATTGTATCATAACGACAGCCTCTAATGTTTTCCTTGTAGTTTAAGGATGTCACAGCCTCTTTCATCTCTTTAATTGTATCATAACGACAGCCTCTAATGTTTTCCTTGGGGTTAAGGATGTCACAGCCTCTTTCATCTCTTTAATTGTATCATAACGACAGCCTCTAAGGTTTTCCTTGGGGTTAAGGATGTCATAGCCTCTTTCATCTCCTAAATTGTATCATAACGACAGCCTCTAATGTTTTCCTTGTAGTTTAAGGATGTCACAGCCTCTTTCATCTCTTTAATTGTATCATAACGACAGCCTCTAATGTTTTCCTTGGGGTTAAGGATGTCACAGCCTCTTTCATCTTCTCAATTGTTTCATAACGACAGCCTCTAAGGTTTTCCTTGTAGTTTAAGGATGTCACAGCCTCTTTCATCTCTTTAATTGTATCATAACGACAGCCTCTAATGTTTTCCTTGGGGTTAAGGATGTCATAGCCTCTTTCATCTCCTAAATTGTATCATAACGACAGCCTCTAAGGTATTCCTTGTAGTTTAAGGATGTCACAGCCTCTTTCATCTCTTTAATTGTATCATAACGACAGCCTCTAATGTTTTCCTTGGGGTTAAGGATGTCATAGCCTCTTTCATCTTCTCAATTGTTTCATAACGACAGCCTCTAAGGTTTTCCTTGTAGTTTAAGGATGTCACAGCCTCTTTCATCTCTTTAATTGTATCATAACGACAGCCTCTAAGGTTTTCCTTGGGGTTAAGGATGTCATAGCCTCTTTCATCTCCTCAATTGTTTCATAACGACAGCCTCAAAGGTTTTCCTTGTAGTTTAAGGATGTCACAGCCTCTTTCATCTCTTTAATTGTATCATAACGACAGCTTCTAATGTTTTACTTGGGGTTAAGGATGTCATAGCCTCTTTCATCTTCTCAATTGTTTCATAACGACAGCCTCAAAGGTTTTCCTTGTAGTTTAAGGATGTCACAGCCTCTTTCATCTCTTTAATTGTATCATAACGACAGCCTCTAATGTTTTCCTTGGGGTTAAGGATGTCATAGCCTCTTTCATCTTCTCAATTGTTTCATAACGACAGCCTCTAAGGTTTTCCTTGTAGTTTAAGGATGTCACAGCCTCTTTCATCTCTTTAATTGTATCATAACGACAGCCTCTAAGGTTTTCCTTGGGGTTAAGGATGTCATAGCCTCTTTCATCTCCTCAATTGTTTCATAACGACAGCCTCAAAGGTTTTCCTTGTAGTTTAAGGATGTCACAGCCTCTTTCATCTCTTTAATTGTATCATAACGACAGCCTCTAAGGTTTTCCTTGGGGTTAAGGATGTCATAGCCTCTTTCATCTCCTAAATTGTATCATAACGACAGCCTCTAAGGTTTTCCTTGTAGTTTAAGGATGTCACAGCCTCTTTCATCTCTTTAATTGTATCATAACGACAGCCTCTAATGTTTTCCTTGGGGTTAAGGATGTCATAGCCTCTTTCATCTCCTAAATTTTATCATAACGACAGCCTCTAAGGTTTTCCTTGTAGTTTAAGGATGTCACAGCCTCTTTCATCTCTTTAATTGTATCATAACGACAGCCTCTAATGTTTTCCATGGGGTTAATGATGTCATAGCCTCTTTCATCTTCTCAATTGTATCATAACGACAGCCTCTAAGGTTTTCCTTGTAGTTTAAGGATGTCACAGCCTCTTTCATCTCTTTAATTGTATCATAACGACAGCCTCTAAGGTTTTCCTTGGGGTTAAGGATGTCACAGCCTCTTTCATCTCTTTAATTGTATCATAACGACAGCCTCTAAGGTTTTCCTTGGGGTTAAGGATGTCATAGCCTCTTTCATCTCCTAAATTGTATCATAACGACAGCCTCTAAGGTTTTCCTTGTAGTTTAAGGATGTCACAGCCTCTTTCATCTCTTTAATTGTATCATAACGACAGCCTCTAATGTTTTCCTTGGGGTTAATGATTTCATAGCCTCTTTCATCTTCTCAATTGTTTCATAACGACAGCCTCTAAGGTTTTCCTTGTAGTTTAAGGATGTCACAGCCTCTTTCATCTCTTTAATTGTATCATAACGACAGCCTCTAATGTTTTCCTTGGGGTTAAGGATGTCATAGCCTCTTTCATCTCCTAAATTGTATCATAACGACAGCCTCTAAGGTTTTCCTTGTAGTTTAAGGATGTCACAGCCTCTTTCATCTCTTTAATTGTATCATAACGACAGCCTCTAATGTTTTCCTTGGGGTTAAGGATGTCATAGCCTCTTTCATCTTCTAAATTGTTTCATAACGACAGCCTCTAAGGTTTTCCTTGTAGTTTAAGGATGTCACAGCCTCTTTCATCTCTTTAATTGTATCATAACGACAGCCTCTAATGTTTTCCTTGGGGTTAAGGATGTCATAGCCTCTTTCATCTTCTCAATTGTTTCATAACGACAGCCTCTAAGGTTTTCCTTGTAGTTTAAGGATGTCACAGCCTCTTTCATCTCTTTAATTGTATCATAACGACAGCCTCTAAGGTTTTCCTTGGGGTTAAGGATGTCATAGCCTCTTTCATCTCCTAAATTGTATCATAACGACAGCCTCTAATGTTTTCCTTGTAGTTTAAGGATGTCACAGCCTCTTTCATCTCTTTAATTGTATCATAACGACAGCCTCTAAGGTTTTCCTTGGGGTTAAGGATGTCATAGCCTCTTTCATCTCCTAAATTGTATCATAACGACAGCCTCTAATGTTTTCCTTGTAGTTTAAGGATGTCACAGCCTCTTTCATCTCTTTAATTGTATCATAACGACAGCCTCTAATGTTTTCCTTGGGGTTAAGGATGTCACAGCCTCTTTCATCTTCTCAATTGTTTCATAACGACAGCCTCTAAGGTTTTCCTTGTAGTTTAAGGATGTCACAGCCTCTTTCATCTCTTTAATTGTATCATAACGACAGCCTCTAATGTTTTCCTTGGGGTTAAGGATGTCATAGCCTCTTTCATCTCCTAAATTGTATCATAACGACAGCCTCTAAGGTATTCCTTGTAGTTTAAGGATGTCACAGCCTCTTTCATCTCTTTAATTGTATCATAACGACAGCCTCTAATGTTTTCCTTGGGGTTAAGGATGTCATAGCCTCTTTCATCTTCTCAATTGTTTCATAACGACAGCCTCTAAGGTTTTCCTTGTAGTTTAAGGATGTCACAGCCTCTTTCATCTCTTTAATTGTATCATAACGACAGCCTCTAAGGTTTTCCTTGGGGTTAAGGATGTCATAGCCTCTTTCATCTCCTCAATTGTTTCATAACGACAGCCTCAAAGGTTTTCCTTGTAGTTTAAGGATGTCACAGCCTCTTTCATCTCTTTAATTGTATCATAACGACAGCTTCTAATGTTTTACTTGGGGTTAAGGATGTCATAGCCTCTTTCATCTTCTCAATTGTTTCATAACGACAGCCTCAAAGGTTTTCCTTGTAGTTTAAGGATGTCACAGCCTCTTTCATCTCTTTAATTGTATCATAACGACAGCCTCTAATGTTTTCCTTGGGGTTAAGGATGTCATAGCCTCTTTCATCTTCTCAATTGTTTCATAACGACAGCCTCTAAGGTTTTCCTTGTAGTTTAAGGATGTCACAGCCTCTTTCATCTCTTTAATTGTATCATAACGACAGCCTCTAAGGTTTTCCTTGGGGTTAAGGATGTCATAGCCTCTTTCATCTCCTCAATTGTTTCATAACGACAGCCTCAAAGGTTTTCCTTGTAGTTTAAGGATGTCACAGCCTCTTTCATCTCTTTAATTGTATCATAACGACAGCTTCTAAGGTTTTCCTTGTAGTTTAAGGATGTCACAGCCTCTTTCATCTCTTTAATTGTATCATAACGACAGCCTCTAAGGTTTTCCTTGGGGTTAAGGATGTCATAGCCTCTTTCATCTCCTAAATTGTATCATAACGACAGCCTCTAAGGTTTTCCTTGTAGTTTAAGGATGTCACAGCCTCTTTCATCTCTTTAATTGTATCATAACGACAGCCTCTAAGGTTTTCCTTGGGGTTAAGGATGTCATAGCCTCTTTCATCTCCTAAATTGTATCATAACGACAGCCTCTAAGGTTTTCCTTGGAGTTAAGGATGTCATAGCCTCTTTCATCTCCTAAATTGTATCATAACGACAGCCTCAAAGGTTTTCCTTGGGGTTAAGGATGTCATAGCCTCTTTCATCTCTTTATCATAACGACAGCCTCTAATGTTTTCCTTGAGTTTAAGGATGTCCTAGCCTCTTTCATCTCCTTAATTGTATCATAACGATAGCCTCTAAGGTTTTCCTTGAGTTTAAGGATGTCATAGCCTCTTTCATCTCCTAAATTGTATCATAACGACAGCCTCTAAGGTTTTCCTTGTAGTTTAAGGATGTCACAGCCTCTTTCATCTCTTTAATTGTATCATAACGACAGCCTCTAAGGTTTTCCTTGTAGTTTAAAGATGTCACAGCCTCTTTCATCTCTTTAATTGTATCATAACGACAGCCTCTAAGGTTTTCCTTGGGGTTAAGGATGTCATAGCCTCTTTCATCTCCTAAATTGTATCATAACGACAGCCTCTAAGGTTTTCCTTGGGGTTAAGGATGTCATAGCCTCTTTCATCTCTTTATCATAACGACAGCCTCTAATGTTTTCCTTGAGTTTAAGGATGTCCTAGCCTCTTTCATCTCCTTAATTGTATCATAACGATAGCCTCTAAGGTTTTCCTTGAGTTTAAGGATGTCATAGCCTCTTTCATCTCCTAAATTGTATCATAACGACAGCCTCTAAGGTTTTCCTTGTAGTTTAAGGATGTCACAGCCTCTTTCATCTCTTTAATTGTATCATAACGACAGCCTCTAAGGTTTTCCTTGTAGTTTAAAGATGTCACAGCCTCTTTCATCTCTTTAATTGTATCATAACGACAGCCTCTAAGGTTTTCCTTGGGGTTAAGGATGTCATAGCCTCTTTCATCTCCTAAATTGTATCATAACGACAGCCTCTAAGGTTTTCCTTGTAGTTTAAGGATGTCACAGCCTCTTTCATCTCTTTAATTGTATCATAACGACAGCCTCTAATGTTTTCCTTGGGGTTAAGGATGTCATAGCCTCTTTCATCTTCTAAATTGTTTCATAACGACAGCCTCTAAGGTTTTCCTTGTAGTTTAAGGATGTCACAGCCTCTTTCATCTCTTTAATTGTATCATAACGACAGCCTCTAAGGTTTTCCTTGGGGTTAAGGATGTCATAGCCTCTTTCATCTCCTCAATTGTTTCATAACGACAGCCTCAAAGGTTTTCCTTGTAGTTTAAGGATGTCACAGCCTCTTTCATCTCTTTAATTGTATCATAACGACAGCTTCTAAGGTTTTCCTTGTAGTTTAAGGATGTCACAGCCTCTTTCATCTCTTTAATTGTATCATAACGACAGCCTCTAAGGTTTTCCTTGGGGTTAAGGATGTCATAGCCTCTTTCATCTCCTAAATTGTATCATAACGACAGCCTCTAAGGTTTTCCTTGTAGTTTAAGGATGTCACAGCCTCTTTCATCTCTTTAATTGTATCATAACGACAGCCTCTAAGGTTTTCCTTGGGGTTAAGGATGTCATAGCCTCTTTCATCTCCTAAATTGTATCATAACGACAGCCTCTAAGGTTTTCCTTGGAGTTAAGGATGTCATAGCCTCTTTCATCTCCTAAATTGTATCATAACGACAGCCTCTAAGGTTTTCCTTGGGGTTAAGGATGTCATAGCCTCTTTCATCTCTTTATCATAACGACAGCCTCTAATGTTTTCCTTGAGTTTAAGGATGTCCTAGCCTCTTTCATCTCCTTAATTGTATCATAACGATAGCCTCTAAGGTTTTCCTTGAGTTTAAGGATGTCATAGCCTCTTTCATCTCCTAAATTGTATCATAACGACAGCCTCTAAGGTTTTCCTTGTAGTTTAAGGATGTCACAGCCTCTTTCATCTCTTTAATTGTATCATAACGACAGCCTCTAAGGTTTTCCTTGGGGTTAAGGATGTCATAGCCTCTTTCATCTCCTAAATTGTATCATAACGACAGCCTCTAAGGTTTTCCTTGGAGTTAAGGATGTCATAGCCTCTTTCATCTCCTAAATTGTATCATAACGACAGCCTCTAAGGTTTTCCTTGGGGTTAAGGATGTCATAGCCTCTTTCATCTCTTTATCATAACGACAGCCTCTAATGTTTTCCTTGAGTTTAAGGATGTCCTAGCCTCTTTCATCTCCTTAATTGTATCATAACGATAGCCTCTAAGGTTTTCCTTGAGTTTAAGGATGTCATAGCCTCTTTTATCTCCTAAATTGTACCATAACGACAGCCTCTTATGTTTTCCTTGAGTTTAAGGATGTCATAGCCTCTTTCATCTCCTTAATTGTATCATAACGACAGCCTCTAATGTTTTCCTTGAGTTTAAGGATGTCATAGCCTCTTTCATCTCCTAAATTGTATCATAACGACAGCCTCTAATGTTTTCCTTGAGTTTAAGGATGTCATAGCCTCTTTCATCTCCTTAATTGTATCATAACAACAGCCTCTAATGTTTTCCTTGAGTTTTAGGATGTCATAGCCTCTTTTATCTCCTAAATTATATAATAACGACAGCCTCTAAGGTTTTCCTTGTAGTTTAAGGATGTCATAGCCTCTTTCATCTTCTAAATTGTATCATAACAACAGCCTCTAATGTTTTCCTTGAGTTTAAGGATGTCATAGCCTCTTTCATCTCCTAAATTGTATCATAACGACAGCCTCTAATGTTTTCCTTGAGTTTAAGGATGTCATAGCCTCTTTCATCTCCTAAATTGTATCATAACGACAGCATCTAATGTTTTCCTTGGGTTTAAGGATGTCATAGCCTCTTTCATCTCCTAAATTGTATCATAACGACAGCCTCTAATGTTTTCCTTGAGTTTAAGGATGTCATAGCCTCTTTCATCTCCTAAATTGTATCATAACAACAGCCTCTAATGTTTTCCTTGAGTTTAAGGATGTCATAGCCTCTTTCATCTCCTAAATTGTATCATAACGACAGCCTCTAAGGTTTTCCTTGAGTTTAAGGATGTCATAGCCTCTTTCATCTCCTAAATTGTATCATAACGACAGCCTCTAATGTTTTCCTTGAGTTTAAGGATGTCATAGCCTCTTTCTTCTTCTAAATTGTATCATAACGACAGCCTCTAATGTTTTCCTTGAGTTTAAGGATGTCATAGCCTCTTTCATCTCCTAAATTGTATCATAACGACAGCCTCTAAGGTTTTCCTTGAGTTTAAGGATGTCATAGCCTCTTTCATCTCCTAAATTGTATCATAACGACAGCCTCTTATGTTTTCCTTGAGTTTAAGGATGTCATAGCCTCTTTCATCTCCTAAATTGTATCATAACGACAGCCTCTAATGTTTTCCTTGAGTTTAAGGATTTCATAGCCTCTTTCATCTCCTAAATTGTATCATAACGACAGCCTCTAATGTTTTCCTTGAGTTTAAGGATGTCATAGCTTCTTTCATCTCCTAAATTGTATCATAACGACAGACTCTAATGTTTTCCTTGAGTTTAAGGATGTCATAGCCTCTTTCATCTCCTAAATTGTACCATAACGACAGCCTCTAATTTTTTCCTTGAGTTTAAGGATGCCATAGCCTCTTTCATCTCCTAAATTGTATCATAACGACAGCCTCTAATGTTTTCCTTGAGTTTAAGGATGTCATAGCCTCTTTCATCTCCTAAATTGTATCATAACGACAGCATCTAATGTTTTCCTTGAGTCTAAGGATGTCATAGCCTATTTCATCTCCCAAATTGTACCATAACGACAGCCTCTAATGTTTTCCTTGAGTTTAAGGATGTCATAGCCTCTTTCATCTCCTAAATTGTATCATAACGACAGCCTCTAAGGTTTTCCTTGTAGTTTAAGGATGTCATAGCCTCTTTTATCTCCTAAATTGTATCATAACGACAGCCTCTAAGGTTTTCCTTGTAGTTTAAGGATGTCATAGCCTCTTTCATCTCCTAAATTGTATCATAACGACAGCCTCTAAGATTTTCCTTGAGTTTAAGGATGTCATAGCCTCTTTCATCTCCTAAATTGTATCATAACGACAGCCTCTAAGGTTTTCCTTGTAGTTTAAGGATGTTAGCCTCTTTTATCTCCTAAATTGTATCATAACGACAGCCTCTAAGGTTTTCCTTGTAGTTTAAGGATGTCATAGCCTCTTTCATCTCCTAAATTGTATCATAACGACAGCCTCTAAGATTTTCCTTGAGTTTAAGGATGTCACAGCCTCTTTCATCTCCTAAATTGTATCATAACGACAGCCTCTAAGGTTTTCCTTGTAGTTTAAGGATGTCATAGCCTCTTTTATCTCCTAAATTGTATCATAACGACAGCCTCTAAGGTTTTCCTTGTAGTTTAAGGATGTCATAGCCTCTTTCATCTCCTAAATTGTATCATAACGACAGCCTCTAAGGTTTTTCTTGTAGTTTAAGGATGTCATAGCCTCTTTCATCTCCTAAATTGTATCATAACGACAGCCTCTAAGGTTTTCCTTGTAGTTTAAGGATGTCATAGCCTCTTTCATCTCTTTAATTGTATCATAACGACTGCCTCTAAGGTTTTCCTTGAGTTTAAGGAATAACCAAAAGGCACGGATAGCAAGGTCTGGACTATAGGGAAGGTGAGGAACTTCCTTGATGCCCATTTTGGTCATGACAACGTCTTTCTTTCCGATCTTCTCTGAGCACCCTTAGGACGAACTTCGCGCAAACCTTCCGCGTCTTCAGTTCCTTTCGAATAATTGTGTGCACACCTCTCACACTGACATAAAACTGCTTCTATAAACACACAACAGTCCTTATCCATCAAATTCTTTATTTGGTCAATCAACTCCTGTGTTCTGACTTCCTTACTTCTCCCACACCTTTCATCATTCCTCACAGACTACCTGGCCTCCTCGAATCTCTTATGTCACCCAAAAACTGGTGTTTGATTCATACAAGATGGTCCAAAAACAGTCTGAAGCATTCCATACGTTTCTGTGGTATTTATTTATTTATTGCATATCATTCTTCTAAAATATTCCCACATCCAGATTGCATTTTTGAAATTTACCAGCTGTAGCAATCAGGCTTTAGTAGGATGTGTTTCAATTACTACTGTACCTGTTCATTTGAACCTGAAATCATAAAAATTAGTCAGTCACACCATAAGATGTATAGCAATAACCTGTTGCATTTTCAAGAGGCTAATTTTTATTTTAATGTCTGTACAAAAAAGTCTGGAAACTTAATGAAGGCACCTCGTAAAGTACTCGAAACACAAAACCGTTCAATAAAATGACCGGATTTGTGTTAAATAACTCGAAAAGTGTTGATATGTCGTAAAACAAAACAAGCAAACCAAGTTAACAGCAATACGGATGCGGTCGCATGAAGAGACACATACTAATACGTAAAAAATCAGCTCAACAATCTGCACACGGATATAGGAAGAACCCTTATAAAACTGAAAAACTTGCTTATTCCAGGAGATCTCCAGAAAGTTGATTACAGACTCTCACAAAGTAAAAGTTATAAAAATGCACAATATAAAATTACATTGAAAAAAAAATGAACCTAGACCAAGGTTCCCTGTTGCTTCTAAATAATGAAGATAAATGTATTAATCTTTCTGATTTTGAAATGAAGCAATTGCAAAAAAAATTCTCAAACTATGGCCTAACTGCCATTTACTCCAAAGATAGCATAACCTGTATAAAAACAAATACAGAAATTGAAATTTTTACTATTATATCAAAGGAACTTTATCACTGTCTGTGTATGCGTGTGTCTGTGTATGCGTGTGTCTAATTTTGTTCCCTATGCACTCAAAAACGGCTGGGTCGAGATTTATGAAATTTCAAATGAAGATACATCATGTGTCTGGCGGTGTTGTTAGATAGGTTTTATATCGAAATGTCTTCGATAAGTGTCGATAATCGATAATCGAAGTAATCCGATGAAAATATGAATAGGCGATTAGGACTAAAGTTAACACCCTACACAGCCAACAAGCCAAGTGCATTTGAGAAGTTTTATTAATACACAAGCCGAAAGGTCTGGCATATAAAATTAACAGTAGGTTCTTTGATATGAATGTTTCGGTCTAGAGCATAGTTGAAGCATAATGATTTACTTATGCATTTTAAACTTTAATTCCAGCTGTTATGTATAAAAAATACTTTTCTAAAATCAACTGTAGGTTCTCTACAGTGCAATGTAAACTACAATGTATTGTGGACTAAGTCACTGCGGAGAGAGATGTGAAGCTTTCTCCCGGTGCGCCGCGATGGGTCCTCAACTAGAGCAGCAATCGATCGATTTGTTTGAAAAAATTTCGATGACAATAAAAATATAGGAATGTAAAACATTCAATCCAGGGCAACGTCGAGTCTCCCTCCTGCTAGTACTATGTAAAATATAGTAAAGCTTGAGAAAAAAAATGAATTCAACATAAAACCTGAACTTTGTGACTTACTAAAAGCCGCTGGTAAAAAATAGATGTAGTAGTAGGCTTCTGTCGTTCAGGGTCGACGATATGTGATGTACCATCTGGATGCTAGCTTTGGCAGTGTAATATGAAAAACAAGTTGTCCTCGTAGCTCGTCTCCCTTCTCCACATCGCTGATGGGTCCAAAGGAACGACAAGTCTGTTACAGTTTGGTAGAATGAAGTTGTAGGTAATGCCGAATTGCCTTGGGGCTCCTCTCAAGATTTTTTCGGGATTTACTCCTGAAGACTATCCCATGTGTGGGTATTCCACAAGGTAACGAAAGTTGGAAATCAGCATTTACCTTCCTTAAAATGAACTACATTCCAAGGCTGACGAACTCCATCTACCTGAAGCAACTTGTTATGGCGTCAGTGATATCCTTTCTCCTGTTAGTAGCGAGAGGTCTACCGGGGTTACATCTAAGATAAATAGATATAACAATAAAGATATAACATTTTTATTTACAAAACATTTTAACCAGGTCGTTCAACATCTAGATATCATTACGAAATACAGTTATAATTAACAAAATTATACTTAACAACCTATCCTGTCTTGACAGCGTACAAAATAGACTTCGTGGCTTAGTGGGAGATGCCCTTTTTTCTTCGCTGCAACTTCTCTCCCACAGAAGAGACGTTGCGAGTCTGTCTTTGTTTATCGTTATTTCCATGGCAAGTGCTCGTCTGGGCTCCAATCTCTGGTCCTTCCCTCCTCAATTTTTTACGGAAAACACCCGTCTAGCTGCAACCACTGTCAGTAATTTTCCCCACTCTTTATCTGTTCCTAAATCAAAACGTAGATTCCATGAACAAAGCTTATTTCTTAAAAGTGCACGCCTGTGGAACTCTCTTCCATTTGCTTGTTTCCCACCTGACTACAACTTGGATGTCTTCAAGTCTAACATAAACAAATTCCTGATGAATCGCCCCCTTAAGTAAGACACTTTATCAAATCTCCAATACTAACGATTACTACGATATTATCCCACTGATTACTGTACACGCAATAACCCTTATCCCCGAGCGGTTTCCGGGCCTTGATAAGTGGTGACCTCCATGTAAAAAAAAAAACAAATAATTTATCTATAATATAAATCTCGCTTGTCTGTTTAAATGTGTGTATGTATGTATATCTCGCAAAAATTTTCGACAGAGGCGACGGATTTTCGCGAGATCGGTATCGTTTTGAAGCTCGACCCTTCGGACGACAAATATCGAAAAATTAGCTAAAAACATTAATTCCTTCACCCTCAACTGGGCACTTTTCTACAGGAAGGAGTCGCTTTTTTCACCGATATTTTCGAAAGTCATCCCTCTTTTCGATTGACTAGCCTTAATTTAAACACGTCACTTCCGGTTTGGCAATGGGCGCAACAGCAAAGAAGTGACATTTTTTGTTGTTTTTTTTTTCACGTTCTTTTCCTCCTTCATGCACAGGTTCGAGCCTGCCTGTCTGCTACAACTTTTTTTTTTTTGCTCAACACATACCTCCAAACACCCGGGCAACGGCAGGCACCGAGCCTAGTCTATTACATAAAGGGATTTCTGTGTTTATGCATGCCTAGCTAGAAGTCCAAAACTACTAAGCAAAGACCCACAAAATTAATATTTGTCCCGGATATATAATACCTAAAATTTAGAAAAATATTTTCGTTTAAAATGACTAGATTTATTAAAACAATTACATTATTTTTGTAACACATAGAAACGTGATAGAGGAATGGGTTGGACAGAGAAGCGAGACAGACAGACAGACAGACAGACAGATAAGGGTTGGAAAAAATGGCGGAACAAATGATGAATAGAAAAGATAAAGAGACAGCTAGAGAGAGGGAGCTAAAGATAGAAGCTATAATCTAAACATGTTATATACAACATTTAATTTCTGCCGTGTATCCTTGCTAGTTTCTATAACATCAAATTTAAAGCCATTTTTGACTGTCATAACAAATTTAATAAAATAATACACCATAATCGCAAACACTTTCTCAAAAGAAAAAATTAATAAATTGATCATTACAAAGATCTGTTATAATGGTATACGAACTAAAATTAAAGGCGGCTTCAAACCAGGATATATTTACGGAACATTTAAAACTCATGAGCCGACCATTATTTATAAAGAGGCAAAAGTTATAGTACGTTATAAATAGACAAAATTTATAGTACGTTATAAATAGAAAAAAGCTATAGCCCGCTATAAATAGACAAAAGTTATAGTACGTTATAAATAGACAAAAGTTATAGCCTGTTATAAATAGACAAAAGTTATAGTCCTTTATAAATAGGCACGATTTATAGCCCGTTATTTAAAACATTCATAGCATGTTATTAAAAAACAAAATTTATAGCCCATTATAAATAGACAAAAGTTATACCTCTTATAAATAGAAAAAAATTATACCCTTTATAAATATTTAAAAAAAATTATAGCTCCTTATTAATATACAAAAGTTATAGCCTATTATAAATAGACAACAGTTATCGTCAGTTTTAAATAAACAAAAGTTATACCCGTTATAAATAGAAAAAAGTTAGTTATAAATAGACAAAAGTTATCATCTGTTATAAATAGACAAAAGTTAAAGCACGTTATAAATAGACAAAAGTTATAGCCCGTTATAAATAGACAAAAGTTATCATCTGTTATAAATAGACAAAAGTTAAAGCCCGTTATAAATAGACAAAGGTTATAGTCCGTTATAAATAGACAAAAGTTATAGCCCGTTATAAATAGACAAAAGTTATAGTCCGTTATAAATAGACAAAAGTTATCATCTGTTATAAATAGACAAAAGTTAAAGCCCGTTATAAATAGACAAAAGTTATAGTCCGTTATAAATAGACAAAAGTTATAGCCCGTTATAAATAGACAAAAGTTATAGTCCGTTATAGATAGACAAAAGTTATCATCTGTTATAAATAGACAAAAGTTATAGCCCGTTATAAATAGACAAAAGTTATAGCCCGTTATAAATAGACAAAAGTTATAGTCCGTTATAAATAGACAAAAGTTATAGTCCGTTATAAATAGACAAAAGTTATAGTCCGTTATAAATAGACAAAAGTTATAGCCCGTTATAAATAGACAAAAGTTATAGCCCGTTATAAATAGACAAAAGTTATAGTCCGTTGACTTAAAATGAAAGCTTTATGCCAAATAGCTGGTTCAATATTATTAAATTTGTGCTAATTTTTGCATTAAATAGTAACTCGTAATAAATCCTAATTGTGCATCGAACGTATACCAAAGTACTGAGTTTGCTGCACTTTTTCATAACAACGGTTCATACAAAATTTCAGCCAGATCGGACTAGTAGTTTCCGAGAAAATATATGGAGTAAATATAGTATTATGGTTACTAATTCCTATAAATCTCTAACTGTGCATCGAACGGATATCATGATATTTAGTTCGCTACACCTTATCATACAACATTTCATCCAGCAGTTTCCGAAAAAAAAAAAGTGGGAATAGACAGACAGAATCAAAGAAATGTCATACAAATAATATTTACAAAACGCCTTTATACCCGCCAGCTCAAAACAAAACCAAACAACCTCTGTAAAATGTTTTTGGCGTGCACTATCGTAAAGTTTCCTGTGTTAAACCTTGTGGCCACGCTAATAGACATAAAAAATATTTTTCGTTGCCTTAGAGAATGACTGTGGTAATTTTATGAAGGTAGTTCAAACGGGCATGCATTTTCTTCTCCTAAAGAGAAAAAAATAATTTTCCTTTTGGATAATTATATAATTGCAATTATTAAATTACACATTGGGATAATTTTAATCTAACAAAATATAAGAGTAAGTAAACTTGTTTCTGAAATTTTATGTCTATCGAAGAAAGTCGAATATTTCATTTTATTTATTTTTGAAAACTGTAAAACAAACAATTTTTGTATGAGAATATTTTTAGTCCGTTCTTTTAATAATAAATAAAAATTGTCATTGAGTATTTCCAAATATTTTAAAATTAAAAGCATTTTTCACGACAGTTTTTTTGTTGTTGTTGTTTTTTGTTTTTGTTTTTAACTGAACGTCCATGTGCCCGAAGATGACTTTTCAGTCCTTACTAGCGACTTGCACACCCTCAAGCAGACATGGCTCTGAAGACGGTCATTAGTTTGGATACAACCAACAGCAACGGAACCCGTATCATCGTGCAGTTTCATATGATTAACGAGACATGCCTTGGACAACAGAGCTTGGTTTTACACCTCACAGATCCAAAGATCTCCATATATATATATATATATATATATATATATATATATATATATATATATATATTCCCCTTGTGAGTGCACAGTGAACGAGGCAGAAAAAAGGAACGCATTTGCCCCCCTCATTTAACCCCAAAAGTCCCCAGGGGACGTCAAATCCTATTGAAAATGAACAAACGGTGCAGTTTTAGGCCTTAACATGTGTAAATTTGAGTTCTGTACCATGCAAAAAAAGAAATGACTAAGTCCATCATTTACCCCCACCATTTAGCCTCAAAAGTCCCCAAGGACCTAATATATTTAAATTTTTCAGCACCATGCTAAATTGCTATACACAGAAAATTTTGGACAAATATATTAAAATAATCCCAAAAATGGAGTGTTCTTATTATTATCCCTAAAAGAGCCCCTGGGACGCAACCAAGAGTTATCGCGAAGTGTAGACAAATAATATAGAAATCAGTTAATTACAACTTTTCAGAAAGTTTTATGAAAATCCAAGGTATCAAGGTATTTTTTTTTTTTTTTTTAATAAGCACAAAAGTGTCAATTTTAACCATTTTAACCCGAAAGGCACCCCCGGGGGGGGGCAACTGGAGTTTTCCTGGAAAATCCGTTTTGTTACTTTTTTACTCTATAATCATGTTTAATGTTTGTGCAAAATTTCCAAAAATTCCAAGGCGTAGTTATTGAGAAAAGTGCGGACAGACGAACGGACGAACGGACAAGGGTGAATTTACAGGCCCACCCACCTTTTGTCGCGGGACCGAAAAGCATTTGAAATTCAAGGAATCTTGCTTAATTGGTGTCTAATGACTATACCAGCGCATAATAGGTGTGTGACCTACCTGGCTGACAATAAATGCCTGATTAGTCCCTTTATCTAACCTTTTTATGAAAAGTCAATATAAAGTCCGGGGGGGGGGGGGCAGCCCAAAATCATGCTTCAGCCCGACAGATGCAAGATCATCCCCGACTCAAAAATGACTCACTCTTTGTTCAACCGATTGTCGAAGACTATCCTGGAGTGGTATTAGCAAAACGTATATAAACAATTCTTTCTCATGGACAACTTTATATGTAATCAAACACACTTCATGTCATTGATCAGTGTTAGTACTCCAATTGTGTTCCCCATCTTTCGCTTAGTAACCACTTCCGTTTCTGTAATCTCAATTAGATCTTGGCCTTGGTAAGTAGTGGTCACAAAAGTAAAACAAAAAGTTGAATGTCAAAAAATGACATTTTTGCACAACCTAATACATTAATTGCGTGTGTGTGTCTGTGTGTGTGCGCGCGCGCGCGCGCGCGTGTGTGTGTGTGTGTGTGTGTGTGTGTGTGTGTGTGTGTGTGTGTGTGTGTGTGTGTGTGTGTGTGTGTTTATTTATTTACCTTTTCTCCAGGGGGCTATACACAAGGTTAGACGTGTTTATGAAAACTCAGCACACTATAGCATACAAAAAATGCCTCAACAACCCCGTCGGCATTCCCCGGTAAGGTGTGCCTCAGGCGATTAACCATAAAATTCTCATTTTCTCAGAGTGCCTTTTGCTTAGAGTTACGAAATAATATAATTACTTACATTTGTACGAAGGCGATGACGATGACCAACACGACTGCAGTAAATAGAAGTATCCCCGAAATATCCATTTTTTTTTTTTTTAGAAGAAAATAAACGATATTTGTGATTTTGGTAGTTGCAGTTTGAATTAAAACGTTTTCATTTATTTGCTTTTTTGTTTGTTTGTTTGTTCGTTTGTTTGTTTGTTTGTATGTTTGTTTGTTTTGTTTTGTTTTGTTTGTTTTGTTTCGTTTTTGTTCTTGTGTGTGTGTGTGTGTCTTTCTACTTTAAGATTTGTTTTTGTTTTGTTTTTTCA
The DNA here is from genome assembly GCF_053919585.1 of Euprymna scolopes. Lineage (NCBI taxonomy): Eukaryota > Metazoa > Mollusca > Cephalopoda > Sepiida > Sepiolidae > Euprymna > Euprymna scolopes. The sequence continues at coordinate 149,586,851 of NC_136483.1, forward strand.
AAGCTTTGTTTTGAAATGTTCAAATCTACATTGTCACAATATAATATATAGACAATATAAATATTCTCTCTCTCCCTGTATCTCTCTTTCTCTATCGCTACCGCCTCTCTCTCTCTCTCTCTCTCTCTCTCTCTCTCTCTCTCTCTCTCTCTCTCTCTCTCTGTAGATTTCCTGCTCGCCTTCTCCCTCTCTCTCAATCATTTACTCCTGGCGACTTTCATTTTTTTTAAGTAGTTTGCTTTGTGAGTGTGTGAAGGAGTGTTCGGTGTATAGAGAGAAGCAATTTTATTTTACGAGTGCAGGGAATGTATTTTTTATCTGAAGGCAAGTAGGAAAAGGACCTTGTTTGTCTTTATCCTAAGTCTTGGCACGGAGTCACGGACCGCCTCTAAAACGCAGTTCATACCATATTAATATCCCCATATTGTTCCTCATTTTTCGGATAGAAATTATTCTCGACTCTTAAGCACCCCTCTCGAGTAACTCGAGGCTCGTCACCTCAACAGTAAACAAAAAATGTGAAAGAATGCGAACAAAAAAGAACACTTTTTTTTATTTTCAAATATTATATTATATAATTTGAAAACAAATGTTGTCGTGACATTTATTGGGTGGGTTCTAACAGTATTTTGTTTTATTTTTATTTCTAAATTATTATCAAGGCTTCAAATATGTAGGTATCAATTCACGGATATTTTTCTCGTTCTCACCTAACGCTCGACACTATTTGCTTTCGGACCTAATAAACGTTTTAATGTAAGAAAAAAAACTCTAAAAACTTGGTATTTGTTAAGATATAGTCGACAGGTAGATTTTTTTTTATGTGGTTTTAAGCAAAAACAACGGTACTTTAGTTGTCATGTCGAAAAGAGTAATATAACCCAAAATTACGAAAAATCATCGAGAAAATTATTTATTGTTAAAAGTAATTTTTTTACGAAAAATTGGGGGAAATTGCATTTTTTTCTAGAAGTGAACACCTTGAAGATAACGAATACAGGGGGCATACTTATCTCCATTTTCGCTACTTAAATGGCAGGCGTACTGCTACTGCTTTAAACCATCGCGATAAACTTCTTTTTTTTCTTTTTTTTGTTTTTTTACTAAAAACACAATTGTTCTACTCGACGAATTTTCGTAATTTGGAGATATATTACTATTTTCGACTTGCCAATTAAGTAAGTACTGTTGCTTTTGTTCAAAACCACATATTTATAAAAATCGATCTGTAGACTCTATCTTAACAAGCACCAAAAACTTTTCCAGATAGGTAGAAGAGTAACTTATCTTGCCTTTCATAACATTTATTTGTTATATATTTGTTTGTTTGTTTTTACCAATTTTTCGTACCAGTGTGTATTGTAAAACAAACCTGGATTTAATTATAAATATTTCGTACCGAGGAGGGGTGGTACGATTGCATCCCTTTTTGCCGACTAGTAGACTGAATAATTTGATAATTCCTGTCTTTTATTTTCGTTCTGTATTTTTTTTTTTTCTTTCGTTTTGTGTATTATAAACTACGCAAAAATTCCTTTTTTTTTCGGGGGGGGAGGTTGTTTTTTGTGTGTGTGTGTGTGTGTGTGTGTTTTTTTGTTTGTTTGCTTGCTTTGTTTTTTGCTGTTTGATAGTTTTTAAAATTTCGTCGTCGTCGTCGTCGTCGTCGTCGTCGTCGTCGTCGTTGTCGTTGTTGTTGTTGTTGTTGTTGTTGTTGTTGTTGTTGTTTGTGTGTGTTTATTTTTGTTTTATTTTTTCTTTTTAATTTTTATTATTTCCCAATAGATTTTTAAATATTTCTGGTGCTTTTTAAAACAGAGTTGAACAAATCGATGTTTTGAAATATGTCGTCTTAAGCAAAAACAATATTACTTACTTAATTGTTATGTCGAAAATAATGTATCCAAAATTACGAAAATTCATCCAGTAGAATAACTGCTATTGTGTTTTTAGTAAAAGCAAAGTACAAATATTGTACGCCATTGAATATGTAATCTAAAATATGTGTTCCGCGTTATTTCCTCTGTATGAACTCTTCATCGTCTACTTTATAACATCGAAGAAAAATGCAATTTTACCCAATTTCCCATAAAAAAATTACTTTTAACTACAAATAACTTTCTACTCGGTGAATTTTCGTAATTTTTTTATATATTACTATTTTCGACATGATATTTAAATAAATAATATTACATTTTGCTTAAAATGGCGTATTTTTAAAAATCGATCTGTCGACTTTATCTTAACTGGCGCCATTTTTCTTTTCTTTCTTTCGTTCTTTTATTATTTTCTCTTCTTTCTTTATTCTTCGAATAATACTTTAAATAACAATACTTCTCTGTTTCTTTTAGTTTTTTTTTTCTATATTCTTTCTTTTCTTTTTCTCTTTCTCTTTTACTTTTCATTTATGTGATTTAAGAATTCAAGGGAGAGAACTCACTATAATTGCATACGATAACTTCCCTTTAATCTGTTTCCGTGAGGAAAATAAACTGGTTGTTTTATTTGTTCCCCACGAAACAAAATGTCAGACAAGGTCGGTTTAATGTGAGATATAACCAGCTCTCCTCAAAAGGGGATTCTGCAAAAATAAAATTGCGTTAGTATAGAAGGGTTTCCTAAGGACAATTAATTTGAGTGCAGCATTAGCAGTGTCAGAAATCGGCATTAAAAATGCGTAATAAAAACTTGAATAATTCGATCTCCTATCTTTTGAAGCTTATAACTACTTGAAAAATGCAATTTACCCCTATTTTTATTTTTCAATTAAAGGAGCAAAGACCCAAAAAAAAAAAAAAACAGGTTTAATAGCAAATTATGCAATATTTGTGTTTTTTAATTGGTTTTATTTTAAAAAGATTTAAAGAAAATCAACGAATTTTAACTTACTTCGATAATAATAATAATAATAATAATAATAATAATAATAATAACAATAATGACAATAATAATAATAATAATAATAATAATAATAATAATAATAATATACATTCCAAAAATCACTTACCTATAAAAAATACTAATCAATGGGTAATTCCATTCTTCATTGTTAAGAATTTATCCATATTTATATTTTATATTCCATGTCCTTTTTAAATAAAATACTTTTTTAAACAAGGATTTAAAAAAAAAACTCGACATCAGATGTTTTTCACAGTTGAAATAAAGGGAGACAAATGTCTGCTTTTCTTCGAGGTGACATCTTCGGTGGCTATAGGCGCCAGAATTAATGTCTATTTCTATTGCGTGCTGTAAACAAAAGTTATTATATGGGCCATCCTAACTTGAAAAATGATCCCATTTCAGTTATTAGTTTTTGCTGTTTAAAAAAACACTCTACCGATTTTGGATTTTTTTTTTTTCTCTTAAAGAAATACATGAGTTTTTTATTTAATATATTTTATTTCTCCTTTATGATTTTTTAATATCTAAAAAAAGAAACATTGAATGAAATAGAAAAAATTGTCGTAATTCTATGAAATTTTCTGAACAATATAACAAGATTACAAGGTTTCACTTTAAAAAAAAAAAGAAAATTCAACGTGGTTTTTTAAAAACATTGGACTTTACAGGTAAATTTGCAAATAACTGTTCTTTTTATTTGTTTGTTTGTTTGTTTGTTGTAAATTAGTTTACTTTATTTATTGATCTTTTATCTTCAATTTGTGACATATATAAATTTGGGGTGAGAAAATTAATTATTTTCATTTTATTAGACATTTCAAAATGTGGGGGGTTGAATTTTTAAAAGAAAATGCTCGCCTAGAATATTATATTTGATTCATTGGAAAGAGACTAAAATTTCACATTGAACCTGATAATATATTAAAAATTGAACCAATAGAAAAATTTTGATAGATTTTTTAAGTTTTAAAATTGAAAAAAAAATTTAACTCGTAAAATTCAATTGATTTCATGACGTAAAAAAATGGTTGCATGAACGCGCGCAGGCACTTTGTAAACACTGTTTTTTTGTTTTTTTTAATAATATTTCTATTATTTTTCAAACGACTTTAATAGTTTATTTTGGAAGTATATTCCATAAAGAAAATAAACAACCCACTTTAAAAAAGAAATTACGATTTTTTATATTTTATTCGCAGTTTTGTTTTAGGGATGTCAAAAATCCCCCCAAAAATTCTGATAAACCTAGTGCAGCATCTGTGCAGACACCACACTTCAGTAACCAGCCAGGACAAGTACCGGATAGGAAGATAAACCGTCTCTCCTTTGTCTCATTGTAGAATTTTAAAAAATAGATTAATCCAAATAAAGTATCGATATATCAGGCGGATTGCTATTTAGATCTGACATTAAAAATCCGACAGGATAACTTTATATGTTAGATTATTATACTAAAGCTGAGTTAATTAACGTTATTTTCCTTAAGGATTTTTCCTTAATCATACTAAATACATGTTACAGTATTTGTTAGTTTGAGCGCTCAGTTATGTTTGAAAAAGCTTCCATTTTAATTATTCTTATCAACCATTAATTTGTAAATACCACATTAAGTGATCCATTTGTCATCAACTATTTTCACCCTCTTTCAATATATGCTGCGTGACGAGCTCGTTCTTATTCTTTACATCGACTCTCTCTCTCTCTCTCTCTCTCTCTCTCTCTCTCTCTCTCTCTCTCTCTCTCTCTCTCTCTCTCTCTCTTTCCCCGTATGTGTGTGTGTGTGTGGGGTGGGGTAGCGGTCGAAAGCAATGGGGAAAGCAAAGAATAGAAAGATTTTTGTATAGTCCGTTATTAATAAGATGAAATATAATCACTAGCAGTAATACTATTTAATCCGTAGCAGAGAAAGAAATATCGAGAGAGGGAGAAAAAGAGAGGGGGAAGGGTATGTAGCGTGCAGAAAGAGGCTATTTTTTTTGTTGTTGTTTAGTCTTTATTTGTATATTTATTTCATATTTAACTGGCTTTATAAACTAATTTTTTCGCTCAATGGGCGACAACGTGCCATATTTATTGTATTACACACACACACACACACACACATACACACGCACGCACGCGCACACACACACACACACACACACGCACACACACACACACACATATATATATATATATATATATATATATATATATATATATATATATATATATATATATATATATATATAGTCTCTGGGTAACTATATAAGCCCCACCCCCTCTTCTGAGGTCAATACAGTCGTCTCCTGCTGCTTCTTAGCGCAATGCAGTGCGACACAACGAACTATCTGCGTGTGTATATATATATGTGTGTGTGTGTGTGTGTGTGTGTGTGTGTGTGTGTGTGTGTGTGTGTGTGTGTGTGAAAATATTTTTTTTAAAAATTAATGGCAAAACATTTTTAAATCTTATAGAAAAAATACTTCCCCGTAACAAACCTCTTACACAAAATTTTTAATTAAAAACAATCTAAAACTGCCCTATAGTTGCTGTTAAAACTTTGAGATGATATTAAACGCACATAACAATAAAATATTGAATGGGAACAATAAAATAGAAAATAATATCAAAATTTTTTTTTTTTAAACTGACTAGCATAACAACAACGAAAATATAATTACTAGAAATAGTAATGACGTAAATCACAACAGAAATAAAAACACCAACAATGAACAAAAAAAATGCACATGTAGAATGCATGCATTTTGTCTGCTACAAAATAAATGTCTAACCCAAAGCAACGTTTACAAGGCCACGATATTTGCAAAATAAAATCCGACTAACAGAAATATTACGTAGGAATGACCTGTCCGAATTTTAAAAGTAGATATTGCAGCCACAGAAGTGCCTTGAAAAACGAAAAAACGCCGATTAAAAACAGTCTCAGCGAACCACTACTGGGGGTTCAAGGAAAGTGGACGATGGTCGATAGTGGAATGGAAAATAATACGGCAGCCCAGCACATGTAGAAACTAAGACAACCTGTGTAGACTATGTTTGAATGAGAAATTAGTTATCCTAAACTTTAAAGAACCACAAAATGTATTAAACTGCAGAAGCGAAAAAGCAAATGTATGTATACACAAAATAAATTTTACCTTAGGATAACAACACATAAAAAAAGTACAAAATAAAAAATAAAATAAAATTTAAAAAAAATACCCTAGTATATAATAAAATATCGGTGAAAAACATCCAGATTAGAATTAGGTCATTTCCCAACACAAAGAAAAAAAGTCGATTCCTCGCAAAAAAAAAATAAGGCAGATTAGTATCAGTAGTATTAGTGCCCTTGTATAATAAATGTGCGTCATTTGGCTACGATAAATCGATGTAAGAACAACAAAGCATGTGATTGGCTGTCTAGTAAACCTAGTACCATGGAAACATATAAACACATGTAGCAGCATCAATTCCATGCCATAGCCTGATGAATCCTCACAAGGACGAAACGCAGAAAATTCTGTATAGCTTAACTGCCATATATGTTTACAAACCTTACTATCTTACGCATTGAGCATTGTCGAAGTAAATGCTGTTATATCTCTTTATAATTTTCTGTAGATACATAAAATAATATGAAAATAAGCATATATATGTAGTCATCAACATACAGTACTGTTTCGCTGTATCACAGCTCATCAGTGCGGCTAGACCAGCAACTACCTAAAGCCAGGTTTGAAACTCGACTGCCGAGACGACAGTCGGCGCTCCAAACCGTTACCCATTATTCGGTTGCTGCTAAGATGGGTATATGACAGTCAAAGTTTTTATATATATATATATATATATATATATGTGTGTGTGTGTGTGTGTGTGTGTGTGTGTGTGTGTGTGTGTGTGTTTCTTTTATTTATTTCTCGTTTTTGTTTATTTATTTATTTATTTCTAAATAATATACGTCTACACGATCAAATTAACAACATGTAAACATATATGCAGGCTCATGTATATGATTTAAATAAAGGTGATATCATGAGAGTTACAGTTTTCAGTTTAACGTGTTCAAAGTAATTACACAGGCAAAAGTTTCATATCTATATAAAAACTTACTTTATTTATATATTTATTTATATTATTTATTTATATATTTATTCATATTTATTTATGTATTTGTATATATATATATATATTTATTTATATATTCATTTATAGTTATTTATTTATATATTCATATATATTCATTTATTTATATATTTATTTATATATGTTTATTTATACATTTATATATATATATATATATTTATTATGTATATCTATTTTATTTTATACATTTATGTATATATATTTATTTATATACATTTATTTATATTTATTTATTTATATATATTTATTTATATTTATTTATATATTTATTTATGAATTTATTTAGGTATTTATTTATGTATTTGTAATGTATTTATTTATGTATATATTCATATATTTATTTATCTATATTTATTTGTATTTATATATTTTGTATTTATATATTTATATGATTTAAATACAGAGAGTTACATTTTTCACTTTAACGTGTGCAAAGTAATTACGCAGGCAAAAGTTTTCGTATCTATATAAAAACTTAATTTCAATGGTTGTCATGCTTTCATTTTAGTTGTTTATCTCTTCCTTAATACTAGGGTATATAATATATTTTATATTTATATGCTTCATTATAGAGATAGATTTTCCTGACTATATACATTCAGACATATACATAATAGTATAGATGCATCTATATTCGTATAACATGCCGTTCACATAAACCCCCACCAATGCTTCCGGTCAGTCTTAAAAGAAAAAGGATACCCCTTAGGGGCAGTAACGCGTGTAATTGTGAGGCAAGGGTTGCGCAATCTCCACCCACACCTCTCCTGAATCGGCATTGTTTGAGTCCAGTGGCAAGGAGAAGACCATGACGACTGGAAACAATGCCGAGATAAGCAGAGAGCTAGGTGTATCAGAATTTGGGGGGAATTTTTAACACCCCTAACACGAAACTGTGAATAAAATATAAAAAAAACTCGTAATTTCTCTTTTTAAAGTGAGTTGTTTATTTTCTTTATGGATTATACTTCTCAAATAAACTATTAAAGTTGTATAAAACGTAATAGAAATATTATTTTTTATTTTTTAAAAAACATTTTTTTACGTAATGAAATCAATGTAATTTTACGAGTTAAATAATTTTCAATTTTTTAAATTTAAAAATCTATCAAAATTTTTCTATTGATTTAATTTTTACATTATTTTCAGGATCAATGTGAAATTTTATGCTCTTTCCAATAAATCGAATGCAATATTTTAGACAAACGTTTCTTTTATTCACGCCCCCCCCATTTTGAAATGTCTATTAAAAAGTAAATAATTAATTTACTCACCAAAGTTAATTAAAATTAAAGATAAAAGATCAATAAATAATATATTCAAATTTAAAACAAAAAAAAAGTATTTTTTAGAAATTTACCTGTAAAGTCCGAAGTTTAAAATCTTTTTTTAAAAAAACACGTTGTTTTTTGTTTTTAGTTTTTTGTTTTGTTTTGTTTTTGTTTTGTTTTTTAATGAAACCTTGATCCTTGCTCCTTTAATTGGAAACAAATTAAGGTTTGAATTCCATTTTTCGAGTAGTTATAAGCTCAGAAAGACAGGGGATCGAATTATTCAATATTTTTTCACGCATTCGTAAGGTCAGTTTCTAACACACCTAACGATGCTTTACGATAATACTTCTCGTGGGTATACATCGACACAACATTCCATTTATAAGCACGTTAGCCACATAGATTATTTTGGTTAATCGTTTTGATGTATTTTATTTGTACGTATGCAATACATTCACATTTATCGAGTTAGTGGCATATTGTGTTTTTGTTCGTTTAGTTTAGTATTAAACGGTAACGCTTGAAATGGTGTTGAGAGGAAGCGAGAGAGTGGCTCTCTCTTTCATTTAGCGAAATTATTTATGCTAGCCTATTCTTTTTTTTATTTTGTTTTTACATGGAGTTCACCCCTTATCAAGGCCCAATAGCCACTCGGGGATAAGGGTTATTGTGTGTACAGTAATCAAGTAGCAATAGTATTGGAGAATTGGTAAGGTGTCATTACTTAGGGGGCGGTTCATCAGGAATTTGTTTGTGTTGGACTTGAAGACATCCAGGTTGAAGTCGGGAAGGAAACAGGCAAGCGGAACAAAGTTCCACGGGCGTGCAGTTCTAAGAAAGAAGCTTTGTTCATGGAATCTACGTTTTGATTTAGGCACAGATAGGGAGTGGAGAAAATTATTGACGGTGGTTTCAGCTAGTCGGGTGTTTTTTGAAAAAGATTGGCGAGGGGGGACCAGAGAATGAAGCTCAGACGAGCACCTTCCATGGAAATAATAATAGAACAATGACAGGCTCGCTACGTCTCTTCTGTGGGAAAGAGGTTGCAGGGTAGAGAAAAGGGCATCCCCCACCAAGCCACGAAGTATATTTTGTACTCTGTCAAGGCAGGATAGGCTGTTTTTAGCAGCTCCCGCCCAGATGTGGCAGCAATACTCCATCTTTGGCCGTATTTGGCTCTTATATAGATAGAGAATTGCATCATTAGTGAGATATCTTCTGGAGCGGTAGAAGGATCCCACCATTTTCCCATCGACCTTGGCCACAGACTTGATGTATATGTTCCATTTAAGATCAGGTGTAAAGGTCAAACCCAGGAGCTTATCAAAACCTGGGGCCTCCCTTAGACGAGAACCATCCATTTCAATTGATGCCAGATGGGGATCAGGGCGTTTATGATGTAGAGATAGGAGCTTGGTCTTAGATGCATTAAAGGTAACCAGTCACCTCTTTCCCTACTGTACCACGCGCTCAAGCTCAGAGGAGAGAGAATCATCATTTACGGTCTGATGTGTTGCCATAGATGGTCATGTCATCAACATAGATGTCAACGTGTCATCAGCATAGATGTGTCATCAGCATAGATGTCTTCGGCGTTTTCCGGTAAGTATAGATATTAAGTAGGGGTATACGGGTTTTTTTAGTTAGTATAGTTATCAATTTGTGGTGTACTGGGACCACTTTGCATCATTTCGATTTTCCCCATGGTTCATTTATTAATTAATCAAGGTATTGGGAATGAGAGGCTATGTATTGTAATATTACTACATCTATAATATAAATTTCATCTGTCTGTTTAAATGTATGTATGTATGTATGTATGTATGCCTAAACCTTTCAACAGAGGCGACAGATTTTCACGAGATCGGTACCATTTTGAAGCTCAACCCTTCGGACGCCAAATATCGAAAAATTGGCCAAAGACATTAATTCTTTCGCCCTCAACTGGGCAATTTTCTACGGGGGGGGGTCGCTTTTTTCGCCGATATTTTCGAAAGACATCGCCTCTTTTCGATTGTTTAGCCTTAATTTATACCTACGTCACTTTCGGTTTGGCGATGAGTGCAACAACTAACGCGTCACGTTTCTTGTTGTTGTTTTTTTTTTTTTTCTCCCTTCACTTTCTTGGTACGGGTTCGAGCCTGCCTACTACCAGTTTTTTTTTTGGGAGGGGGGGGGCGCTTGCAATTTTTCTTCTTTTTTTTTTTTTTTGCTGTTGTTTGCTCAACCAACACCCTTATACACACCTCCGCTTTTATTTCGGCCTTCGCGTCACGGGTTTCAACCTACCTGCCTACTACAACGTTTTGGGGGTTTTTTGTTTGTTTTTTTTTTTGCTTAACACGCACCTACAAACTCCCGGGCAACGCCGGGCACCCAAGCTAGTATGTCTATATATATATATATAGTATGTCTATATATATATATATATATATATATATATATATATATATATATATATATATATATATAAGCTAGTATGTCTATATAGTATATATATATACATATATATATATAAGCTAGTATGTCTATATATATATAGTATGTATATATATATATATATATATATATATATATATATATATATATATATATATATCACAGTCAAAATCTATACTAATAAAACAACACATTTTTATCATACTACGATTCTCTTTTATATTTAAGTTTTAATCTTTAGCCTTTTGGTAAAGATTAAAATGTAGTATCTGTTTCCATACTTCACGTCATCTGTTTTGCATTTCATCAGAAGGTGATTGCAGGTGATGGATTTTCCCCATTAACTTACAATTCTACAATTTCAGTTTTCATTATTACATTTGGTGTTTCATCATCATCATCATCATCATCATCATCATCATCATTATTATTATTATTATTATTATTATTATTATTATTATTATTATTATTTAGTGTTTTGTTCCCACCTCTTTGTTGTTTTTTACCTTCTTTTCTTTTACCCCTCCCTCCTTCATAATGATTTTTTTTCTTTCCTTTTTCGTCTGTACTCCTTTCCTCGTTCAATATTAATTGCCTCTGCTATCTTGTGAATTCGAGTTCAGACAAGATGAAAGGTTACAGGACAAAGTAAAGTTCATTAGCGACCCGCCCACTAGGGTCTTGAGGGATCTATGACTCCTCCCTAAATTTACGATAATTGTCACCGCCCATTTTGCACTGGGAGACATCATTTCAATAAGCAAAGCAATGTAGTAATCTTGTTTGATATGATAAAGTTCAACGTGTATTATTTGTATAATATATAAATATCCACCTGATCACGAAAAGGCGAGTAAAAAACTACCGAGTGAAACCATTTCAAGTGTTTAGAGGAAGAGAGAAAGCAAATAGCACATCAGAAAACTTTCCGCTGTCTAAAATAAATTCTTTACTCTACTTCCATAATGAAACGTTTCTTCTTTTTTTCTTCTTTCAATATCGACTGATATGTTTTCTTCTCTTTTTTTCGTTTGATAACTTTCCAGGTTAAGACGTTTTCTTTCTTCTTTATTTTAACTTTAATGATGGATTATTTTACTTAAATATACACTTGTGCCCGATATTATTCATACCCCTCGGATCTTTGAGATTTCTATAAGATTATTGCTCAAACCAGAAGGTAGACAATATTAAAGGGATTTCAAACAATAAATCAAGCATAAGCATTTAATTTAAACTCAACAAATAAATAAATTATGCAAGTTTGAAACAATATACAAAGAAAAACAATAATGGCACTAGTTCAAAATTATTCATACCTCTCTTACTAATAGTCAATAGCATGCCCTTTATTCTTAATAACTGCCTGTAACCGTTTTGGATATTTATCAACAAGGTTTTTACAAGCATCAACACTGATTTTTGACCATTCTTCAATGCAGTAGTTCTCCAAATCCCTCAAATTTCTAGGTTTCCGCTTTTTAACCTCAGTTTTCAATATGTGCCAGAGGTTTTCGATAGGGTTCAGGTCGGGACTCTGGCTAGGCCATTCCAAAACATTAATTTGATTATCCTCAAACCATTTCTTGACTATTTTGGCAGTAAGTTTTGGATCATTATCCTGTTGAAGGACCCAGTTTGGTCCTAAATGGAGCTTCTCCGCATCCTGTCTAATGTTTTTTCTGGAGTATCTCCAAATATTGCTCCTTCTTCATGGTTCCATCTATCTTGACCAAACTACCTGGACCACTAGCCGAAAAGGAGCCCCAAAACATTAGGCTACCACCACCATGTTTCACCGTAGGTATGGTGTTCTTTGGGTTGTAAGCTTCTCCTTTCTTCCTCCAAACGTAAGAAGCATCCATATGGCCAAACAATTCAATTTTTGTTTCGTCAGTCCACAAAATACGTGAGAAAACGGACTCTGGAGAATTCACATGGTTCCTAGTAAACTTTAGACGTGATGCAAGGTGTTTTCCGGTGTGCAATGGAGTCCTTCTTGGTCTTCTTCCTTTCAGACCATTTTCATGCAGAGTCCTTTGCAATGTTTGCCTTGATATTTTTATGCCAGAAGACTCCAGATTTTCTAAAATGTCCTTAGTAGTGGTGGTTGGATTTGCATTAACACTTCTTACAATATTCCTGGTGGCTCTAGCAGACAGTTTCCTTTTCCTTCCTCTACCAATCAAGTTGTTTGTTGTGTGGAAGCTCTGGAATTTTTTGATGATGCTCTGTACTGTTGCTGTAGGGACCTCAAATTTCTTGGAAATTGACTTTTAACCTAAACCATCCTTATGTGAATTCGCAATTTTAGTCCTAAGATCATTACTAAGCTCTTTTTTCGTCCCCATTCTAATAATTTTTATTCTTTTATTGGTTTTCAGTTGATATCATTTTAATTTCTGATAAAATGCAAAAAAACGAAATGAAATTAATCAAAGGTTGTATAAAAGCATTCAAAATAAGAATCAAACAGGAAACAAACAGTCAGAAACTCGATTAATACTGAAAAAATAAGGGGGTATGATTATTTTTGAACATTGCAGATTTTATAAATAGCTGTATATTTCTTTTATTACAAGTATCCCGAGATTTTAAGATGACGAAAATGATCAGAAGAGGTTTATTAAGAATATGTATCAATATGGACGTAAACAATAAATTCTAACAAAGTTACACCTAATAAACTCAATTTTCAAGGGGGGGTATGAATAATATCGGGCACAACTGTATGTACGAACACAGGCGAACGATAATATTTTTTCGTTATTTTTTGATAGCGAATGTACGCTCGTATATTTAATAAATTTTATATTTTACAAGCGGACTTACTTTGGGTTGCTCGGGAATAAATTAATACGCCATCTACTCCTACTAAACTAGTTTTTGTTTAATGTATTATCAAAATTGGAATTTAGGAAAACTCGTCCCCGGAAAACTTGTATCCGGAAAAATCGTACCCGGAAAACTCGTCCATTTTGCTAGATAGGAAAACTGGTCCGTTATTGAATAAATATCGATTAAATACATATTTTATGAACGTTCCTGAAGGAGATATTGTTTTTAAAAGAAGATACACCTCCCATATTTTTTTTTTAAATATTTTTACTTGTTTACTGTTGTTTTAAAAAAAATAGAACTGATTTTTTAAAGTGTTTGTTTTCTATCTAGCTTTGTAAGTTTTTAGTGGTTCAACTTACTTTAAAGAGTTTAGGAAAAAAAAAAGTAATGTCGCGTGTTCTTTCGAACAAAAAATGTCCGACATGAGAGGATCACATCTTAAGAGTCTCGATAATCACTTAAAAGTATAAAAATTAAAGAAAATACGATACTTCTACATTATTGGGACAAGATTTTGTTGTCGATAAATGGAGTTTTCAGATAAAAAAACAATGATTTCGACTGCTTTTTTTTTTGTCAATTCTAATAAGTTGTAATTATGCAGTCGGAATTACTTAAACATTCTTGAATTATTAAACAAAACAAATTTAATCGTGTTAGCAGGTGAAAAATTGTCGTTATCTTTGTTTAATTCGAACAGAAAATTACTTCCCTGTTGAACTCTCCTACGTTTTACGATCGTTATCATCAAATTCTATATTTTTATTTTCTTTAATAAAAAAAAAAAACTACCTTATCAATTTTCGTAATTTTTTGATATAATCATCTGTAAAATACGAGGAATACGTAGATGCCATGTTTTTCATATGAAATTCAGTTTTACGGTTTCCGAAAATCTCGTCCTGAAAATACTGAGGTAGATAAAGTTTTAAAACGAGCCCCCCCCCTCCTCCAAAAGAAAATAAATTTGTATATTTTTAGGTAATGTCCAAAATCACTGCTCGGAAAAAAAAATCAAGCTACCGGAAGTGGATACTGTTGATTATGTAACGAAATCGAACAGAAGACACAAAAAAACGAAACCATATATTTATTTTTAAAAATACTTTAGTTTTAACAATTCTTGTGTTATTACGAAACAAAAAAAAATCACTTCTTTTATTGTCAAATAATAAAACAAATAATTTAGAAAAATTAATTTAGTTTTAACACTTTTTGTTCACCAAACAACTAAAGGTATTCTGCAGTATACGGACGGCGGTCATCTTTTTTTAGTTCGTTTCATTATATCGTCGTCAAGTGGCGCTTCTCGGTCAAAAATAAATTTAATTTTGTTGTTGACCCTTCAAAGTCTCTTTAATTCAAAAATAGGTTTTATTTAAATTATTTATTTGTTCAAAAAAAAGCTATTTTATTTTATAAAAATCCAACGTTGCTTTCATTACAAAAATTGTTTTATTAAAACAATATTTTCTTACGCAGACTTTCAAATAAATGTTTTTTAATTATATATTGATACATTTTTATACAATAAATGTTTTGGTTTTCAAATATTTTTCTGTTCGGAAAAAAATCTTGTTGTTACTTATTTACCGCGTTATTTGACCAAGAAGTAATTGGAGTTATCGCCTCCTAACAATAGCCGTCGTCTGCATACTGACTTAAACAAAAATATCTTTATATCACTACATAATAAAACAAATATTTTATTCAAAATAATTAGTCTCAACACTAATACAATAATTTAATAAATTATTTTATATAATATTTTAATATTTGATAATACAAGAAGTGTTTTTTTTTTTTGTAATAACACAAGAATTGTTAAAACTTAATTAATTCTTCTGAATAAAATATTTGCTTTTTTATAATATATAATACTTTCTTTTTTTTATAATATATAATACTTTCTTTTTTTTTTCTTTTTTTTGTTGAGTAATAACACAAAAAGTGTTAAAACTAAAGTATTTTTTTAAATAAGTACATGGTTTCGTTTTTCGTGTCTCGACTCCGTGACCAAGTTTATTTTTTTAAAACAAGAGTAAACAAGTAAACATTTTTTTTAATGTTATGGAGGTGCGTAGTCGCCTTTAAAAAACAATATTTCCTTTAAGAAAAGTCATAAAATGTGTTTTCAATCAATATTTATTCAATAATGGACCATTTTCCTACCTAGCACAAATGGACGAGTTTTCTGGGCACCTTCAAATTGTACAACAGTTCATGAATTTTTTTTTTTTTTTTTTTTTTTTTTACTGAAACAGTATGTGAAATATTTATTGTAACTTGGGTGCATTATTTTTTTGTAAATGCTACCATGGGTGTTGAGAGAATTCAAACTAACCTCCCACCAATGCACCAATTTTTTTTTTTTTTTTAAATAAGTCAGATACGAAAAGGTTTGGAGTTATATTAAATAATATATTTTAAAGTGTCAGTACGCTCGCATACGCGCTAACGACAAATGTGAGCTTGACAAAATCTTCAACAATTGAACTCATTGTGAATTATGGAATGCATATTCTAAGCAACAGAGTCAGTAACGTGGGCACAGTTTTTAATTGTTTTGTAAACTACCATCTAAATAAATAAAAAATAACTAAATTAAAAGCAATGCTATATGCATTGTTTATACCCGTCTCACTAGTTATATATTTTTTTCAACAATTATTAAAAAAAAAAGAAAATATAAGCTTAAAATTTTATTAATATCTTTAATTAGTATATATTTTAACATTCTACATTATTTTATGCATGAAGGAAATCATGTTATAAAGTCTGACAAAGTGAATTCTAAAAACTCTATTAGAAGTTGTTTTTTTTGTTGTTGTTTATTTCGTGAACAAAAATAATAGTTTAAATAGGGAGACGGACTATTTTATTGTATTAAATAATTCAGTCGATTCTTTTTCAGCAAAAATTCGTATTATTGTATTGCTACTCTATTTGTTTGTCCTTTTAATTATTTTAATGGTTATCATTGTTTTGTTTTTTTTTTGTTTTTGTTTTTTTGGGGATTTTTTTTTTTTTTTTTTTTGGCACATCAACCCTATTCAGGTTATTTAATGCCGAATCCAGTAGTTTTGGAATAAAAAGTTTTATGCTTTAAGAACTTGATATCTCCGAATATTTATTTGTTCATGTAATTCAATTTATTTATTTGCGGACTATTAACCCCATTTTCATAGTTGTTGTTGACCTCCGTCCGGTGGTAAACCGTGACGAGATAGGAATATCAGTGTCTCTTAATTATATCTTCAGTAATTACTGCCTTCCACAGTCGTTGTCGTCTCACCAGGCTTTGGCCAACTATGCCTTTTAGGATAACATGAATAGTTTTGCTTACTACCTACGTCATCACGCGAAACATTATTCACACAAAATATATACACGGAAAAAGTATATATTCGGGAATCTTTCTGTTGAACTATGGAATCTTTTTGCACAGAATTTCGTACTTTTTATTTTATCAACGGGAGTAGAGTAGCATGTTCTCTTTCCATCAGCCATGACTGGGTAGAAGTCCTAAGTAATTCGCAATTGTAATTTGAGTATCGCCTGCACTGAGGATTGAATATTAAACCTCCAGAAAGGTGTAACTTAAAACTGTATTTAACAAAGGCACAAATTATATACGTTAAAAAAAATAGTTTATTTTCATTGGTTGTAATTTGATTGTCTTTGTTTGATAAAAATTTAAAGATAATCTGCGAGAAAAGAAAAGTAATAATATATATGCAGATAAGTGAAACGACTTCTAAAATCTTATCGTAAACTAAAAACAAATCATTTTATATTGCAAAAAAAAAAAAAAGTCAAATAATCTTACGCCTAAAAAAAATTAATTAAAAGCTGAATATCATTTTTCTGAAGATAATTAGAGAACATTAAATATCATGAAACATATTACAAAACTTTCAGACAACCCGTGGGGTACTTTATGGTGTTTTCTGTATTAATCTGAAAGACTGAGACTAGCAACATCACGTCCGTGTGAGCAAGTTGCAAAGGAGAAGAAAGGGTGGCGGCAATAAAATTACAGATACGTTTAAACACTTTATCATGAACCCTCAAATGAGAGATTTGCCAGCCGAAATACGACAATAATACCCGGCGCTGTTTTACAATTTGTCACTGTGCAAAGGGAGATAACTCTCGCTTACTAAGAGAATTTTTTTCATCTCATAATTTAGGACGCGATATTTTTTTTAATCAAAACATTAAAAAAAGAAAGCTGTGACGATTTTTTTATGTAACAATTAATTAATAATACAAGATGTAGTCTTTACGCGACTATTAAGAGAAACCTAACGAACACACGATATTTTCATTAGATGGAAACATTTAAAAAAGAAGTTCTTCAAGTTTGTTTGTTTTTTTTAAATTATGAGATGAAAAAATGAACGAATCTCTTAGTAAACGAGAATTGTCTCCCTCTGCACGGTGACAAATTGTAAAACAGTGCCCAAGACTCCGTACATGGTCTGATGGTAGATTTGTAAAGATATAGAATATCCTTGTATGTGAGAAAGTGTTTAGAGCGATGGAGAGAGTTAACTTTAAGGGAAGCAGAAAGAGCAGTGGATCCAATAAATAAACTAACGGCAGATTTGATGAGAAATAAAGACCAAAATGTTTCGGAGTCGATTTCTCCTCAAAAAGTGTATTCTCGCATTTTCTATCAAAAAATAATCTTTAATTGTTTTGTGACAAAAATTAAATTTATACTCCTATAAATTTAGGATTTTGTGTGTGTGTGTGTGTGTGTGTGTATTGATATTCATATTAAAACCCCTTTCTTTTTTTTAACAAAAAGAAAATACAACTTTTTTTATATGTGGGTCGTGGACTTGCATTCATCTGCAAAAGATCTAACTAATTTGCATATTCTTTTAAACATTCATTTTAATTAATTCCTTAGATTTTTCGGTATTCTTATGGGACGATCATCTTTAGTTAACTATTACGTGTAATTATATTCATGTAGACATTCTACATGATTTATACTTGCGTAATATTTGCGTAAAAAGGTTATAGTAAACACAAACCTCTTTCTATATAAATCCTGTGTATCGCTTTATTGCAGGTCAATATTTTTTTGGTCCCCTGACAAAAGGAAGGTGGATCTGTAAATTCACCCTCGTCCATTCGTCTGTCCGCACTTTTCTCAATAACTACGCCTTGTTTTTTTTTGTTTTTGTTTGTTTTTTGTTTTTTTGAAATTTTGCACAAACATTAAACATGATATGAGTAAAAAAAAGTAACAGCACGGATTTTTCGGGAACACTCCGATTAACCCCCCCCCCCTAGAGATGCCTTTCGAGTTAAAATGGCTAAAATTGACACTGTGCTTATTAAAAAAAATTGATGTCTTGGATTTTTTAAAAACTTTCTGAAAAGTTGTAACTAACTGATTTCTATATTATTTTGTTTGTCTATGCTTCGCGATAACTCTTGGGTGTGCCCCAGGGGCTCTTTTAGGGCTAATAAAAACCCTCCATTTTTTTCCGGTAGGCATCACCACTTATCAAGGCCAAGAGGCTACTCGAGGATAAGGCTTAAAGAGTGTACAGTAGACGATTGGACAATATAGTAATCGTTAGTAATGGAAATTCAGTAAATTTGTTAACTTATATGGAACGGCTCATCAAAAACTTGTTTACGTTAGACTTGAAGACAACCATATTGTAGTCAGCTGGAAAGCAGGAAAACATAAGACAATTCCATAGGCATGCAGTTCTAAGAAAGAAGCTTTGTTCATGGAATCTATGTTTAGGTTTAGGCACAGATAACGAGTGGGGGAAATTATTGATAGTGTTTTCTGCTAGACGGGTGTTTCTTGTGAAAGCTTGGCGAGGGAGGGCCATAGATTAGAGCTCAGTCGAACACTTACCATGAAAATAACGATAAAGCAACATCTCGCAACATCTCTTCTGTGAGATAGAGGTTGCAGAGAAGAGAAAAGGACATCCCCTACGAGGCTACGAAGTCTATTTTGAACTCTATCAATGTAGCATAAGTACTTTCTAGCAGCTCCTGCCCAAATGTGGCAACAGTACTCCATCCTTGGACGTACCTGGCTCTTATATAGATAGATAATTGCATCAGCAGTGAAATATATACTGGATCGATAGAAGCATCAGACCATTTTTCCAGCGGCCTTGGCAACGGATTTAATATATGTGTTCTATTTCAGATCAAGAGTAAAGGTCAAGCCCAGAAGCTTGTCAAAACATAAGGCCTCCCCAAGACGAGAGCCATTCATTTCAATTGATGGGGACCAGAGCATTGATGATATAAAGATAAAGGCTTGGTTTTAGATGCATTAAAAGTAACAAGACACCTTTTTCCCCGTTGTACCACTTGCTCAAGATCAGAAGAAAGAAAATGGGAGAAAACTTTGTCGTTTATGGTCTTAGATGTGCTACCATAGATAGTAGTGTCATCAGCATAAATGTCTACGAATGATGTAAGGATGTGATTTGGAAGATTATTAATGTAGATCAGGACGAGAGTTGGACCCAGAATAGACCTCTCAGGGACTCCAGCATTAATACTGTGAGCTTCTGATTTCTGCCCATCAACAACTACTCTTATAAACCTATCAGAGAAATGATTTAATAATTGAGAAGACATGTCCCGCTATACCGTAGCTGTAGATCTTGTGAAGTAAACCTTTATGCCATACTCTATAAAAGGCCTTTGATATGTCAAGAGCAATTGCCCGTCGAGAGATTCGCTAATCCTATGAGATATAACTGTAAGCACGTCTGCTGTAGATCTAGCATAACAGAAACCATATTACGTGTCACTAAGAAGGTTAGATTTTGCTGAGATGGTTGATTACTTCTCTATTTAACACAGATTCCAGCAACTCATGACGCACAGGAGACTTATTAGCTTGTACTGAGAGGGAAATGAGCGATCGCCTGAATTCTTAAATACAGGGCATACTGATGAGATTTTCCAGGGTGATGGGAAGCAATTCTCCTTAAGACAACGTTTAAACAGATTTGTAAGTATGGGCGCTAGTTCTGGTTGAAGTTTTTTGAGTACTATAATTGGAATAACGTCAGGGCTGGTTGCTTTACTGGAATCAAGGTTTTTGATTAGCTTGGCAACATCACGTACAGATATTTGTATATCACATAGCGTTTTTTCTGATATCGGAGGAAATATTGGGGGTTGGCGGCCTTATAGGTAGAATTAGCTGCAAAGTTCTTGGCAAAGAGTTTGGCTTTGTCTGATGCTGACGAGATTACCTCAGGTCCATTTATGATAGGATAGAGCACACGCTTCTGTTCAGGATTCTGTTTGCTATTTGCCAAAAGTGGTGGGTACCAAGCCGCTGCTCAGCTACTTTGGACTTGACGGACTGAGCATACAACTCTTTTGCGTTCTTCATTACCTTTTTACAGTGGTTGCTGGCAGTCCTGAAAGCGGCTTTAGTCTCAGTACATCTATTACGTTGGAAGCAATGGAAAAAGTTTTCTTTTCAAAAAGGAAACGCTGAAGTTTATTTCAAGCAAAATCAATTCTTATTTGCAGTCACGAAGGACGTATTTTGGCAGTTAAGTTGTGAATTTGTATTTTTTTTTCTTTTCTAGATGCAAGTGCTAATATTATATTTATTTCAGTCCTTAATCTTTATCTTTATTCCATTGTTTTATTAATTGTGTAATAGGTTTTCTCGTGCAAAAATGTGCAGATTTAATTTAAATTAAAGTTCAGCACCATGCAAAACTGCTAATAAATAGACATACACAGAAAACTTTAAACACGGGGCCTCCCCAAGACTAGAGGCATTCATTTCAATTGATGCCAGATGCTATCGATGGTAATTACTCTTGACATATCAAAGGCCTTTGATAGAGTATGGCATAAAGGTTTACTTCACAAGAACACCAGCTACGGTATAAAATTTTTGGGACTATTTTACCAAATTTGTCCAAAATTTTCTGCGTATGTCTATTTAGCAGTTTTGCATGGTGCTGAACTCAAATTTAAATGTTAAGGCCTTAGGGACTTTGGGGGCTAATGGGGGGGGGTAAATGATGAATTTAGTCATTACATTTTTTTTTACTCAAATTTACATATATTAAGGCCTAAAACTGCACAGTGTTTATTTTCACCATGATTTATTTGACGTCCCCTGAGGACTTTTGGGGCTAGATGGGGGAGGGAAAATGCTGAACTTAGTCATTTTGTATGCCTCGTTCACTGTTGACTCACGGGGCACCATGCATGCTTCACTTGTTAATTTCGAAATTGCTATGAAACGCAGAGAAGTGAAACTTGGTACACTGGAAGAGCATAACAAGGTGCCTTATTTCCCTGATTTTTTTTTTTTTTTTTTTTTGAAATTTGAACAAATATTTTGAAAGTTATGCTAACTTTTCTATTTTCTGGTAATTTTACGTGTGTCTCACTTTATTACAAGTGTCTAAAAATCTAGTAGCCTCCAAGTCCAAGTGGCAATATACCTTATTTGGGGTAAATAAGATTAAAAAATATATTCCTTTCAACTTCTGAAGTAAAGACTGGTGGAAAAGAGATTTCATATTTTAACTTATTAATTGGTGTATAAACAGTTACAAACCATCGTCGTCGTCGTCGTCGTCGTCGTCGTCGTCGTGGACCCAGGTTTTTTTCACCCGCTGATAAACCCATCCCAGTATCGGTCTTTATAAAAAATGTTTCTTTTAAAAAGACAGTCGCAGAAACGCATCAGAGAAAAAATTTGTATCTGAATAAGAGAGGAAGACTGGTAGATAGATAGATAGATAGATAGATAGATAGATAGATAGATAGATAGATAGATAGATAGATAAATCCTCTCGCTACACACAGCCACACTGCACGCGATAACTTCCACTTGGGGACAGCATTCAAACATGTCTTTTCTGTTCGAAGTCTCACCAGCCAAAGAGATAAAGAGCCCAAGGTTTGATTTATTTTCGTTGGTGTCACCTCTGACCTTTACGGTCACACTGAAACCTTTTCATTCGAACGTGCCGCTCATTATATGACAAGAGTACTGTGCCAAATCTGCAAATGCCGCTTTCCCAGATGTGCTAACGTATTGCATTTCACACTTGTTTCTTGGGGATTTGAAATGCATTAATTGTGACGCGTTATTATGACCTCAGCCTGAAATGTGAGTTGTCCTTCTTTTTTCTTATGCAAAAGGTGGGGTTAGAAAAAAGAGATCACTTAATTGTATAATGTCTACGAAATGAGGGTGAACGATTAATGAAATAATTATTTCATACATCATTAGGTGTGTATGTACACACGATGTTGTGTGAGTTTTTTTGTTTTTTTTTTTTTTGCTTTTATTGTTATCATTTTTTGCGTTTGTTTCTCTAAATAAAAATGTTTATACTGATGTACATTATATATATATAATAATAGAAGAGTACCCGATCCAGTATTACATAATGAGAACCCTGTTTGAATTGAAGAATTTGAGTGACACTTTTAAAGGTCATTAAAGTAGAAGTCAACGTGACCTCCAACCGAAATTTCACTTCTTTTTTTTTTTTTTTTTTAGCTAGAGAAATTTCAAGGAGGAAGTATACGTCTAGTTAATGTCCTCATACAAAGTATGGCTATCCTTGTATCGATCTATTTGTTCCCCTCTCTCCCTCTCTCCCTCTCTCCCTCTCTCCTTCTCTCTCTTTTTCGTCCTCTTTCTTATTCTCTCTCTCTCTCTTTCTCTCTCTCTCTCATGGTGTTCACTGACCAAAATTCGCATTCCGCGCCAATAATGTTTGAATAAGTTATATGCTTAAACAACAAAAGTGAAAAGAATTGCTCTACATCAAATTTTGAGTTATTTTAAATATCTTTTTAAAAGGATCGATGCGTGCGTTGCGTCGTCAATAGTACATATATGCTCGGTGTGTATTCTACACAACTTAGTGAGTAACATGGGCACATAATAATAAAAATTATTATTATAATTATTTATTATTATTATTATTATTATTATTATTATTATTATTATTATTTATTTATTTATTTATTTATTTATTTAGAGAGTTTCATCGAAGTCATACTATAGACCCAAAGAAAGAAAAACGTTAAAATTAAAAACTAATTTTATATTCATTGCTTATACTCGTCCTGGGACGAGTGTTCTACGAGTATTCTCGACTGGTATATTCCAGTCAAGAGTCTCTTAGCCGAATGTCTCGAGGAGATTTTTTAAGTACACATGTATAGCCACAGTTAAGAGCCGTAATAAACAGATCTCTCCTATCCTACCCCACCGTCTCCGTCTATCTGTCTGTCTGTCTGTGTGTGTCTCTCTCTCTCTCTCTCTCTCTCTCTCTCTCTCTCTCTCTCTCTCTCTCTCTCTCTCTCTCTGTATATATATATATTCAAACAGACACTGTTAAAAACAACAGAACGCTTGTTTAGTAATACCTTTTTTTTATTTATTTATTTTTTTCAGTTTTCCGTATTATCTTTTTTATATATACACCGAAGGTATGGGTATATGGTCCAAGCATTTTATTTTTTGAAGTTTCCGCGGTTTTTACTTTTCGTGTGGGCATCAACACATCGTCAGGAATGTGTGTGTTAGGCTCTGCAGGGAATTGGGGGAATTTTTTTTTAAATAGTAGTTGGGGTGTGAACGAAGATCATTGGAAGTGCTAGTGGCGGTGAGGTATTAGTGTCAATGAGAAAGGGAGCAGGACGTGCCCGTTCTGGGGTCAGTAGCTGGAACGGTTTAAGTGTGGGGAAGAGGGGAGTTATGCAAAGCATTTAGTATATTGATACTGTTTTGAAGTGAAGTTTGATTGAGATTAAGCCTTCGCGTTTTGATATAAATAACTTCAAGAATTTTAAGTTTCTTTACATTCGTTTCGTGGTGTAGTATTTTTGTGTTGTTAACTAAAATTTCTCTTAAATTTGAGGCGGGGTAATGATATTTTGTATGTAAATGTTGGAAGATAGCACTAGATTCAACATTATGGCAGGTGACCTGGCGTGATATTGTGGTGGTTGTATGTCCGGCGTAACTATTAGTTGCATTGTTGTTATAGGAGTTACATTCTACTAAGGGTCATTTGAACTCATAGATGACGTTGGTACGTTCTAGAGATTTAAGCGGAGGAAAGGGATTGTTTTTAATAAGTAAGTTTTGGGTTTTAAATTTTTTATAGTAAATAATGAATCTAATATTGTTGTCTACAAGGGAGACGTATTTATGGATTATGTTTTTATACCGATTTCTTCTAACCTAAAGCCCGGATTCATTATTGCAGTAGAATAGGTTGATTTAATGAAGTTATGGTGCCATCCTCCAATATTTACATAAAAAACAACAATTCTCCCCTCGAATTTCAGAAAATATTTTAGTTTACAACACAAAAATGCTACACCACAAACGAATGTAAAGAAACTTAAAATTCTTGAAGCTATTTATATCAAAACGCAAAGACCTAATCTTAATCGAATCTCATTTCAAAATAGTACCAATATACTTAAATGCGTAGCATAACTCCCTCCCCCACACACCAAACCCGTTCCAGATACCCAACCCAGAACTTTAATATGCTTCCATTACGCCATTGTGAATTTTAAAAATAAAGTCACTAGACCCAACTATTCGTACTAACGTTTTCTATTAATTTAGGAATATTCTGTCAAAATGTTATATTTAATAATTAGAAAATTTATTAATTCTAATTTATGTATGCATACTTATGGAAATAACATCAATAATTATAAACTATTATACATGCTTGCATATACGAAACTAAACTAAACTAAAAAAAACGATTGACCTTTACGGTTATATTAAATAATTTATTGGTTTGAATTGAAACCATACATAATTCAGTTCACTTGACTGTTCTAATCAAGTTCAATACTATTTCAATTATAATTCTTAGTATCAGTGAATTCTAAACACATAATTACGTTTGGTTGATATTAAAAATTTGCTGAATACTCAAATGTTTACCTTAAGCGTAAAAAGTAAAAAATAATTTAATTAAAATTATGATAGAGTTACCTCCCTTAGACCAAATCTATCGATATATTAACTTTTCTTATTTTTTTTATTTTATTAACATTCATACTCAACCCATTTTCATCTATATCCCACTAATAAGTAATGTTTATACAATTCTAATGTCTTTCACTTAATGTTATTAAAAAGTTAAATCAATGTATATTATAAATCAATGCACTAATCAGTTCAATATAAAATATTAGTATTAAAACCATTTCAATCGATAATCATAAGTCATTAAGATATATTTCATTTAAAATAAAGGTAAATATAAGTAAACAATTAATTTACAATTTGATATTAAGCAGAAATGAAGTATATCTTAATGAATCGGGGCATCAATAATCTGCTATTCTGTTCTCCTTTCATTTAAAAATTATAGAATCCACCTCTTTATCTAGGTTTAAAGTGTGGGTGAGTATTCTGTCATCCTAATCCCTGGTACCCTCCTTTATATCTCTGCCTTGTAGAATATGTGAAAAAGTTGGGTGGGGGTCGATTATAGTTGACCACTTTACTTCTACCGGCCCATTTGACATAAATGGTTAGAATGTTCGTTAATGAGCAGCAAGACTTTGGGTTTAATCCTCGGCCAAATCATACCAAAAACTCCAAAAACTGTATTTAATGACACTTTGCTAAACACTATGGTAGGGGATCAAGGATGTGGAGTTATCCTGGGGTCCTTCTTTACAACTTGGAGAAGTAACTATGGGTGACAATTTTTTTATTTGTCTTGTTTTAACCAACTCCATAGTCAACCTCAGTATCCATTGTGCTAATCATAAACCCCTATAAAATTAGGATAAGCGTTCTACGATAATATTGACTTGTGGTGAAGAAATTTAACCCTAGCAGAATTTGCTGATTCATACCAGCTGTGACACAAAACAAAATGGCGACTGGTGTTTCTCACCAATAATCAGAACTACCCGATTTACATTGGTTAAATCTCCCTTTTCTTTGTTATACGGTTAGCATTCATAACACATTCATTCAGACCCCCGTGTGATATTATTCAATTGAATAGCTATCTAGCATGCAGTAAAAGGCAGTGGCGAGTCTATGAGTAATCGCCGGGGGGGGGGGTAGCGGTGTGTGTCCTATAATCTTAAGTAGCCTCTGAGTTCGTCATTACATTTATACTTTTTTATGTAAAGCTGTTGTTTGAGAAACCATTTTTTTTATTGTTGAAGAAAATAAAACTATGCATGTCTCGCACCGATCCAGTATAGGTTTGGTTGGTGCTTTTCCTACCTCGGTCTTTCGATCCTGTTTGACCTTTCACGTCAATGTTATGTGGTATAAGCCGAGGCTAGTGCCGCTGTGCGTGGGTATGTGTGTTTTGTATTATTATTATTATTATTATTATTATTATTATTATTATTATTATTATTATTATTATTATCTACATATTAATACGATAGCGTGTTTGTTATTTTCTGTGTCAGTCGTTTAATTGTTATTGACTTCCATCTCTTGTAATAAATATTTTTTCTACGAATTCTTCATAAGTTTTGATTTCGGTGTCGATTATAGCTGATGATAATCCAGTAATGTATACTTTTTAAAATAATTTTATCAAGAATTCTTTATAAGCTTTGGTTTTTCGGTTTCGGTTATAGCTGATGGCACTCAATTTATATATATATATATGTGTATATATATATATATATATATATATATATATATATATATATATATATATTAAGTAATGTGATTTATAATTTAAAAATTTTAAAAAATTTTAAAATTTAAAAATCAAAATTTAATTAAATTTAAAATCAGTTTCATAAGAAGGAACAACAACAAAGTCAATTATCTGTACGATCGTTTCGGAAATCCGTGCTTTTTATTTGTGGTATACATGAAGTCACGTAGAACAATTATACATAGTTTTTTTGGTAAGCACGGTCTCCTCATCAGCAAATTTAGGAGGATTTCTATTGAATTGAAAAGACACCAAAAATAAACCTAGCATTAAAAGTAAGGCAGATGAATCTGAAAAATTGAAGTAAAAGGTTTTGATTTAAAATTTATAAGAAAATTAATAAGAAAATTGGTATAGGTTAGAGATAGAAATGAGTAGAAAAAATATATATATTTTTTTGAATTTACATAATAAATTTGATTTAAAAATATATAGATATATAATTACCTTTTGGTTTTTCTTTTTTTGAAATCAGGAACTGTATTTAAAGTAGTCATTTAGATGTTTGCTATAGCTTTTTATTTTATTGAATGATGAATTTTAAAAGGGCGACGCTCGTGCAGTAAATTGTTTCCGTTAGCGTATTTTGATTTAAGGTTTAATTAGTTTAAACCAATTACCGCCCTTAGACTCGTAAATCAAATAATAAATAAAGCCATGACAATTATCTCCCCTTAAAAACTTGCAAAATAAATATTCTCTCTCTATAGATATTAACTGTAGCGTCTTTAAATACAGTTCCTGATTTCAAAAAAAGAAAAACCAAAAGGTAATTATATATCTATATATTTTTAAATCAAATTTATTATGTAAATTCAAAAAAATATATTTTTTTTTTCTACTCATTTCTATCTCTAACCTATACCAATTTTCTTATTAATTTTCTTATAAATTTTAAATCAAAACCTTTTACTTCAATTTTTCAGATTCATCTGCCTTACTTTTAATGCTAGGTTTATTTTTGGTGTCTTTTCAATTCAATAGAAATCCTCCTAAATTTGCTGATGAGGAGACCGTGCTTACCAAAAAACCTATGTATAATTGTTCTACGTGACTTCATGTATACCACAAATAAAAAGCACGGATTTCCGAAACGATCGTACAGATAATTGACTTTGTTGTTGTTCCTTCTTATGAAACTGATTTTTAATTTAATTAAATTTTGATTTTTAAATTTTAAAAATTTTTTAAATTTTTAAATTATAAATCACATTACTTAATATTGAATTAGCTCTAGGACATTTAACTATCGAGCTTATTATATATCTAAATTACAACGAGCATTTCCTGTATTTTAATTAAACTAGTAATTTCACTATTACATTAAAATACACTTAGCTCTTTAGACTATTATTCTAATCTCCTTTAAATTATATATATATATATATATATATATATATATAAACTTATGAAATATATATATATATAATATATATATATATATATAATATATATATATATATATATATATAAACTTATGAAATATATATATATAATTTATGAATCTCGCTAGATACAGCCACTCTGATGAGTCGTAGACGACGAAACACGTGTCAGTGGATAATTACATTTTAAATATAATTTATGAAATATATATATGTATATAAACTTATGAAATATATATATAATTTATGAAATATATATATATATATATATATATATATAAACTTATGAAATATATATATATAATTTATGAAATATATATATATATATATATATATATATATATATATATAAACTTATGAATATATATATATATATATATATATATATATATATATATATATATATATATATATATATCGTAAGTTTTTGTTTCGGTTTCAATTAAAGCTGATGCACCCAAGTCATATGGATATATTTTTTGGGGGGGGGGTCGCAACTTATAATATTTAAAAATCGATAGAACATTAACTCTATAATAGTATATTACGGAATCTGCAAAAATTAAAATATCATATTTAAACTACTTTACGACCTGGGCGTCCCTTCTAGCTTAGATAAATACTTTTGCAGTTTTAACAAAAAAGCTACAATAATATCAGAGCGTCTCTGTTTACGCTGAACATCGACAGAATGCCAGCATCAACATAATATATATGAATGAGTTCGCTGTGGAATTTCCACAGGTCCCGCTAATTATTGGCTCACAAGGAGCTTTCACGCAGATCTTTCACTGAAAACAGCATGTGGTGTTCCCTGGAAGCTGAGTGACAGCAAGTCTCCCCGGGTTTTCATTACTCTCCACCTCTTTCGATGACATTTGCAAATAAATTTGCATTATCGGAACAGCTGCTTCCCATTGATTTCTCGTTGGCAGCAGCTATTGGTCTTTGCTCGGATTTGAGTGGCAATAAGCCTCCCCAAGGTCCCAGTTCTCTTCACACTTATTCGACAGAGGCCTGGTCAGTTCATCGGTCTTTCCTTCTTCCTTGACTCTACTTGGTTATTTGATCTCGCTCTTTGGGGGGGGTACAGTGATGTTGCAATGGGGGTAGGGTTGGGAACTTATAGATATGCGGTTTCAGTGTTCTTGGTTCCATGTAGTGTTCCATGTTTTGTCTTTGCAGCAGTTTGTTGCTCCTGTGTATTAGTTTCCACATTCAAGGGTTTTTCTTAATATTTCAACTGTTTTCATGATTGTTGTTCGTTGTATTTTTCCAGTCATTCCTTTGATTCCAATTTCTCACATTCTTTTTTCAAAGATTTTTGGGATTGTTCATAGTACTCCTACTATTATAGGTATTATTTTGATTTTCTTCATCTTCCATATTCCTTCCAACTCTCTGACTAGTTCTGTGTATTTGCTACGTTTATTTGCTCCTTTTCTTTGATGTTCACCCTGTGGTCAGCTGGAATAGCAAAGTCTACGATTTGACAGGATTTTTCTTGTTAATTATTACAACATCTTGTCTTCTTGGTTGGCTGGGTTTATCAGTTTGTGTGTCCATGTCCCATAGGACTTTGGGATTCTCGTTTTCAAGTACTGTTGCCGGCTTATGTTTGTACCACTTGTCTATGCGTTGAAGATGCAGTTGTTTGCATAATTCCCAGTGTACTACCCTTCACACTTGGTCGTGTCTGTTCTTGTATTCCTTTTGGGCCAGTTTGCTGCATTCACTTATTATATGGTTTATCGTCTCGTCTCTTTGTCCACAGAGTCTGCATTGGCTGTTTTCTTGTGTTTTACGATCTTTGCATTGATGTGGTTGGTTCTTATCGAGTTGTCTTGTGCTTCAGTTATTAGGGATTCATTTTCTCGGCTTATGTGTCCTTTTCGCATCCATGTCCAATTGTTTTCGTTGTTTTCACCTTTTGTCATCCTTATGAATATTCCGTGTAGTTGTTTCTCTTCCTACTTTTCTTTTCTTGTCTAATCCTTTGTCTCTGTTTTCTGTTTTATTGATTTTTGTCCGTGTCTCTCGCTGCTATGATTATTCTTTCAGTGTTTTGCATTAAGTATTTTTCTAGTTTTGCTGTCTTTGGACTTTTCTTCTTTTTCTTTCTTTCTTTTTTTATTAATGTGAGATAGATATTATCATGACGCCCAATGTTAATACCATCAAAAACGTTATCAATTAAAAATTAAATTGAAAGATAATAATAATCGTTTACATAAAAAAATAAGAAAAAAAGAAAACGTCTCAAGCTGGAAAGTTAAAAAAGAAAAGAAAAGACGTACACATCAGTACAGAAAGTAGAAAGGAAAAAAGAAAGGAAAATGTTTCACTACAGAAATAGATTTGTGTTCTCCATAAGTCGGACAAACTTTTTTGCGACGAGACGGATATCTGATATAATTGCTCCTATACATGTGTGTGTGTGTGTGTGTGTGTGTGTGTGTGTGTGTGTGTGTGTGTGTGTAACCGTCGCAGAAATAAACAAACTTTACACCAGCTTAAAAATCTCTCGCCACCACCAAGAGACCACATACCCATCTCACCTTGAGCGCGTTTTTCTTTCTTTCTTTTTTTTATTCAATTTTTACCCCAAACAAGGCACAGTGCCACTTTAAAGTATGGGGGCTACTATCAGGGATATAAGTTACAGGGGTATTATGAAGGGAGATGAGCAGCAAGATGTCTGTTCACATTACATTTGAACTTCTGCATGTCAGTACAGTTGGGAAAGCAGAATCTCAGAAGGGAGTTCTAAAGTGTAGCAGTTCTGGGGAAGAAACTCTTGGAGTAGAAAGCTTTCTTACACCTTGGGATCTCTACTGTGAAGCGATGGGATTTAGCTACTTGTCGGGCTTGTCGGGGGTATTCACGTCGAGGGGGTACAAGTGCTTGTAGTTCGTCAGAGCATTCACCATTAAAGTACTTGTAGAACAGGCATAGTGGTGCAACATTTCGTCGATGGGACAGAGACTGAAGCTTAGATGACAGTTCAGGACCTATCAGGTTGGCGACTCTCTTTTGAATCTTGTCAAGGAGTGAGAGACAAGTAGCAGATGCACCAGCCCAAATGTGACAACAGTACTCCATACATGTGCGAATGGTGACCTTATAGAGGTACAGGATACTTTCAGGCGTAAGTAGCTTTCTAGCACGGTAGACAGAACCTATCTTCTTCGCAGCAGCTTTGGCAATACTCTCAATGTATCTATTCCAGTTCATGTTCCCTGTAAACGTTAGGCCGAGGAGTTTAAAGGACGTACTTTCGGGTAATGTGTTCTTGGACATTGCTATTGGTGGTAGTGAAGGTTTCTTGTAGTTATTGAAGGAAACAAGCTTAGTCTTAGCAGCATTGAATGTGACCATCCATTTTTGTCCTCATTCCACTACAGATTAGAGGTCATCCTCTAGTGTTTCTGCCATTTCCTTAGATATGTGTTTATTTGTTTTCCCCTCGTGCCTGTTATAGAGAGTGGTGTTATCAGCAAATATACCCATCTCAGAAACAATTTTATCAGGGAGGTCATTTATGAATATCGGGAATAATAAATTACCTAGGATAGACCTCTGAGGTACTCTTGTATTTATATCATATTGTTTAGATGTACGACCGTCGAGGACAAGCTGGATTTTTCTCTTACTTAAGAAGGATTTAATTACATTATGTATTCTTCCAGTGATACCATATGATCTAATTTTCCTTCGAAGACCATTGTGCCATACTCTGTCAAAAGCCTTAGATATATCGAGGGCTAACGCTCTATCCTCCCCTGTTTTGTCCAGTGAACGGTATATACGTTCAGAGATTACAGTTAGGATATCTGCTGTGGAACGGGCTTGCCTAAATCCATATTGATTGTCGGTCAGGAGTTTAGCATATGTAAGGTGATGGACTAGAGCTGGATTAATTAAGGACTCAAATATTTTGGCGAAAAGTGGCAGAAGGCTGATGGGGCGATAATTTAATGGGTCAATTCTTTCGCCAGAATTCTTGAAAACTGGTACCACAGAAGCGGATGTCCAGCAGTCAGGAAAGCAAGATTCGTTAAGGCATTTGTTGTAAAGTTTGGAGAGAATACTGGAGTAACCTCAACGGAGCATTTTTTTTAATAACACAGCCGGGATGAGGTGCTTTTGAGGTGTCTCACGCCGGCCGTAGCCAACCATTTCTCGTCTTCGACTTAATCCGTCCACCTTTTTTGTCGCGCACTTTGCTTCTTCCAACCATCTGGTGTCATTTCCTTTTTTTCTTCTTTTTCTTCTTTTTCTGCTTTTTTTCTTTTTTTTTTTTTTTCTTGCACACCTCCTAATTTGCATGTGTGCTTTTCGGATATTGTTGCTAATATCTCCGCAAGCCAGCTATCCTACAGCTCCGTACACGGTATAATCACGTTGACACACCTGTTCCCGCTGGATCACCAAAGTTAAGCCACCTTGAGCCTGGTCAGTACTAAATGGGTGACCATTTGGGACTTCCAGGTGCTGTATGTGCTCTCCGCTTATCTCGGCATTGCTTCCAGTCGTCATGGTCTTCTCCTTGCCACTGGACTCAAACAGTGCCGATTCAGGAGAGGTGTGGTTAGAGATTGCTCAACCCTTGCCTCACACTTACACGCGCAACTGCCCCTACAGGGGTATCCTTTGTTTTTTGAGACTGAACGGAGGCATCTATTACAGCTCCTACTGATATTTTCCCATGCGCTCATACGAGTTCTGTTACACACACACACACACACACACACACACACACACATACACAAACTAAATAATAAAAGTTCAAAAACAAGGAATATAATAAATGAAATCACTATTTCTAACATTGCAACTTTAAAGTTTTCAATCGTTTGCAAACTAACAATTCTATCAGCAATTTCTACGTGCTTATTTCGCTATTTTATTCCTCTGAAGAAAGAAAAAAACATTTTTTTTAACTCTAGGGTATAAAGAAAATCTGTCGTTATACTCCATGTTTCTTAATTTTTTTTATGAATTAATAATGTAAATATATTTTTTTCATTTTGTTTTGCTTTATATAATATATATATATATATATATATATATATATATATATATATATATATACGAGCAGTTTCATCCCAGCTTTGCTCGGGTCCTATGTACTGTTCATAACTTGTCCTATGTGAATACACTTTATGTAAAATTTCAAATGTTTAGACCAAAATTTGAGTAATTTTGTAGAGACCGTGGAGGGCAATTTTATTTAAGTTTGATCCCAATTTTGACCCCCCCCCCTGAACATTTATTATTTTGGTCTCAGATCAAAATAAAAGTTTTACCTATGTGCAAGTTACCTACATCTAAAATTTTAAGTCTTTAGACCAAAAATTGGCGGAGGAGTTTGGCATAGTCTGCAATGGTCAACTCTTTCAACTTTGACCTTTTGGCAGCAAAATTTTCGCCGCAAAACTGATTAAAATGCTTGCCGCATGTCTGAATACCCGTTATGTATAAATTTCAAATGTTTAGACCTATAATTGGTTGAGTAGTTTGCTAGACACCGCAAAGGTCCAATCTTTGACCCCTTGGCAGCTAAAATTTTCGACACAAATCGATTAAAAAGCTTTCCCTATCTCTGATTACCCTTTATGTAAAATTTAAAACGTTTAGACCAGAAATTTGCTGAGTAATTTGGTAGAGACCGCAGAGGTCAATTTTTTTTAACTTTGACCCCAATTTTTACCTCTTAACATTTTTTTTTTTTTGGCTCAAATCAAATTAAAAAGTTTGATCCATGTCCAAGTAACCTACATTTAAAATTTCAAGTATTCAGACCCAAAAGACCGAAAATTGTTATTTGGTAGTGAAATGTACACAGACACACACACACACACACAGACATTTTCACTTTTATATAGATATATATAAATACTAGCATGGGTACCCGGCGTTGCCCGTGTGTTTGGAGATGTATGCTGAGAAAAAAATAAAGTCAATTTTTTTAACTTTGACCCCTATTATGACCCCTTAACATTTATTGTTTTGGGCTCAAATCAAGTTATTAAGTTATTAACCTATATCTAAAATTTCAAGTGTTTAGACCAAAACTTTTCGGAGGAGTTTGGTAGAGTTCTCAGAAGTCAAATCGTTGAACTTTGACCCCTTAACAGCCAAATTTCTGGCCAAAAACTGATCATATAGATTTTCCCAAATCTTAGTACCCTGTATATCAAATTTCGAGTCTGTAGGCTAAAAATTGACAGAGTTATTTGGTAGGGAAATGTACACACACAGACACACAGATATACAGATACACAGATACACAGACACGTTCACTTTTATAGATATACTAGCATTTCGGCCCGGCGTTGCTCGGGTGTTTGGAGGTGTATGCTGTGCTAAAAAAACAAAAAAAAACGATCAATTTCTTTAAATTTGACCCCTATTATGACCACTTCACATTTATTGTTTTGGGCTCAAATCAAGTTATTAAGTTAGATCCATTTGCAAGGAACCTATATCTAAAATTTCAAGTGTTTAGACCCAAAATTGTCGGAGGAGTTTGGTAGAGGTCTCAAAGGTTAAATCGTTGAATTTTGATCTCTTAACAGCCAAATTTCTGGCCGAAAACTAATGGCCGAAAAATGCGGGATCGGATTTTGCTTGCAAAAGTATTAAATGAAACTACAAGTAAGTCATAGATCTTATTTGATAACAAAAAGTGAAGCAGAGGGAATAGGGTGAATAAGAAAAGTGATTTCACGTGAATGGACAGTCTGGTGAAAGGTAAAATATCCAATGACGGTAAAATCCAAAGATACAGAATCCAAGAAAGTTGGTTAAATTTCGATTCGCACAAGTAAAATCTAAGGGAATCGCGTAAATGAAAGATGATCCAAATTAATCCAAAAGGTAGAAATCTATGGAATAATTCACAAATAGGTACAAGGAAAAGGGAAAGAATTCCAATATATTATGAAAAGAAAGATAAAATGTGCGTAAAAAAATTATACAGCTCGACTGTCGAGGCAAGGCTGAATTAAGGAAAATGTGTGAAGAAGACGAAGAAAAAGGGAGGGGAAAAAAGTTGAATGGTGATTGGAATAAATTTAAAATAGAAAAACTAATGTAAAAATGACCCAGACAAGATGACGTTAAAGGCGCCAAAATTTAAAGCCAAATAGAGGTCAACTGAAATGTACACGTTATTATTTAAGAATTAAATTATCAGCAGGAGTTTTTGAAGGAAACCAAATGAAATTAGAAGAAATACAAAATAGATATGCACGCATGTAAATACATACATACATACATATATATGAATACATACAATTACACATATACATATATATACACAAGAAACACAACCACCCCCTCACACACACACAGACATACATATAAGTAAATAGATGAATGAATGAATAAATAAATAAATACATGAATTAGAAAAATTCATAAATACATGAATTGCAAAATTCCGTATAAAACAAGTTAATATGTAAGTAAATAAGTATGTAAGTATGTAAGTAGGTATGTAAGTAAATGCATATAGTAAAGTATAAGTAAAGATACATGCAGAATATAGATGTTTAGATTGATATATTTGATAGATATGAATATTAAAACGCTAAAACGGAAATTGCAGATGTAAAACCGGCCAAACAAGGAAGAAATAAAGAATTACAATAAAAAAATATAAAGTTATAAAATATTTAGAAAAAACGATAAAGTTATAGAAAAGAATATAAAAGAATATAAATAAATATATATATATATATATAAACGTGTGGGGGGTCAAGAATAGACTCATATATGGTTGACTATTTTAAAAAACTGATTACATATGATGATAGAAGATGTATCGAGACACAGGAATGGGTATGTTTGATCTGGCAGAACGGTGGTTCATTAAAATTCTTGCGTCTGCGTTCGCACATGGTCCACAAAGTATGGAAATAAAAAATTTAAAAATTAAAAAAAAAACGTTCACAAGTGTTTTTGATATAGATGTACATAATAATACTTTGATAAGTATGTTTTAACTTAAATAGCGATAGTATAATAAAATTGTGGGGTCTGCATTCGCGCCTGGCCTCCATAGAATGGAAATAGGCACAAACTTTAATAAAGACTTTTCATATCTATCTGCGTAAGTATACTTTGATAATTATGGTTCTGTTTGAAGAAATATGGTATAATAAAATTATGGGGTGTTCGTTCGCACCTTGTCTCCATAGAATGGAAATATGTCACAAAGTATAATAAGGTTTTTTAATATAGATCCACAGAATATTGTGATAAGTGTTTCAGTGTGAACAGGTATGGTATAATAAATTATGGGGTTTATCTATTTTATTTTTACTTTCATCATATTTTGC
The DNA here is from genome assembly GCF_053919585.1 of Euprymna scolopes. Classification (NCBI taxonomy): domain Eukaryota; kingdom Metazoa; phylum Mollusca; class Cephalopoda; order Sepiida; family Sepiolidae; genus Euprymna; species Euprymna scolopes. The sequence continues at coordinate 149,623,906 of NC_136483.1, forward strand.
TTTGGTTTTGATACCCCGAAATTCAACCCAAATTTACAACCCTTCCTTTTCATAACCTATCATACTTTCATAAATCAGGGTCCATTTTCTGTAGGCTGTTTTTGAACCCAGTCAACGACGGGTACTTTTGCTAGTATATATATATATATATATATATATATATATATATATATATATATATATATATATGCACATACATATATATATATATATATATATATATATATATATATGCACATACATATATATATATATATATATATATATATATATATATATATATGCACATACATATATATATATATATATATATATATATATATATATATATATATATATATATATATATATATATATATATGTTTTTGGAGGGGAGAATGGGCGTTGTTAGTGTTAGGGTGTCTGTTAGGAGAAATGTTATTATTCTCATTATTATTATTATTATCATCATTATTGTTATTGCTAGTTGTATGATTATAGATGGAGGGGCTGCTCGTGTGGCTTATTGGATTAGTAACTATATCAGATAGAGGATGGGAAGAGGGATAACTAGAAGAAAAAAATATTAGTGTCTGTTATGGGAAGATTGCGTGGGAGCTCTGGAATTGTGCATGAATATATAACATCTTTATGGATGCAATCATTATTGAGTGAGCAAGTTTGTTTGTTATTACAATTACGGTTAGTTTTGGGTTTAATTGGGAAAGAGATTTTTGGGGTTGATTTAATTTTTTTGTAATTAGATGTTAAAATTCTTTGTGCTAAATTAGGCATAGTTGAATAGTCTCTGATGAGAAGGAAAGTGTTTCTTCGAAACTCCGCGAATTAAGGACTATCCACTTATTTAGTGTTTCCTTTTTTAAATTAAATATGTTTTTACCTCTTTTTCAAAGTGTTTTTAACATGTTTTATTAACTACTTGTTCTTATTATAAGCTTTATCTTCTATTTGGTTTTATCGAGCTTTTACATCTGGTTTAAATTACTTTATAAGTATTAATTCTTTAATATTTATAATTTACTTTTGTTTTGCCATCTTGGATCATCTTGGTAAACTTACCTGTAATTTTTATTTTATTATTATATATATATATATATATATATATATATATATATATATATATATATACCTGAACTTAATAAATTAATATATATACATCAATTAATATATATATATATATATATATATATATATATATATATATATATATATATATACTTCATTAAATCATATAAATTGATATATGAAAGTATAATTTTATGCGTAAACAAAGTATTTACTTCGACAGTGCTCGATACATAGGTAGAGCTAGGTAGTAAGTTATAAAAATATATATGGCAATTAAGCTACACAGAATATTCTGCGTTTCATCCTCACTAGAATTCGTCAGGCTTATGCCTGACGAATCCTAGTGTGGATGAAACGTGGAATATTCTGTGTAGCTTAATTGCCATATATATTTTTATAACTTACTATATATATATATATATATATATATATATATATATATAATATATATACCTCTTTTTCAAAGTGTTTTTAACATGTTTTATTAACTATATATATATATATATATATATATATATATATATATATATATATATATATATATTGATTAAGTTGTTCCGGTATATTGGTCAAATATTTTTTCGAAAGTACTCAATACGTGTGTAAGACTTATATAGATATAGATATATGCATATATTGTATACTATATTATTTTATATTATTTTATTCTATTTTTATATATGCGTGTATGTGCATTTGTACATTTTTACATATATATTTGTGTGTAGGGACAATTATTTTTATACATTAAATTATTAAACCATTACTTATGATCAGTAAACCTCCCACCTATTTTAACTTCTTTCCAAATTTGAAATAAAGCAATCTGAATTATCGTCTCCACAATAATCTTCCTTTCTGGGTCAAATTGATCTCAACTGACTTATATTTATTTGTACTAAAAATAGATTCATAAAGATGATTCTCTATCTGTCCCCTTCCCTTTTCTTACTTTCCTTTTCTCTTAACTGTGTCTATCATTTCCCCCCTTCTTTTTTCAGCTACTTACTGTTGTTTCTTCCTCTTCTTTGTTCTTCTTTCTCTTTTTCATTTTTCCTCTCCTTTGCTTATCACCCCTTTTCCAATTTAAATTTCAATCTTTTATTGCTATCTTTGAATCCTCACTTCAACGCTTCTATTTGATTTATTTGTTTACTTAAAAAAAAAAAAGTTTGATAAAAACTGGAACTTCACTTCTCCGTGATCCGATGTTTTTCTTTTTTTTCTGGAAGCTTTAATTTACCCTAGGCATCTATAATTCTGTTTTCCTGTCTCTTGTGGATTACCAATGGATTTTCAATGGACTTATTTTGGATTTATCCTGTTCTAGTTTTTAATTTCTTATTCATTTAATTTTTACCATATCTTTCTCCTTTCTTTTTTCCGTTTCCTGCTTTCTTAATCCCTTTGAATCTATATAAACTGTCACTAACTGTTTAATAACTTTTTTCATGCAAAGATTATTAATTTGATATTTGTAGTTTCTTTTAATGCAGTAACCTTCAAAATTTATTGTATATATTTTCAAACCTCTTTCATCTGACGAGAAGAATTGCATTTATCGAAACTCCGCAAAATAAGGTCTTTATTGTTTATTTGTCGGATACTTAAAATTTATATACCTTTCTTACATTGTTTATAATGCTTGTTTGGTTTTTGTTTGATTTTGGGGGATTTTTTTTAAAATTGAATAAATTTTCAATAATAAGACTTTTTCTATTATATTTAAGCCTTATCTCGTTTTTAGATTTATTGAGCTTTTACGTCTGGTTTGGATTATTATATAAATATTTCTACAAAATTTCTATTCATTTTGAATATATATTTCTTTATTTGTAAACTGAATATTACCCTTTTCTGTTCTAATTTAAACTCCTTCTGAGTTGAGCTTTTTCATCCTTTCCGGATATATTTGGCAAGGA